>NC_091164.1:18959866-18967366 GCF_040958095.1 Procambarus clarkii
CACACGTGAGGAACACAAATGCGAACAAGCCTGAATGGTCCCCAGGACAATATGCAACTGAAAACTCACACCCCAGAAGTGACTCGAACCCATACTCCCTGAAGCAACGCAACTGGTATGTACAAGACGCCTTAATCCACTTGACCATCACGACCGGACAAAATGAGGTGATAGCCGAGGCTATTTGAACCACCCCACCGCCGGCACTCGGATAGTAATCTTGGGCATAGCATTTTACCAAATCACCTCATTCTTTGGGGCACACGTGAGGAACACAAATGCGAACAAGCCTGAATGGTCCCCAGGACAATATGCAACTGAAAACTCACACCCCAGAAGTGACTCGAACCCATACTCCCAGAAGCAACGCAACTGGTATGTACAAGACGCCTTAATCCACTTGACCATCACGACCGGACAAAATGAGGTGATAGCCGAGGCTATTTGAACCACCCCACCGTCGGCACTCAGATAGTAATCTTGGGCATAGCATTTTACCAAATCACCTCATTCTTTGGGGCACACGTGAGGAACACAAATGCGAACAAGCCTGAATGGTCCCCAGGACAATATGCAACTGAAAACTCACACCCCAGAAGTGACTCGAACCCATACTCCCAGAAGCAACGCAACTGGTATGTACAAGACGCCTTAATCCACTTGACCATCACGACCGGACAAAATGAGGTGATAGCCGAGGCTATTTCAACCACCCCACCGCCGGCACTCGAATAGTAATCTTGGGCATAGCATTTTACCAAATCACCTCATTCTTTGGGGCACACGTGAGGAACACAAATGCGAACAAGCCTGAATGGTCCCCAGGACAATATGCAACTGAAAACTCACACCCCAGAAGTGACTCGAACCCATACTCCCAGAAGCAACGCAACTGGTATGTACAAGACGCCTTAATCCACTTGACCATCACGACCGGACAAAATGAGGTGATAGCCGAGGCTATTTGAACCACCCCACCGCCGGCACTCGGATAGTAATCTTGGGCATAGCATTTTACCAAATCACCTCATTCTTTGGGGCACACGTGAGGAACACAAATGCGAACAAGCCTGAATGGTCCCCAGGACAATATGCAACTGAAAACTCACACCCCAGAAGTGACTCGAACCCATACTCCCAGAAGCAACGCAACTGGTATGTACAAGACGCCTTAATCCACTTGACCATCACGACCGGACAAAATGAGGTGATAGCCGAGGCTATTTGAACCACCCCACCGCCGGCACTCGGATAGTAATCTTGGGCATAGCATTTTACCAAATCACCTCATTCTTTGGGGCACACGTGAGGAACACAAATGCGAACAAGCCTGAATGGTCCCCAGGACAATATGCAACTGAAAACTCACACCCCAGAAGTGACTCGAACCCATACTCCCAGAAGCAACGCAACTGGTATGTACAAGACGCCTTAATCCACTTGACCATCACGACCGGACAAAATGAGGTGATAGCCGAGGCTATTTGAACCACCCCACCGCCGGCACTCGGATAGTAATCTTGGGCATAGCATTTTACCAAATCACCTCATTCTTTGGGGCACACGTGAGGAACACAAATGCGAACAAGCCTGAATGGTCCCCAGGACAATATGCAACTGAAAACTCACACCCCAGAAGTGACTCGAACCCATACTCCCAGAAGCAACGCAACTGGTATGTACAAGACGCCTTAATCCACTTGACCATCACGACCGGACAAAATGAGGTGATAGCCGAGGCTATTTGAACCACCCCACCGCCGGCACTTGGATAGTAATCTTGGGCATAACATTTTACCAAATCACCTCATTCTTTGGGGTACACGTGAGGAACACAAATGCGAACAAGCCTGAATGGTCCCCAGGACAATATGCAACTGAAAACTCACACCCCAGAAGTGACTCGAACCCATACTCCCAGAAGCAACGCAACTGGTATGTACAAGACGCCTTAATCCACTTGACCATCACGACCGGACAAAATGAGGTGATAGCCGAGGCTATTTCCACCACCCCACCGCCGGCACTCGGATAGTAATCTTGGGCATAGCATTTTACCAAATCACCTCATTCTTTGGGGCACACGTGAGGAACACAAATGCGAACAAGCCTGAATGGTCCCCAGGACAATATGCAACTGAAAACTCACACCCCAGAAGTGACTCGAACCCATACTCCCAGAAGCAACGCAACTGGTATGTACAAGACGCCTTAATCCACTTGACCATCACGACCGGACAAAATGAGGTGATAGCCGAGGCTATTTGAACCACCCCACCGCCGGCACTCGGATAGTAATCTTGGGCATAGTATTTTACCAAATCACCTCATTCTTTGGGGCACACGTGAGGAACACAAATGCGAACAAGCCTGAATGGTCCCCAGGACAATATGCAACTGAAAACTCACACCCCAGAAGTGACTCGAACCCATACTCCCTGAAGCAACGCAACTGGTATGTACAAGACGCCTTAATCCACTTGACCATCACGACCGGACAAAATGAGGTGATAGCCGAGGCTATTTGAACCACCCCACCGCCGGCACTCGGATAGTAATCTTGGGCATAGCATTTTACCAAATCACCTCATTCTTTGGGGCACACGTGAGGAACACAAATGCGAACAAGCCTGAATGGTCCCCAGGACAATATGCAACTGAAAACTCACACCCCAGAAGTGACTCGAACCCATACTCCCAGAAGCAACGCAACTGGTATGTACAAGACGCCTTAATCCACTTGACCATCACGACCGGACAAAATGAGGTGATAGCCGAGGCTATTTGAACCACCCCACCGTCGGCACTCAGATAGTAATCTTGGGCATAGCATTTTACCAAATCACCTCATTCTTTGGGGCACACGTGAGGAACACAAATGCGAACTAGCCTGAATGGTCCCCAGGACAATATGCAACTGAAAACTCACACCCCAGAAGTGACTCGAACCCATACTCCCAGAAGCAACGCAACTGGTATGTACAAGACGCCTTAATCCACTTGACCATCACGACCGGACAAAATGAGGTGATAGCCGAGGCTATTTCAACCACCCCACCGCCGGCACTCGAATAGTAATCTTGGGCATAGCATTTTACCAAATCACCTCATTCTTTGGGGCACACGTGAGGAACACAAATGCGAACAAGCCTGAATGGTCCCCAGGACAATATGCAACTGAAAACTCACACCCCAGAAGTGACTCGAACCCATACTCCCAGAAGCAACGCAACTGGTATGTACAAGACGCCTTAATCCACTTGACCATCACGACCGGACAAAATGAGGTGATAGCCGAGGCTATTTGAACCACCCCACCGCCGGCACTCGGATAGTAATCTTGGGCATAGCATTTTACCAAATCACCTCATTCTTTGGGGCACACGTGAGGAACACAAATGCGAACAAGCCTGAATGGTCCCCAGGACAATATGCAACTGAAAACTCACACCCCAGAAGTGACTCGAACCCATACTCCCAGAAGCAACGCAACTGGTATGTACAAGACGCCTTAATCCACTTGACCATCACGACCGGACAAAATGAGGTGATAGCCGAGGCTATTTGAACCACCCCACCGCCGGCACTCGGATAGTAATCTTGGGCATAGCATTTTACCAAATCACCTCATTCTTTGGGGCACACGTGAGGAACACAAATGCGAACAAGCCTGAATGGTCCCCAGGACAATATGCAACTGAAAACTCACACCCCAGAAGTGACTCGAACCCATACTCCCAGAAGCAACGCAACTGGTATGTACAAGACGCCTTAATCCACTTGACCATCACGACCGGACAAAATGAGGTGATAGCCGAGGCTATTTGAACCACCCCACCGCCGGCACTCGGATAGTAATCTTGGGCATAGCATTTTACCAAATCACCTCATTCTTTGGGGCACACGTGAGGAACACAAATGCGAACAAGCCTGAATGGTCCCCAGGACAATATGCAACTGAAAACTCACACCCCAGAAGTGACTCGAACCCATACTCCCAGAAGCAACGCAACTGGTATGTACAAGACGCCTTAATCCACTTGACCATCACGACCGGACAAAATGAGGTGATAGCCGAGGCTATTTGAACCACCCCACCGCCGGCACTTGGATAGTAATCTTGGGCATAACATTTTACCAAATCACCTCATTCTTTGGGGTACACGTGAGGAACACAAATGCGAACAAGCCTGAATGGTCCCCAGGACAATATGCAACTGAAAACTCACACCCCAGAAGTGACTCGAACCCATACTCCCAGAAGCAACGCAACTGGTATGTACAAGACGCCTTAATCCACTTGACCATCACGACCGGACAAAATGAGGTGATAGCCGAGGCTATTTCCACCACCCCACCGCCGGCACTCGGATAGTAATCTTGGGCATAGCATTTTACCAAATCACCTCATTCTTTGGGGCACACGTGAGGAACACAAATGCGAACAAGCCTGAATGGTCCCCAGGACAATATGCAACTGAAAACTCACACCCCAGAAGTGACTCGAACCCATACTCCCAGAAGCAACGCAACTGGTATGTACAAGACGCCTTAATCCACTTGACCATCACGACCGGACAAAATGAGGTGATAGCCGAGGCTATTTGAACCACCCCACCGTCGGCACTCAGATAGTAATCTTGGGCATAGCATTTTACCAAATCACCTCATTCTTTGGGGCACACGTGAGGAACACAAATGCGAACAAGCCTGAATGGTCCCCAGGACAATATGCAACTGAAAACTCACACCCCAGAAGTGACTCGAACCCATACTCCCTGAAGCAACGCAACTGGTATGTACAAGACGCCTTAATCCACTTGACCATCACGACCGGACAAAATGAGGTGATAGCCGAGGCTATTTGAACCACCCCACCGCCGGCACTCGGATAGTAATCTTGGGCATAGCATTTTACCAAATCACCTCATTCTTTGGGGCACACGTGAGGAACACAAATGCGAACAAGCCTGAATGGTCCCCAGGACAATATGCAACTGAAAACTCACACCCCAGAAGTGACTCGAACCCATACTCCCAGAAGCAACGCAACTGGTATGTACAAGACGCCTTAATCCACTTGACCATCACGACCGGACAAAATGAGGTGATAGCCGAGGCTATTTGAACCACCCCACCGCCGGCACTCGGATAGTAATCTTGGGCATAGCATTTTACCAAATCACCTCATTCTTTGGGGCACACGTGAGGAACACAAATGCGAACAAGCCTGAATGGTCCCCAGGACAATATGCAACTGAAAACTCACACCCCAGAAGTGACTCGAACCCATACTCCCAGAAGCAACGCAACTGATATGTACAAGACGCCTTAATCCACTTGACCATCACGACCGGACAAAATGAGGTGATAGCCGAGGCTATTTGAACCACCCCACCGCCGGCACTCGAATAGTAATCTTGGGCATAGCATTTTACCAAATCACCTCATTCTTTGGGGCACACGTGAGGAACACAAATGCGAACAAGCCTGAATGGTCCCCAGGACAATATGCAACTGAAAACTCACACCCCAGAAGTGACTCGAACCCATACTCCCAGAAGCAACGCAACTGGTATGTACAAGACGCCTTAATCCACTTGACCATCACGACCGGACAAAATGAGGTGATAGCCGAGGCTATTTGAACCACCCCACCGTCGGCACTCAGATAGTAATCTTGGGCATAGCATTTTACCAAATCACCTCATTCTTTGGGGCACACGTGAGGAACACAAATGCGAACAAGCCTGAATGGTCCCCAGGACAATATGCAACTGAAAACTCACACCCCAGAAGTGACTCGAACCCATACTCCCAGAAGCAACGCAACTGGTATGTACAAGACGCCTTAATCCACTTGACCATCACGACCGGACAAAATGAGGTGATAGCCGAGGCTATTTCAACCACCCCACCGCCGGCACTCGAATAGTAATCTTGGGCATAGCATTTTACCAAATCACCTCATTCTTTGGGGCACACGTGAGGAACACAAATGCGAACAAGCCTGAATGGTCCCCAGGACAATATGCAACTGAAAACTCACACCCCAGAAGTGACTCGAACCCATACTCCCAGAAGCAACGCAACTGGTATGTACAAGACGCCTTAATCCACTTGACCATCACGACCGGACAAAATGAGGTGATAGCCGAGGCTATTTGAACCACCCCACCGCCGGCACTCGGATAGTAATCTTGGGCATAGCATTTTACCAAATCACCTCATTCTTTGGGGCACACGTGAGGAACACAAATGCGAACAAGCCTGAATGGTCCCCAGGACAATATGCAACTGAAAACTCACACCCCAGAAGTGACTCGAACCCATACTCCCTGAAGCAACGCAACTGGTATGTACAAGACGCCTTAATCCACTTGACCATCACGACCGGACAAAATGAGGTGATAGCCGAGGCTATTTGAACCACCCCACCGCCGGCACTCGGATAGTAATCTTGGGCATAGCATTTTACCAAATCACCTCATTCTTTGGGGCACACGTGAGGAACACAAATGCGAACAAGCCTGAATGGTCCCCAGGACAATATGCAACTGAAAACTCACACCCCAGAAGTGACTCGAACCCATACTCCCAGAAGCAACGCAACTGGTATGTACAAGACGCCTTAATCCACTTGACCATCACGACCGGACAAAATGAGGTGATAGCCGAGGCTATTTGAACCACCCCACCGCCGGCACTCGGATAGTAATCTTGGGCATAGCATTTTTCCAAATCACCTCATTCTTTGGGGCACACGTGAGGAACACAAATGCAAACAAGCCTGAATGGTCCCCAGGACAATATGCAACTGAAAACTCACACCCCAGAAGTGACTCGAACCCATACTCCCAGAAGCAACGCAACTGGTATGTACAAGACGCCTTAATCCACTTGACCATCACGACCGGACAAAATGAGGTGATAGCCGAGGCTATTTGAACCACCCCACCGCCGGCACTCGGATAGTAATCTTGGGCATAGCATTTTACCAAATCACCTCATTCTTTGGGGCACACGTGAGGAACACAAATGCGAACAAGCCTGAATGGTCCCCAGGACAATATGCAACTGAAAACTCACACCCCAGAAGTGACTCGAACCCATACTCCCAGAAGCAACGCAACTGGTATGTACAAGACGCCTTAATCCACTTGACCATCACGACCGGACAAAATGAGGTGATAGCCGAGGCTATTTGAACCACCCCACCGCCGGCACTCGGATAGTAATCTTGGGCATAGCATTTTTCCAAATCACCTCATTCTTTGGGGCACACGTGAGGAACACAAATGCAAACAAGCCTGAATGGTCCCCAGGACAATATGCAACTGAAAACTCACACCCCAGAAGTGACTCGAACCCATACTCCCAGAAGCAACGCAACTGGTATGTACAAGACGCCTTAATCCACTTGACCATCACGACCGGACAAAATGAGGTGATAGCCGAGGCTATTTGAACCACCCCACCGCCGGCACTCGAATAGTAATC
>NC_091164.1:18972366-18989866 GCF_040958095.1 Procambarus clarkii
CAGCGACTGCCCTGACAGGTACAAGAGGAGTGTTGTTAACGCATATGTCGACCGTGCTCTCAGCCACAGCTCAGAATGGAAGCAAGTCGACGAAGAACTCTGTAGGGTAAGGCAGGTCCTAGTCAATAACGGCTTCTCCAATGGTTTTATCGAAGACATCATAAGAAGGAAAGTGAAAAGCCATGCAACCTCTGAAGAGACAACTAACACAACACCTATACCCCCTATTAGACTATTTTACAGGAACTTCTTTTCCACAGCTCATAAAACGGAGGAAAGGGTCCTGAAAGTTATTGTTAATAGAAACGTTATCCCTACAGACAAAAATCAGGGGATACAACTGACGATTTACTATAAAACCAGAAAAACGGCCAGCCTTCTCATGAGAAACTCTCCAGACACAAAACAGAACGCTTTAAAAGAGACTAACGTCGTCTATGCCTTCAAATGCCCACTTGGGGACTGTAAGCTCCAAAAAACCCAGTATATAGGCAAGACAACAACATCTCTTTCTAGGCGTTTAACGATGCATAAGCAACAGGGCTCCATTAAGGAACATATAATCTCTTCCCACAACCAAACCATCGCCAGAGAAATCCTAGTAAACAACACAGAAATCATCGATAGATACAGCGATAGCAGGCGGCTTGACGTTTGCGAGGCACTACACATCAAGAACTCTACACCAGCAATCAACAGCCAATTATTGCACAACTATATTCTACCCACCTCAAGACTCCGCTCCAATATAGAAGCATCAAGAAATATGGACCAATAGGCTTTCTACAAACACTTCTATTCAATTCCCTTTGTTTGTGTTCTGTCTTGTGTTGATACTTTTAATACCCAATTAATATCCCCTCTTGTTCTGTCTTGTGTTAATGCCACATCACCCCTCCCACCTCACTCAAATGTAGATATAAAATCGGAGATACGATTCAGTTGTGTATTTGTGAACTAAAAGTCTTTGAAAATGTAATAAGTTTTACGAAACGCGCCCGTGTCGCGTCAGACTAGAAATAAAAATGAATTTTGGAGAATTGATTTTTGATTTACCTCCAACAGTGAAGCGTAATGTACGAAAGATTGAGAAAATTCGTGTTAGAATTATTAATCTTACTTTTTCGGTCATATTTAATAATATATGTCTACAGGAAAGACTGCTACCAAAATATACTAATATATATATATATATATATATATATATATATATATATATATATATATATATTTATATATATATATATATATATATATATATATATATATATATATATATATATATATATATATATATATATATATAATGTCGTACCTAGTAGCCAGAACGCACTTCTCAGCCTACTATGCAAGGCCCGATTTGCCTAATAAGCCAAGTTTTCATGAATTAATTGTTTTTCGACTACCTAACCTACCTAACCTAACCTAACAAAACATTTTCGGCTACCTAACCTAACCTAACCTATGAAGATAGGCTAGGTTAGGTTAGGTACGGTTGGTTAGGTTCGGTCATATATCTACGTTAATTTTAACTCCAATAAAACAAAGTTGACATCATACATAATGAAATGGGTAGCTTTATCATTTCATTAGAAAAAAATTTGAGAAAACATATTAATTCAGGAAAACTTGGCTTATTAGGCAAATCGGGCCTTGCATAATAGGCTGAGAAGTGCGTTCTGGCTACTAGGTACGACATTATATATATATATATATATATATATATATATATATATATATATATATATATATATATATATATATATATATATATTATTAAATATGACCGAAAAAGTAAGATTAATAATTCTAACACGAATTTTCTCAATATTTCTTATGTTTCTTTTCACTGTTGATGGTAATTGAAAAATCAATTCTCTAAAATTCATTTTTATTTCTAGTCTGACACGACACTTGAACTCGTTTCGTAATAACTTATTACATTTTCAAAGACTTTTAGTTTACACACACACAACTATAACCTGCAAACACTCAACAGAGTTCTTACTATGCTATGATTTAAACAGCTTTCATTTTATTTAATACCCGCATTTTGGGTGAGGTGATATGTTACAACAGTTTTGGATGAGGTGAACAAAACTTTCAACACAGGACAGAACACGAAACAATGGGTATTAATTGGGTAAATTGAAGGTAAGAATGGAAGTAACTGTAGAGGGCCTATTGGCCCATATTTCTTGATGCTTCTATATTGGAACGGAGTCTTGAAGTGGGTAGAATATAGTTGTGCATTATTTGGCTGTTGATTGCTGGTGTTGACTTCTTGATGTGTAGTTCCTCGCAGATGTCAAGCCGCCTGCTATCGCTGTGTCTATCGACGGTTTCTGTGTTGTTTGCTAAGATTTCTCTGGTGATGGTCTGGTTGTGGGAAGAGATTATATGTTCCTTAATGGAGCCCTGTTGCTTATGCATCGTTAATCACCTGGAAAGAGATGTTGTTGTCTTGCCTCTATACTGAGTTCTTTGAGGCTTACAGTCCCCAAGTGGGCATTTAAAGGCATAGACGACGTTGGTCTCTTTTAAAGCGTTCTGCTTTGTGTCTGAAGAGTTTCTCATGAGTAGGCTGGCCGTTTTTTTGGTTTTATAGTAAATCGTCAGTTGTATCTTCTGATTTTTGTCTGTAGGGATAACGTTTTTATTAACAATATCTTCCAGGGCCCTTTCCTCCGTTTTATGAGCTGTGGAAAAGAAGTTCCTGTAAAAAAGTCTAATAGGGGGTATAGGTGTTGTGTTAGTTGTCTCTTCAGAGGTTACATGGCGTTTCAGCTTCCTTCTTATGATGTCTTCAACGAAACCATTGGAGAAGCCTTTGTTGACTAGGACCTGCCTTACCCTACAGAGTTCTTTATCGACTTGCTCCATCCTGAGCTGTGGCTGAGAGCACGGTCGACATAAGCGTTAACAACTTTCCTCTTGTACCTGTCTGGGCAGTCACTGTTGGCATTTAGGCACATACCTATGTTTGTTTCCTTAGTGTAGACTGCAGTGTGGAAACCTCCGCTCCTTTCCATAACTGTTACATCTAGAAAGGGCAGCTTCTCATCCTTCTCCATCTCGTAAGTGAAATGCAACACAGAATTCTGCTCAAATGCCTCCTTCAGCTCCTGCAGATGTCTGACATCAGGTACCTGTGTAAACATGGTGTCAACATACCTGCAGTATATGGCCGGTTTTAAGTTCATGTCGACTAAGACCTTTTGCTCGATGGTACCCATGTAGAAGTTCGCAAACAGGACACCTAGGGAAAAACCCATGGCGACCCCATCGACTTGCATATACATGTGCCCATCCGGGCTCAAGAAGGGTGCCTCTTTAGTACAAGCTTGGAGTAGTTTCCTTAGAATGTTTTCTGGTATGTCAAGAGGAGTACTGGCCGGATCACGATACACGCTGTCCGCTATCATCCCGATTGTTTCATCCACAGGTACGTTTGTAAACAGTGATTGTACGTCCGACGAGGCTCTTATCCTTGTGGCACGTGTTCCCCACAGTAAGTCAACAAATTTCTTTGGAGACTTTAGGCTGAAGGCGCAAGGGACATAAGGAGTCAGCAAGCCGTTGAGTCGCTTCGCCAGTCTGTACGTGAGTGTGGGTATCTGGCTGATGATTGGCCGAAGTGGGTTTCCAGGCTTGTGTGTCTTGACATTTCCATACGCGCATCCAGGTTTGTATTCCCCCATAATCTTTGGCAGGTGGAGTTTGATTTTCTTGGCGTTCACAGTTTCCATCAATTTGTTGAACTTTGCTTTCAATTCGGCTGTAGTGTCCTTCGTTACCCTTTCGAATTTAGTTTGGTCAGAGAGAATGAAGTTCATTTTCGCCAGATATTCGTCTTTTTTAATAGTGACGTATATTGGCGACTTGTCACTTCTCCTGACGACTATCTCCTTGTTGTCACGAAGGCTCTTAGATGCCGCTTTGAGCTCGGGGGACAGTATGGTGCTTCTGTAGTTGCCTCGATTCTTTCCTTCTTCCGCAGTAAGTTCTGCTTGTAAGGTGTCTTTGGTGGTGACCTTTTGTGTCTCGAGGTCGAATATCTCGTCCAACAGGATCTCCAACTCCACTTTCCGGGCCATCTCACTTGGTCTGAACATAACGTGACAGTTTATACCCAGATTTAGGAGAGTGACTTGGTCCTCAGTGAGGTTGATTCTTGCAAGGTTCAGGAAGCCGTCTCTTAGTCGTGGAATTGTCATAGGTCCTCCATATAACGTTGTTAGTTTCTTGATTATCCTGGTTTCGGTGCTGAGGTGATGTCGCTCTGTGAGGATGTCGAGGTGTTGCTCGATGCGAGTACAGAGACTTTCGTCGATGTTGCTGTTTCTCCATTGGTTTGTAGCATGAAGTAGTTGCGTTTTGTTGTCTTTGATTTCATTTTCTGCCTTTTGTATCTGATTACGAATCAGATCTTGGCGATATTTTATCGTGAAGGCTTGATTCCTTGCTGCTCCTGAAATTCCTTGTCAAGTCCTGAAAGATATTGGTAATAGAAACGTTATCCCTACAGACAAAAATCAAAAGATACAACTGACGATTTACTATAAAACCAAAAAAACCGCCTGCCTACTCGTGAGAAAGTCTCCAGACACAGAGCAGAACGCTTTAAAAGAGACCAACGTCGTCTATGCCTTCAAATGCCCACTTGGGGACTGTAAGCCTCAAAGAACTCAGTATATAGGCAAGACAACAACATCTCCTTCCAGGCGATTAACGATGCATAAGCAACAGGGCTCCATTAAGGAACATATAATCTCTTCCCACAAAACAAACCATCACCAGAGAAATCTTAGCAAACAACACAGAAATCATCGATAGATACAGCGATAGCAGGCAGCTTGACATCTGCGAGGCATTACACATCAAGAAGTCAACACCAGCAATCAACAGCCAATTAATGCACAACTATATTCTACCCACTTCAAGACTCCGCTCCAATATAGAAGCATCAAGAAATATGGGCCAATAGGTCCTCTGCAATTACTTCCTGTCTTACCTTCAAATACCCATTGTTTCGTGTTCTGTCTTGTGTTGAAAGTTTGTTTTCACCTCATCCAAAACTGTTGTAACATATCACCTCACCCAAATGCAGGTATAAAAAAATCGAAGATGTTTAAGCTCTATTCAGTTATAGTTGTGTGTGTGTAAACTAGAGTCTTTGAAAATGTAATAAGTTTTACGAAACGCGCTCAAGTGTCGCGTCAGACTAGAAATAAAAATGAATTTTGGAGAATTGATTTTTGAATTACCATCAACAGTGAAAAGAAACGTAAGAAAGATCGAGAAAATTCGTGTTAGAATTATTAATCTTACCTTTTCGGTCATATTTAATAATATATTCCCCAGGACTATATCGCATATAGTCCTGGGGACCATTCAGGCTTGTGTTCATATATATATATATGTTATGGAAAAAAGAAGTGTAGGTGTTCGGCAGTCCTCCCAATGGCTGGTGTCAATGCCTATCACATTTAAAAAAAAAAAGATGACTGTGTAGCCGTTTCCTGTGGCAAAGTAAGGCAAAACAAGCAAAACAAATAGTATGAACAATGAAACTTTAATTAAATTTAAAACAAATTGTGAATAAGACAATTCCTTTGCTATGTACAGTGCAAACTCACAAGATTAAAAAAAAACATTAAATAATATAATGGTGATGTTACTCTAAAATGGATAAAGACAAAATTAAATTAACAGGTGCAGAGAATAAAGCGCTGGCTGAGAACATCCACTAATAGACAGAGCGTATATCAGATGGTTGTTTCAGCTTGAGAGCACAAAATAGTCTAACTCCAATGGCAGGTGCAGGCCGAGACAGCGGCTAGGTAGATGGCGCTGAGGTGCAGAAGTGCAGACGTCGATTCACAAATCAGAAGCGGGCAGACTGGAAATGCTAGTTTGGGATCGGCGACGAGGAAGGGGGGGAGGTGTAGAGAGAGTGTGTAATACGTTTGCACCTGGCAAAACGTATCTGAGCAAATATGTACTACACTTGCTTGTAGTATCTAGATGTTGTAGATGTACTGAAGTAACCTGATGATAGAAAAGATTAGGCCAAATCTCTCTTGAAGGAGATTATCGTAACAGCTCTTCCCCGAAGCCTGCTCTTACAGGTTAATTACTTCAGTAGCTGGTGTAGAGGTAGGAGTAGCTGTCTCTACCTCGTAGACTCTGGAGAGGGCGTCGGCTATGATGTCTGAACCTTTGATGTAGAAGATCTCCAGATTAAAATTTTGCAAGTACAGTGCCCAGCGTAGAAGATGTCGATTGCTGAATTGGGCCTGTTTTAGGAACCACAGGGGATTGTGGTCCGAGTAGATGGTAATAGACCGATTCCCCTGAAGATAAGGTTCGAAATGTTGCAGATTCAGGACGATGGAGAGGAGTTCCTTTTCGATAGTGCTGTAGTTCTTCTGGTGAGACTTCAACTTGTAGCTGTAGTAGCTAACAGGAAGAACCTCCTCGCCTCGTTGCATCAGGAAACCCCCCATGCCGGTACCACTGGCATCGACATTGATGATGAATGGCTTCGTGATATCTGGAGAGGCGAGAATGGGATCAGAACATAGAGATTTAAGTTGTTCAAAGGCAACGGTCTGTCGAATGGTCCAATGATACCGTTGCTTGGGGCTGGTCAGATTAATCAATGGTGTCGCTACCATACTAAAATTCTTCACAAACCTACAATAGTAAGAAGCAAGTCGAAGGAAGTGCAGGAGCTGCTTCCTGGTCGTAGGTTGTTGGAAATGCTGAATGGCTTCAGTATTGTTATAGGAGCTATGCTGCCACTCCCTATCACATGACCCGGATAACGCACTTTACCTTTGGCAAAGGTGGACTTGCCCAAGTTGATGGTAAGGCCGGCTGTCAGGAGCTTGGAGAACAGTCGTTGCAGCTGGAGCACATGTTCGCTCCAGGTGTTGGTTGCCACAACGATGTCGTCCAAGTAGGCGTAGGTGTGATCTAGGCCGTAGATGACGTGGTTAACAGCTCGTTGGAAGGTGGCCGGGGCGTTACACAGTCCAAAAGGAAGGCGTTCATATCTGTATAGGCCAAAAGGAGTGGTGAAGGCAGATATTTCCTTAGCTCTCTCTGTCAGGCTTATTTGGTAATAGCCTTTTAACAAATCAAGTTGGGATAAATATTTGGCATTACCTATCGAGTCAAGGATATCATCTATGCGTGGTAAAGGATAAGCATCCTTGACGGTCACAAGATTCACTTTCCTATATTCGGTACAAAGGCGTACTTTACCATGCGGTTTCGGCACCAAGATGCAGGGTGATGCCCAAGGGGACTCGAGGTGTGGCCAGCCCATGATCCAGAAGGCATTGTAGTTCAGGACACAACTTCCATTTTGTACGGGCTGATACGGTAGAAGGGTTGACGAATCGGCCGGGTAGCAGGAAGCAGCTGGATGTCGTGCTGAACCACATTACACTCCTGGGAATCATCGTTGAACAACTTCTGATGTTCATGAAGAACTTTGATGAGAGGAACACTATTAGTCCTGTAAATAGGTAGGAAGATCATTAAGGATTTCCGAGTTGGAAGGCACTGACTCAGAGTCAGTGCTTTCCGGAGAAGAAGCAGGGAAGGTCTCACTGTGGGAATATGGATCTTTGAAAGTGGAGAATGATATTAGCACAGTGGGGGAATACCTTTATACTCCTTGAGTAGATTGACGTGGCCCAACTGGGTCCTCCGCCGCCTATCTGGAGTCCCAAGAACGTAGTTGTGGTTGTTTCTGCACTCCTTGATGCGGTAGAGTCCTGAAAACTTTTTTTGCAATGGAGAACCTGGGATAGGAAAACATGCCAACACGAAGTCTCTTGGTTTAAATTTCCTGATTTTGCTGCGTTGGTCAAAATGAGTCTTTATCCTCTCTTGAGCTTTCAATAGATTGCCATTAGCAAATTTACGTACTCTCTAGAATGTGCTTAAAGTTTTGAAGAAACTGGGGCACATTCTGAGGGTCACTGAAGGTGGCATTACGTAGAGAGTCTTTAAAAGCTTTGAGAGGAGTACGGCACTTACGTCCGTAGAGCATCTCACAAGGAGATGCTCCTAGAGACTCATTTTGGAGACTTCTGAAAATACACATGATGATGTCAAGTCGTTTATCCCAGTCTTTCATGGTTTCCTTGCAAAATTTCTTTAGGAGTGATTTAATCGTTTGGTGACTACGTTCAAGAGAACCCTGTGAAGCAGGATGATAGGGGCTGGACAATACCTGAGTGATGTTGAACTCTTCCAGCGTCTTCTTGAAGAGATCACTGGTGAAGTTGGTGCCACAGTCACTTTGAACCTTCCTTGGAAATCCGTATTGGGTAAAGATCTTCAATAGTTGATTTACCACCGTAGCAGCCATAATGTTCTTTACAGGAACTGCTATGGGGAATCTGGTAGTTGGATACAGGATGGTTAGTATATAAGCGTTGCCAGAACTGGTCCGGGGTAAAGGACCAACACAGTCTATGATGAGTCTGTGGAAAGGTTCTGCAGGCACCAGGATGGGAATTAAAGGAGCTTTGGGAATCGGGATGTTAGGTTTCCCTGCCATCTGACATATATGAAACTGTTGCACGTAACTTTTGACGTCTTTAACCATACCTGGCCAGTAGTAGTCTTGTCTGATTCCGTGATAGGTTTTGTTAAAACCATAGTGAGAAAGTGCTCCGTGGGCCAGGTGTAGAATATCGGGCCGTAGGCTGGTGGGAACCACTAGTTCGACATTTGCCCAATCGTCATCCTCCGTCAGCTTACTGGGTCTATACCTGCGGTAGAGCAACTGTTTCTCAAGGAAGAACCCAGGGATACTGTCAGGTTGATTCTCAGCCTGGAAGAATAATGGTGTTAATGAAGGATCCTCCCTCTGTAACTTACGGAACTCCAACATAGTAAGATTCTGTGGTAGGTTCTGATGGTCTTGAGGGACAGCGGTTGCAGTAGAGTCAGCTGGTTGCGGGTGTGCAGCTTGCTCACGGTGGTCACCAAAACCGGAGGAGAAGCTTCATCACTTTCTTGGACCTCTGCTGGAACATACTTTAAGATGGGGTTGTCCAGTACAGAGTCACATACCTGGGGTTTGTCCATGATGTTCAGGTTGGAAGGTTGCAGATATTCGGCCAAGTCATTGCCCAGGAGAAGTTGCACTCCAGACATGGGAAAAGGCTTTTCCCTGATGGCGACTTTGACTTCACCGGTCACGAAAGGACAATCCAGGTGGACTCTGGCGACTGGATACGGAGTGGTAGCAGTGAGGTCAGTGATAAGGACGGTTTCCTCGGTGTAGGCGATGTTAGGCACAGCCGATTTCAATATTATTGACTGAAGAGCCGCTGTGTTCAAGATCTTCAATTTGAAACGTCCCTCCGAATCTATACTGTTGGCGGAGACAGTTCCAGGATACAGGCGTTTGCTGAAGAGGGAAAGATCATTAACAGGAACACCAACATTCATCACAGGCTTACCGGACTTTGGAGGAGTCTGTTTGGGTTTAGGAGTTTCACTGTAGCCTTTGTAATGAGATTTTCCACATTTATCTATGTTTTGTCCATAGAGATTGTAATACTTACAATACAAGTGGGAGCTCGCTTGATAGGTACTCACTTGGTCAAAACTATACCAAGACTTCTTACTGGAAGGTGGGTCTGGTGTTAGCCGGTGTATGAGGCTGTAGGTGTCAGCCGACTTCACACATCGGATGTTGTCGGTTTCTTCTTTGTCTGCTAAATATAAACGGATGGAAGGGGGAGCACGTCTAAAGAATTCCTCAACTAGAATGAGGTTGACGAGTTCTGAAAATGTAGAGACATGTGCTGCTTCCAGCCATTTCATGAAATAACTTTACTTAGTATTGGCAAATTCTAAAAAGTGGTGGTACTTGCCTTTATATAATCACAGAATTTTCGTCTGTAGCTTCCGGTGGAGAGAAGGTAGGCGTCTAAAACTGCTTGCTTAAGGGTCTGGTAGTCATTCTCAGACGCTAAGGTACTGAGAGTAACCGCAGCTCTACCTGTGAGATGCACTCTGAGAAGGGTAGACCATTGATCTTCAGGCCAGCTAAGTTTTTTAGCTAGGGTCTCAAAAGTGGTGAAAAACACGTCTATCTCTGTCTCAACGAATGGTGGCATTAACATACTTGAATGGAAGACATTGAAGCTTATGGGAAGACTAGCGGTAGCTTGTTGGCGCTGAGTGTGGTGTGTAGTCTCCATGGTGAGTTCTTGTCGACGATATGCTAGAACACTCTCAGCTTGCTGTTTATCCTGCTCACGTTGCATCTCCAGGTGAAGTTTTCTTGCTTCAAGCTGTTCTTTCTCCCGCCCATGCTGTAGGGCAGCCTCACGTTCCTGTTCTTTCTTTAGGGCAGCCTCACGTTCCTTTCGTTGTAGAGCTTCTTTCGCCAGGGCCGCCTCGCGTTCTTGTTCTTTCCTTAGGGCCATCTCGCATTCCTTTAGGGCCACCTCGCGTTCCTGTTCTTCCTTCCTTAGGGCATCCTCACGTTCCCTTATCTGGAGAGCTTTTTGTTGTTCCCGCTCGATTTTTGCTGGTTCGAGCTTTTGCTTCATAGCTGCCAGAGCATGTTTATCTGCAATAGAATAGTTTTCGTGAACATCAGAGTATGATTCCTTCGTTTAAGAGGTAATCCAAGATAAGATTGTGAAAGTCATTTTTGTTGCCTCCAGGGGAAGCATCTAGTTGATACTCGTGTGCAAGAGTTTGTAATTCGGTCCTCCTGGCACGACTCTAGTTCCCTACTTCACTTGCTGGATCGTTACGAAATGCTGAGAGATGAAACATTTTGAAATAGCAAATAAGTGTACAACGAATATACTTGAGATATTGTAAGTGTCAGTAATAGGATGTGGTAACTATCCTGTGGAAATTTAATCGTTAACATTTAACGTTAATATTAGTATGGTAAATGATTAGTCAATCAAAATCGCAGGAAATCTTGTACCCGGTACTCAATATAAGAGAATAAAGGCAAGAAAATCCTACTAAATAAATGAAACCAATAGTTTCTAAAACAAATGAAACTTTTAATTGTTTCAAAAGTGAAAGTGTAGTCCAAGAATGTAGGCATAACTTGCCGAGTCTCTAAAGGACAGAAGCAAGGGTTTTCCAACTTTAATTATATGATACTTACAGAATTAGTGTTCCTTGCGCTCTGAAAAAAGAAAGCTAATTCCCTACCTGAGTAAATATCATCTCTGACCGACATATAGGGGTGCGAGTGTCAACTGGTGACGAGAACTGCTGTCGAGGTCCCAACTCAACAGCGTAGTCTGTGCTAGAGGAACTATGGCCCTCTGTATCCTCCTGTGATCGGATTGCAGAAGATAGGGTGCTTTGGCTCGAAGACAAATCAAAGTACCAGGGTATCAAAAATGATGATCTGCCGTAATTTGAGAAATATCCTAGGGACAAAAAACGTGCAATACACGAGTAATAACACTGAGGGCGGGATGACCAATTAAAAGAATGACTGAGCCCTCCAGTTACCACGTAATCCACAATTATCCAACACTCACAATATGTTACCCTCGGAAAGCATAAAATACACAGCACCATATAATTATTAAAAGTAATGAAAATATTGAAAAACTGTATCAAAGCCAAATACACTTACCACAAAATGATGTTCTAGTACTAGTACCCGAGTGAGGCTCCCATACAGGCCCCCATTAAATGTGAAAGAAAAAAAAGTGTAGGTGGTTGGCAGTCCTCCCAATGGCTGGTGTCAATGCCTATCACATTAAAAAAAAAAATATGACTGCGTACCTGTTGTGTCCTGTGGCAAAGTAAGGCAAAACAAGCAAAACAAATAGTATGAACAATGAAACTTTAATTAAATTTAAAACAAATTATGAATAAGGCAATTCCTTGGCTATGTACAGTGCAAACTCACAAGACTCAAAAAATAACATAAAATAATATAATGGTGACGTTACTCTTAAATGGATAAAGACAAAATGAAATTAACAGGTTCTGAGAATAAAGCGCTGGCTGAGAACATCCACAAATAGACAGAGCGTATATCAGATGGTTGTTTCAGCTTGAGAGCACAGAATATTCTACCTCCAATGGCTGGTGCAGGCCCAGACATCAGCTAGGTAGATGGCGCTGAGGTGCAGAAGTGCAGTGGTGCAGACGTCGATTCACCAATCAGAAGCGGGCAGGCTGGAAATGCTAGTTTGGTGATCGGCGACAAGGGAGGGGGGGAGGTGTAGAGCGAGTGTGTAATACGTTTGCGCCTGGCAAAACGTATCTGACCAAATATGTACTACACTTGCTTGTAGTATCTAGATGTTGTAGATATACTGAAGTAACATGACGATAGAAAAGAACAGGTCAAATCTCTCTTGAAGGAGATTATCGTAACAATATATGGTAGTCGATATGTCGTACCTAGTAGTCAGAATGCACTTCTTAGGCTATTATGCAATGCCCGATTTGCCTAATAGGCCGAATGATTTTTTTTGTCAACAAATTGTTTCCAATTGGTTTATTTGAATTATTATTATTATATTATATTAAGAACATAAATTATTGACTTAGTTATGTTAGTTGAGGTTAGGTTATGCTAGGAATCAGCTACTATGCTGATTCTAATTTGTAGCTACTACAAACTAACATATACATAATACATGATTTGGGAGGCTGTGCGGACACCAAGGCCGCCGAGTCTTACAGGAAGGGTTGCTTGCTCCCACTGAGAGTCGTCCAATAGCAGGTTCAGGACTTTCACCAGCATGGACCTCAGAAGGATGTCATACACATTTAACTTAGGGCTGCTGTAGGATGGAGAACATCTCAGAAAGTAGGTCAACTTAGGAAGAGACAGGCATCTTGTTAGGAGAAAGAGAGCATCATGGGCATATATATATATATATATATATATATATATATATATATATATATATATATATATATATATATATATATATATATATATATATATATATATATGTCGTACCTAGTAGCCAGAATGCACTTCTCGGCCTACTATGCAAGGCCCGATTTGCCCAATTGGCCAAGTTTTCCTGAATTATTATATTTTCTCTATTTTTTTTCTTTTGAAATGATAAAGGTACCCATTTCATTATGTATGAGGTCAATTTTTTTTTTATTGGAGTTAAAAATAACGTAGATATATGATCGAACCTAACCAACCCTACCTAACCTAAACTAACCTATCTTTATAGGTTAGGTTAGGTTAGGTAGCCGAAAAAGTTAGGTTAGGTTAGGTTAGGTAGGTTAGGTAGTCGAGAAAACATTATTTCATGAAAACTTGGTCTATTAGGCAAATCGAGCCTTGCATAGTAGGCTGAGAAGTGCGTTCTGGCTGCTAGGTACGACATATATATATGTCGTACCTAGTAGCCAGAATGCACTTCTCGGCCTACTATGCAAGGCCCGATTTGCCTAATAAGCCAAGTTGTCCTGAATTAATATAATTTCTCTAATTTTTTTTCTTATGAAATGATAAAGCTACCCATTTCATTATGTATGATGTCAATTTTTTTTTATTGGAGTTAAAATTAACGTAGATATATGACCGAACCTAACCAACCCTACCTAACCTAACCTAACCTATCTCTATAGGTTAGGTTAGGTTAGGTAGCCAAAAAAGTTAGGTTAGGTTAGGTTAGGTAGGTTAGGTAGTCGAAAAACAATTAATTCATGAAAACTTGGCTTATTAGGCAAATTGGGCCTTGAATAGTAGGCCGAGAAGTGCGTTCTGGCTACTAGGTACGACATATATATATATATATATATATATATATATATATATATATATATATATATATATATATATATATATATATATATATGTCGTACCTAGTAGCCAGAACTCACTTCTGAGCCTACTATGCAAGGCCCGATTTGCCTAATAAGCCAAGTTTTCATGAATTAATTGCTTTTCGACTACCTAACCTACCTAACCTAACCTAACCTAACTTTTTCGGCTACCTAACCTAACCTAACCTATAAAGATAGGTTAGGTTAGGTTAGGTAGGGTTGGTTAGGTTCGGTCATATATCTACGTTAATTTTAACTCCAATAAAAAAAAATTCACCTCTTACATAATGAAATGGGTTGCTTTATCATTTCATAAGAAAAAAATTAGAGAAAAAATATTATTTCATGAAAACTTGGCTTATTAGGCAAATCGGGCCTTGCATTGTAGGCTAAAAAGTGAGTTCTGGCTACTAGGTACGACATATATATATATATATATATATATATATATATATATATATATATATATATATATATATATATATATATATATATATATATATATATATATTATATATATATATATATATATATATATATATATATATATATATATATATATATATATATATGTCGTACCTAGTAGCCAGAACACACTTCTCAGCCTACTATGCATGGCCCGATTTGCCTAATAAGCCAAGTTTTACTGAATTAATATATTTTCTCTAATTTTTTTCTTATGTAATGATAAAGCTACCCATTTCATTATGTATGAGGTCAATTTTTTTTTATTGGAGTTAAAATTAACGTAGATACATGACCGAACCTAACCAACCCTACCTAACCTAACCTAACCTATCTTTATATGTTAGGTTAGGTTAGGTAGCCGAAAAAGTTAGGTTAGGTTAGGTTAGGTAGGTTAGGTAGTCGAAAAAACCTTAATTCATAAAAACTAGGCTTATTAGGCAAATTGGGCCTTGCATAGTAGGCTGAGAACTGCGTTCTGGCTACTAGGTACGACATATATATATATATATATATATATATATATATATATATATATATATATATATATATATATATATATATATATATATATAATTGTAATAATTGTAATTGTAATAAATATGTAATAATAATAATTAATAATAGTAATAATAATAATAATGTAATAATTGTAATAAATAAATAAATATATATATATATATATATATATATTTATATATATATATATATATATATATATATATATATATATATATATATATATATATATATATATATATATATATATATATATATATATATATATATACACACACATTTGGTAAGCCATTGGCAAATATTATTATGTAAAATATAAATATGATATATATTAATTTGATTGAAAGGCTTTATGGATAGCCTTGTAATAAATAGGTTCGTGTGAAGTACAGAGTATACATAATTCATAGATAAGGTGAACAGTTGCTGGATAATTGTCCATAATGAATTGTCTTGAAATTGAGATGCCAGAGTAAGTGTACCAATCTTGCTGGTCCAGACCACCTGCAGCCTCGCCTGTGACGCCGACGCCGCCTGCCAAGGGTTCGCCCACAGCGCTCAGGAAGGCAAATGTCGCATCATCTACGGCTCCCAGACGAAATTCCAGGCCGCCACCATTTTTGGCTACAACATGTTCTGGCAAGGTCAGTGACTCAAAATGTATTTTGTAATAAATAATTAAAATTTCCAAACAAAATTAAATATATATTTAATATATCTACTAACCCAGTTGAAGTCTATCAATGCAAAATATTTTCAAGAAAAATATCATGAAGTGTCAAATAAATTAATTATATAAAAATATACTAAATCAGTAAGACCAGCACCTTTCATGTCGTATGATTTATGAAAGATCCACATATCACTCAGGATGCCAATAATATTAGATCAAAAAGACATATGATGAGCATCGTCCAGGGTGTCAGATTCACCCGCAATCCTCGAAGGGACAAATGACATTGGGAAAGAAAGATATACAGTTATTCTTAAAATCATATATTCTATGAGGATGTGCACAGCTTCTGGTGAGGCAATGCAGTTAGACAAAAATGGAGCATTACTGTTGTCTTTTTAAGTGCCTCGGATATTTGTGCATGGTGCCAATATGCATTCAAGCCAGAACTGTAACTATCAGTAACATTGTTTTCACCAGTAACTATCATAGTGGCAGGAGAAAGACCATAGGAAGAGGATATATTAAACTGTATACAGATTTTGATATTAACATCCGACCAAGTATCTAGCCAACATGTGCAAAATTGCTTTATGAATGACTAGGTATAAATCCGGAAACGAATCCCAGCCATTGACAGAGGAAGAGGAAGCAATAGCCTACTTAAAAGTAACATCTCCAAGTTCATTAGTAATACCAATATGACTGGGTACACAGCACACTTTTACCATCATAAAATTACTTAAGAAGAGGAACAACCAGTATTACATTTTTACAACAACAGGATGGGAAGGGTTAGACGACTCCAGAGCCATGACAACATTGCCAGAGTCGGTCATAATAACAAAGGAACATTTAAGCATCAAAAACAGCTGGCAGAGAAAATACTAAATTACATATAGCTCTTCTTTAAAATGTATTTTGTAATAAATAATTAAAATTTCCAAACAAAATTTTAATATATATTTAATCTATCTACTAACCCAGTTGAAGTCTATCAATGCAAAATATTTTCAAGAAAAATATCATGAAGTGTCAAATAAATTAATTATATAAAAATATACTAAATCAGTAAGACCAGCACCTTTCATGTCGTATGATTTATGAAAGATCCACATATCACTCAGGATGCCAATAATATTAGATCAAAAAGACATATGATGAGCATCGTCCAGGGTGTCAGATTCACCCGCAATCCTCGAAGGGACAAATGACATTGGGAAAGAAAGATATACAGTTATTCTTAAAATCATATATTCTATGAGGATGTGCACAGCTTCTGGTGAGGCAATGCAGTTAGACAAAAATGGAGCATTACTGTTGTCTTTTTAAGTGCCTAGGATATTTGTGCATGGTGCCAATATGCATTCAAGCCAGAACTGTAACTATCAGTAACATTGTTTTCACCAGTAACTATCATAGTGGCAGGAGAAAGACCATAGGAAGAGGATATATTAAACTGTATACAGATTTTGATATTAACATCCGACCAAGTATCTAGCCAACATGTGCAAAATTGCTTTATGAATAACTAGGTATAAATCCGGAAACGAATCCCAGCCATTGACAGAGGAAGAGGAAGCAATAGCCTACTTAAAAGTAACATCTCCAAGTTCATTAGTAATACCAATATGACTGGGTACACAGCACACTTTTACCATCATAAAATTACTTAAGAAGAGGAACAACCAGTATTACATTTTTACAACAACAGGATGGGAAGGGTTAGACGACTCCAGAGCCATGACAACATTGCCAGAGTCGGTCACAATAACAAAGGAACATTTAAGCATCAAAAACAGCTGGCAGAGAAAATACTAAATTACATATAGCTCTTCTCTGAAAGGGTTAGTCTCAGGATGAAGGTAGCACATAGAGATTTGATCAAGAAAAACAATTGAATAGTTAACACCAGCGGAAGGCTACGACCCATCCGTCACTAGGGCAGTATAGCGCCTGAATGGCAGGAAAGATTTTAAGTGAAAAGGTATGTTATTACATCAGGAGCGGTAT
>NC_091164.1:18994866-19077366 GCF_040958095.1 Procambarus clarkii
AAACAGAGCAGAAACAGACAGAATTGATAACCAAGCACTACTAGAGAAGTTTGGGACTACCAGTAGGGAGGTAAGGAAGCTCTTGCTAGAATTGGATGTGACAAAGGCTATAGGCCCGGATGGAATCTCACCTTGGATACTAAAGGAAGGAGCAGAAGCACTGTGCCTGCCACTCTCCATAGTGATAAAAAATCACTGGTAACAGGGGAGCCTTCCAAAAATTTGCAAGACTAATAATGTAGACCCGATATACAAAAACGGGGATAGGCAGGAGGCACTAAACTATAGGTCAGTGTCCCTAACTTGCGTACCATGCATGTTGATGAAAATGAATGTGCGAAAAAAGCTAGTGGAACATCTGGAGCAAAAGAACTTTGTAACAACATCAGCATGGATTGAAATATGGCAAATCATGCCTCATTAGATTAATTGAATTCTACGACCAGGCAACAAAAATCAGTAAGAAAGAAAGGGGTGGGCAGTCTACATATTTTTGGATTGCAAGAAAGCCTTTTACACAGTACCACACAAGAGATTAGTGCACAAGCTGGAGATGCAGGCAAGAGTGAAAGGGAAGGTCCTCCATTGGATAAGGGAGTACCTAAGCAACAGAAGACAGAGAGTCACTGTTAGGGGCAAGGTTTGGCGAAGTGTCACCAATGGAGTCCCCAGGATTCAGTCTTCGGACCTACATTGTTTCTGATATATGTGAATGATCAGCTCAAAAACCTTACCTCATTGATCAACACCATTATCATATTTTTAGTTCACCAAAACCAGATTATTTAGATTCAATGCAAAATCACTGACAACAGAAAATAAAGTTAAAATCTCAGCCTATATCATAAATGAATTCATCATCTCGAGGAATTATTCCTTCCTAAGGAAGAAGGAATAGGACTATTCCTTCTCTTATCGCTGGAACTTCCATTTAAAAAAAGTGAACAAATAAAAATGTTCACTTCTGTGTAGAAAAAAATGTTTCTCACTAAAGGTAGGTTGTAGCCGACATCGCCTGGTCCCTCCAGACTAATGCGAATTCACATACTGTCCACCGCTTCTTATGTAGCCTTATGGTGTGAGTTCTTCTCCCCCCGGGAACGGTCATCACACTGCTCTGCACCAGGACTCAGCTACCACCATAAGAAACTTTCGCTCAGCTCCACCATAGGAAACTTCCCGCGGGTTTGTTATGGTCCTCCATATAATGTTATGGGGTAGTGAACCTACAGCATCGCTGGAAAACATAGCCTGGCCAATAATCAATAAAAGTCTAGTGGATTTAAAAGGCCAGTAAAAATATTCCAGTTTATGGGGGCATATAACATAAGTCAGTATAACACCATAAGAAAAACACAATCTCTATAACTCACGTTCTATTACTTTATGCAGCTTCTTAAATCTTTGCATGATCATCAACAGGTCTCAAAACTGCATACACTCAGCACTAGCTGACACTAGGCGCAGTCGGACTCTAACGCCTATTATGCTGATAATACCAATACAGGATGGTGGTGTCACAATCATTAACAAATGAGGTTGAGGAATTAATATCATACGTAGCACAATAGCCTCACTTAAGATCCTCAGGTACCCACCTTAATAATACATATACAAGCACCTACAATCTGGTATAAATCATGTACAACGGTAGAAATGTTCCATGGTATACACTACTGCTTAACATTATATATCCTACCAGTCAATTAACACAAATAAGGCCTCTAAACCCGGACCAGAGCGACATGCTCTGTCGCTCTGGTTTTGCGCCCGACTAGGAAGATCAAAGAATAGTGACCTCCCAGGAGTCAAGTAGGCTGAGAGCGAAACTGTTTCCAAATCCAAAGTAAGCTGACTCTTCTTTCAAATATCATAAGCTCGTATACAGACATTTCTCAGCAAAAAAACTTCTAATTCATACAATAACTAAACCAAGGATACAATACACATCCTTAAATAATTATACATATCAATAAATCACTCCATAATAAATTATATCATGATATATAAAAAGTGAACAAGGAATTCATATTAGCATGATACGTTAACACTGGCTGGGGACGTTGTGCAAAGGGGGGAGAGGGAAGGGGGGGGGGGTTAAGGGAGGATATCAAAACTTTACTGGTCAGCTGTTATACATAAGTATACATGAATACAGTATAAAGCAGCCTATAAAAGCATCAAAACCTTGTCTCTGTGGTATACATCGTACAGTAGCAGCATATAAATTACTGTCATGACAAGAGGACAATGCAATGAACAGTAATGAAATAGATATTACACAGTATACCTGCGATTAATACATCAGAGACCCTAATATATACATTCTACATCATATTACCCACAGCATGTTCTATACAGTAATATGTAGCATTCCATACAGTAAGCACATAGTGGTGTTTTCCAAGCTACATGACATTAGGCTACTGCTATTCACTGCACTTCCAATATATCCACAAATACATGGCAAGGACTTATGGTACAGAAATATAATATGCATAGGAATATTTGACATACATTGGCAATACACAAATTCTACTAGTATATTGTTGAAACAAGAGTAGATAAATAGTATAATATTTGTGATACTAAGCTAATCAGCTAAGATATCACTATACAGTTTGAACACATCATACATTAGCCACGGTATGATCACACTGGTGTGTGTATGGTCATAAGATCCCTCCATCGCCAAAATAGGTACAATGTGAGACACAGTATGCACATTCTTACTGACATGGACCGTAAAATATTATGAATCATACATATATATTCACAATAAACTTACATGAGCTGCACAATATTCAGTGCAAGCACAACTACAGCATCAAATACTACAGTATGTAAGATATATATACAACAGCATTAAGTTTAAATCAAATGCAAGTATATCAGCAATTACAAGTAATTATAATCATTATATAAGCAATGTCAATCAGGAAGTTTTAGGGTGGTTCTTCAAACTCAGGGTTATCTCTGGAAAACACCTAGACAAGGCATCAGCCTGAACATTTAACTTGCCAGGAATATGATGTATGAGGAGATTGAATTCCTGCAAATACAACGACCACCTCAAAATTTTTTTATTATGAGTTTTCATTCTGTCACTAAATATTAAAGGATAATGGTCAGTATACACATTAACCTTATTCCCATGTAGATATGTCTCAAACTTCTTGCATGCCAACACAAGCCTCCTTTTCAACAACAGAGTAATTCCTTTCTGTACTAGTGAACTTTCTTGAAAAATAGTATACAGGATGCTCAACATTATCACATCCAACTTGGAGTAGGACAGCACCTGCACCCAAATCGGAAGCATCTTTATACTTTACAAAAGGCTTAGGACTAGCGAGGACTGGGGATGAAGATAAGATTTTAAACCATCAAAGGCTTTTTGACTCTGAGTAGTCCACTTAAATTTACTTCTCTGCTGCAACAAATCAATCAGAGGTGAAGCTATCATAGAAAAGTTTTTACAGTATCTAGAGTAGTAGGCACTCATCCCTAAAAATCGCTTAACCTGTATCTTGTTAGTCAAGATAGGATAATTAACAATGGCATTAATTTTATCAGATAAAGGCATCACCCTACATTGACCAACCTCGTGCCCTAGACAGAAAATTGTACCTCTGGCAAAGTTACATTTCTAAGCAGTAAGATTGGCCTCCTGCAACTTAGAAAAAAACTATTTTTAACTATGTAAATGATTTTTCCAGGAATCACTGAACAAAACAATGACATCTAAATAAGCACGGCAATGGGGAATTTCCTGCAACAGCAAATTCATCAACCTCTGGAAAGTTGCTGGGGCATTCCTAAGACCAAAAGGCATAACGGTATACTGGAAACAACCATCAGGTGTTATAAAAGTTGAAACTTCACTAGCTCGACTTGTCAAGGGCCCTTGATGATAACCTTTTGACAAATCGAGTTCCAATAAAAATTGACAGCGACCAATCTGGTCAATACAATCCTCAAGCAATGGTAATGGAAATGTATCTACTGCAGTTACCTTATTCAATCGCCTGTAGTCAGTACACAGGCGCCACTTCCCATCTAGTTTAGGAACTAGTAAGCATGGCTAACACCAGGAACTTTGACTGGGCTTAACTAGATCATGTTCAAGGAGGAACTCCACTTCCCTCCTGATAATATCCCTCTTTTCCGGTTATACTCTATATGGATGCATGCGAATAGGGGTGGTGTCTGTGAGCTGAATATCATGGCTAATGACATGGGTCTGGGTAAGCACTTCTCCAAACAGATAAGAATACTGGTGTGGTAAAGTTCTCAACTCTATCTGTTTCTCCTCATCCAAGTGTCCGGACATTTCCTCAAAACTAGAATGACACAGGGTAGGATTAGACAGGTCATCAGTTATATGGTTCTTAGGCGTGCCTGTGTCCTGTACCACACATGACAATGGCCTGGAGCCTTGAAATGCTTTCAACCAAACTAAACTAAAACTTTAATTTGCAAAACTAAAACTTTGGAAGGGTCCTGCAGACTTTTAATTTTATAAGTTAACTCAGAGCGTCAGCAAACAACTTCAAAAGGACCTTCAAAATGATGAACTAAAGCAGACTCCACTCTGGATTTCAGTACAAGAACAAGATCACCTGGCTGGAAACGTGTCAACTTCACCCTGAACTTCTTGTCATAGTGTTGTTTCATCTTAATTGGCGATTTCTACAGATGCTCACTCGCCACGTCTTGGTACTTCTTCAACTTCATTACACACAGAAATCACAATAACGTAATGCATCAAATGAACAAATCCACAAAGGCCATGACGAGGATTCGAACCTGTGTCCAAGAGCATCCCAGACGCTGCCTTAATCAACTAAGCTACGACAGAGTAAAAGAGTTGAAACCGAAGTTCTACTGAATTTACTGGATCCTGCCGTCTCTCCGAACCTCCGAGACGTAGGTTCGAATCATCGTCATGGCCCTTGTGGATTTGTTCATTTGATGCATCACGTTATTGTGATTTCTGTGTGGTATGAAGTAAGAGCGAAGAGGGAGAACGGCCTATTGACATAGCTCGAGTGCATGGGGAAGTTGTGTAAAACCCTGGTTTGTGTCTCGCAGAGACTGCAGGATCCAGTACGTTGAGTAGAACTTCGGTTTCAACTCTTTTACCATGTCGTAACTCAGTCGATTAAGGTAGCGTCTGGGATGCTCTTGGACGATGGATCGAATCCTCATCACGGCCCTTGTGGATTTGTTCAAGTGGAAATTATCCCTGTGGATAATGCTAATGCTTGCTGAAGCAACATGGCCATGGTTCTATTGGGAATCCGAGCGGTACTATGCCACCAATTTATAATCTGAATATCTATATACTACTCGTTAGTAGTGTTAGTAAATTATAAGGCCTAGTACAAAAATTAACTCTTATCGTACTAGGGCTTTGTAATTAAGAGTTGGAAATTTTCAACATAACTCTGGTGTGAGAAATTACAGGTCGCAGTTCATGATTCAGTACTGACGTACCTATTACTCTTCCCGGAAGTTACATTCATTACTTACATGTTAGTAAGTTAGTACGTTAGTAAGTACATGACGGATGTCCCGTGTCTGTGAAACAAGTATGAAACTAAATCATTATGGAAACATCAATTAAATGATGAAAATAAAAATTATTATGTCATCTAAGATCAAATGACTGTCATCTGCATTTATGCAGAATGGAAATACTGTATAAATTGTAATTTTACATTGTTATACATCAATTAAAGAATTTAAAGTACTGAATTAATCATCATGACTTTCAAGATCAAGGAGACTTCGAATCTACAATGAGGTCACTGTCTAGGGTCACTGTGACTTGTAATTGTTGGGTTACTAAACGTTAACTCTTCACTGAAGCATCATGATCACCTCAAACTCAAATGAGGAATTATCTGTACTTATGCAGAATTAAACATGGCCTAAATTTGCACTGTGGTGCAGTGGTCATTTTAGACTTTTTCAAAGTGTAACTAAGTTTTTACCCTAGCTAAATTTTATTTATTATTAGAGAATATAATGTGTTAATTCATTAAAATCAAGGAAGACTGAGTCGACAGTAAGATTAATAATTTAGTCATTATGACTTGTAGTTAATTGAATTACAGCTCACAGGCGTGTCACTGAAGACTCATTAATTCAACCACAACTTTAAATGAGAAATTATTTTTATTTCAATCGGTCTCTATTAATAGTCAACTATATTTATTTGTGAGTACAGACTCAGCTGATACTCTGTTGACTCTAATTAATTTACCTAATACCTATCTAAGTAGAGGGCTATGCTAATTGTGACAACTTACTGTTTCTTTGGTAGTGTCACCTTAGCTAAACTATGAGCAGTTAAGCTGCTCGTTTGTGTATGTGTTAGGTTACAGTGCTATAGCCCTCTTGAGACTTAATTAAGCACATTGCTTAGCGGAATTATTTATGAGTAGTAGGGTCTACTCGGCTTATATGTATTACCGTACAGTGCTATAGTCCTCTTGAGACTTAACGAAGCACGTAGCTTTAGGAATTATTTATGAGTAGTAGTGCCTACTTGGTTTATATGTATTAGGCTACAATGCTATAGTTCTCTTGAGCCTTAACGAAGCACGTAGCTTTAAGACTTTCATGGTGAGAAGTAATGGTTGCTCAGGTTATCGTGGTGAGCAATAATGGACTCGAATTATCTTGATGAGCAATAATGGACTCGAATTATCTTGATGAGCAGTAATGGACTCGAATTATCCCGGTGAGCAATAATAGGCTCGAATTATCATGGTGAGTAATAACGCGCTCGGATTATCATGGTGAGCAATAATGTGTTCAAATGATCATGGTGAGCAATAATGGGCTCGAATTATCATGGTGAGCAGTAATGGACTCCAATTATCACGGTGAGCAGTAATGAACATGAATTATCGTGGTGAGCAGTAATGGGCTCGAATTATCGTCGTGAGTAATAATGACCTCGGATTATCATGGTGAGCAATGATGTGTTCGAATGATTATGGTGAGTAATAATCTGCTCGAATTATCGTGGTGAGCAATAATGTGCTCGAATTATCGTGGTGACCAATAATGTGTTCGAATTATCATGGTGAGCAATAATGTGCACAAATTATGATGGTGAACAATAATGGGCTCGAATTATCATGTTAATTCATAGGTGAGCAGTTGAGTCTGCTCGTTTTATTCAGGATAATTTAGTGCAAGATCCTTCTTGAGGATCTTGCACATAATAAAATAAGCACATAATAAATTAAAGATATAGGTTTGAGCAGTAATGCCTGTTCGTATTAAGCATGTTAAGTTACAGTACTATAGCCCTCTTAAGACGTATCGAAGCACAGCAACTTACAGTTTAATTCATTAGATTATGAGAACCAATCTTGCTTGGAAGAAAATTTGTAACGTATTATCCCAACCTATATGTCTCACGGTTTATAGTTCTCTGCTATATTCACTTACAGATTTGCAAGTTTTCAATTTTGCTTGTGCTTGATGCTTCTTCAAAAACGTTTCAAAAGTTGCTTAAAGGCAGAAGCGAGAAAGAAGAAATAGCCCAAACAAAACTGATGCAACATGACAAGTTGAAATTTCATCAAGTGAATTACTAGAATCCTAGTTCAGCGAAACTTTGATTAAATGTGGTCGTCTGGTTAAGACTAATCTAAGGTTTTCTTGGCAGACCTCATGCGCCAGGTAAAGTTGCACTTTTGTCATGGTAAATTTGCAGGTATAGAAATTTCTTGATGACTTCATGTTCCCGGGAGATTCATTGAGTGCTAGAATTTTCTAGCTTAATTTATTTGTTTTGTATAGGGGATTGAGTGTGGTCAATTATTACCGTCGAGAAAAGTTCTGGGTCTGTGGGGTTCAGAGGCTTGGTCGCTGTGACTTGCACCGGTTTAGGCTGCTGACCCTGATTATCCATTGAGATCCATAAAACATCTCGGCTAATATTAATTGTACCAGACTCAATCGGGGTTTATTTACTCAGCTGTTTTCTCCTTTATGCTTGTTGCTGGAGAATTATTTTCAGCTGATGAATAATTTCTATTAACATTGATTGTTAGCAGGCATAGGCTTGTTCAGGTTTAAAACTTTACCTGTAAGTAGATAGCCTCCTGCTGATTTGAGCAAATTGCCCTGTTGTTTAACTTGACCAGTAATAAACTGGTAGTAGTAGTCTGCTCCTATTAGTAGATTCATATTGGTGAGGCGGTCAGACATTAACTGGTTGTCAGCCAATTTAACTGCAGTTTTCTGTAGGAATATGGCTGTGTACCCTAGACCCTTAATATTTAGGTCAAAGGGAACTTGATATACTACTATGGCCTGGAAAGGCCTGACATAACCACCTAGGCGTACAAGCGATTGTACTACTGTATATTCTTAGGATCCTCTGTTTATCATGAACCCTGATAGGTTTAATTTGACCTGTGTTATTGGTTTCAATTTAAGTGCCTCTGCTGCTTTCTGGGTAATAAAGGTTTTCTGGGACCCTTGATCAAATAGGCCACGAATGGCGATCTTGGCCCACTTTACTCTTGACTTGGAGTTGGGCAGTGGGCAATGTTGCATCAACTTGAGATGCTGGTGATTGAACTCTATAAACTCCTCGCACCTTGCAGTACTGTATTTGTGTAAGATTTAAATCTCTTACCCTGGGGTTTGTATAATTTGATTTAAAATATTTGCACAGTGAAGCATGATGCTGCCCCTTCAACACCTATTACATGTGTTCAATGGGGTCTCACAAGTGTATTATGTGATTTGAGACACCTAGTGCATCTGTGTAACTGTTTGAGTCGTCTGACTTGGGTGTCTCTATTATGGTAATTTATACAATTATATAGAGAATGGCTTTGATGGCAAAATAGACATAACCCCCAACATAAAGCATGCTTAAGGTTCACAGATTTAGGTGAAACATTGTCTACAGGTTTTGAGGGCTTTGCTGTTTGCATGTATTTATTAGTTGGTTTCTTGAGAGTAGGTGTTGTACTCTTGGGAGTAATTATTGGGCTCTTGGGAACACTTACTGGGGGTCTTGGGAGTACTTATTAGACTCTTAAGAGTACTTATGGCACTCTTAAGACTCACTGATAAACCAGTTTTGGACTTGTTAATATTACATTGCTTATTAATACGCTTATTACCTAATGATTGTGTCACTTAAGAGTTTTAATTAAAGAATTTAATGCGGGTACTGATTCTGTTGATTCAGTATAGTAATTAAGTGCCTGGTCTGCTTCTCTATTATTTACTACATTACACAAACCTGCTAATATATCTTGCATTGTCAGGACGGTATTATTCTGAAATGAATATAATTCATTTATCACCTCGCTAGACAATTTTCTTTGGATGACAATTTTAGTCATCCACTCAGCAGTAGGTTGATCCACTTCACTGCTGAAGGATTTTAGCAGTGACTCGAGTTTTAAATAAATGTTTGCAAGGAGTCAACTTATTGATCTGGTTGAGATAAGTCCAGTAGATGGTGCAAGAGATTTTTGAGTCGTCTCTTTATCAGCACTTCCACCAGAGAGCTGAATAGCTTGATTGGTGCTATCATGTTCTGCATTACCTCTAGAGGGCTGGTTTGAGCGATTAGAATTATTACTAATTTGGCTTAAGGCTTCTTGCTTAGCCTTTGCTTCAATTTCAGCTTAAGATTTTAATATAGCTTCAGCTTTTAATACAGCTTCAGCTGCATCTTCATCTTCTGTCTGTTGGAGCTTCACTTATTTCTCTGGGTGCATCTGGGAGGCTTAATAATTCAGTAGCCTCATGTATTGAATTCACAGAATCCATGGAATATATAAATATTCAGGAACATTTTCTGTTGCAAGCACCTTGTAATAGTGATCTAACTTGCCCTGAATTTTGTCTTCATAGTTGGCAAGGTCAGATTCAATTAGATTTATTTCATTATGGTCAGTATTACTGACAAGGAGTATATTTCTATAAGACTCGATTATTCGTTTTACTTGTTCAAATTTTTGGCTAGCCACTTTTGTGGAAATTCCTAGCTTGATCAACTGGATCTACTTTTATCCAGTTGTCACATTTGTTGATTAGCCTTGTCAAGTGACTTTGAAGGTCTTTCAAAGTTCTTCGTTTTTTCTAGTGCAGCTATGTTGGCTATGGGTTTGAGCTTTATAGGGTTTACATAGCTAATTTGACAGCTATGGTACTTGCTCATATATATGTGGAACAGGTATGGTTATTATTTGCTTAATATTTAATTTCTTAGTTAGGCTATGTTTAATCCTACCTCGTATAGAGATTAGCTTACCTACCTAACAGGAGTAGCTAAGATTTGAGTGATTCTTCGATGCCACTATGGTTGCACCTCCTACTAGCTCATCATTATCACATTCGGTTGGTACAGTGACACCTAGTAACACTCAAAGATGTACATAAAAAATATGATAAAATAAATACACAATTTGTGTAAAGATAATAAATTTCACTTTGTTTAGGACATGCACAACATTGAATAATAATTGACCAGTGCTGTCTAATACGGTACTAGTTTGGTATTAATTCTACCTAATAAAATGACTAATAATAGTTTAGGCTAGAGTTGTACATGATTTTGTTCAATTCCAGTCTAAAAATCCTACCCTATGGGTTGGCATAAATACAGTAAATGATGTGCAAAAATGTTTGTATATATAGCAGTGCTATATTTTTGTGTTTTCATAGTTTTGATATATATAGAGTATATACTTATAAGAACTACATGAATAAGGATTCCAGGTTATCTTGAGATGATTTCGGGGCTTTAGTGTCCCCGCGGTCCTCGACCAGGCCTCCACCACCAGGAAGCAGCCCGTGACAGCTGACTAACACCCAGGTACCTATTTTACTGCTAGGTAACAGGGGCATAGGGTGAAAGAAACTCTGCCCATTGTTTCTCGCCGGCGCCCGGGATCGAACCCGGGGCCACAGGATCACAAGTCCTGCGTGCTGTCCGCTCGGCCGACCGGCTCCCCTGAATACATACAATTAATGTTGGCTTTCTAACCACAATCTCCTGTGGTGATTAATGGTATTAATTAATTTACTGGCCACATATGCCCTAGACTCTCGTGACAGGTTTTCACGAAATCGTCTGGCAAAAAAATGAATATAGGTGGTGTTACCACCAAGATAAATAATGGTTAAATTGTGTGGCCAATTTAATATGGATATTAACACAGGATTATGATAAATTACGAGTGGATGCTCTAGGCGACCTAAATATTTTCACTTCGGTGCGAGGAATAGACCTAAGTATTGTGGGTAACTGGCTATAACCCCACTAATGCCAAATGTAGAAAGTCGCTTTAATCTAGTAAATTAATAATGTGTAAATAATTAGGTTAGGCACACAAATTGATATATGTGGCGGTTTACTGATAGCCGTAAATAATAATGAATATATAGCCTAATACCTGACAATACATCATAATTGGGATTATAATATAGTCAGGGTTAGTGATTGGTTAGTTGAGTTATATTAGATTATATAAGACTAGTAATTTAATTTGATATACTGAACCATAAAATATTTATGAGTTTACTCTAGTCTGTCCGGTTCTAAGTCCACCTAAAGAAGTGGGAGAGAATTTAGATATATAATGAAATTATATTAAATGTTTCGAAGGACCAAAATTAATGTTAAAGATCACAGAACCAGTGGCTTATGGATCTCCAATAATAAATGCATAAATATATTTAGAGAAATGAACTGTAATATTAAGAATAATTCAGAACTAAATCCTTACACCATACAACTTGGGGGGGGGGGTAAATAATGTGAAGTTAATGCACTTCAAATAATAAGAAGTTAATACACTTCCTATAATAAAATAAAATTATTCAAATGGTTAAATTCCAGTGAGAAGACAAGACTACAAGCTAACTACAAATAAGACAGAAGCAGCTTAGCTGCCAGAGATGAACATAGGTTACGTCTGGCAGCATCAACCCGTTTATTCCAGTCTGAGTCATCCCTAATGACACGTGAAAATGCAGGTAGAAGCTTGTCCTTCTCGCAGTTAATTCCACGCTGAAAGGCAAATCTTATGTAATTTCCACTCCAAATTTAATATTCGCGCATATAATCGCATGATCTAAAGAAACTGGAGGGTAAGATCAGCACTTACGTGGGTGTTTTTATATCGAATGCACCATTACGACAGGGCATCTACATTAACCCTTATGCTGCTAAGGGGTCCTAAGGACATTTACACCCCTTTGCTCAAGAAAAAAAATTCTAAATTTATTTTTTAGCTTTCTAAACATGTTAATTTGTGTTCACTGAGCACAGGAAAAATAATAAAAAGATTCTATTGTACTTACCAATGACGTAATTGAGCTGACAAGTTGACCAATGACGTCACAGAGCATGAGCGCTCAGGGGTGATGCGTCAGGGAGCCGTCACTCACGGCCGCTCAGGAAGCCCGAGTTGCCGCGAATTTATTTTCGTGGCATTGTTTACAGTGTCTATGGCACGTTTACCAAAAAAAATATCGCTAGTATTGTTCCAATTATTATCACTAGACGTTGTATTATAATAAAACTGGTATAAACTCACTATGTGCTCACATATTAATGTCACAAGTATGCCCACCAAAATGGTATAGTTTACAGGAAATATACAATGTATTTTTTTTTCAATATAAACACTAAAATTAATTTGATATGTACATTTATTTACAAAAGTATTACACATTTAGTAGTGCTGGAGACTGTGATATTGTGCAAAACAGTCGATATGGAACAGAGGGACTGCACATGCTTCGCACCATGTTAACACCAATTTACGTTTCTGTGGCCTCATTTTGGTGCTGGAACACACAACGCACCGACGCTGGCCTGCTGCACGCGCTCCAGTTGGTGGTAATTTCTTTATTTGGTGTACCAGAAAGGCCTCCCTGTAAGCGAGCCTAAGTGCAGGAGCATCTTATCTTGAGGTTATCTTGAGATGATTTCGGGGCTTTAGTGTCCCCGCGGCCCAGTCCTTGACCAGGCCTCCACCCCCAGGAAGCAGCTCGTGACAGCTGACTAACTCCCAGGTACCTATTTACTGCTAGGTAACAGGGGCATTCAGGGTGAAAGAAACTTTGCCCATTTGTTTCTGCCTCGTGTGGGAATCGAACCCGCCACACAGAATTACGAGTCTTGCGCGCTATCCACCAGGCTACGAGGCCACCCGAGCCGAGGCCGAGCATGGTTCAATATTGGGTCCCAAATGGGTCTTTGTATGCCAGAGGTGTCTTTGCCAAACTTACCTTTTTTTTGAGATATATACAAGAGTTGTTACATTCTTGTACAGCCACTAGTACGTGTAGCGTTTCGGGCAGGTCACTGGAATACGATCCCCGCCGCGAAGAATCGTTGTTACAACCAAGTACACATTTTACTGTTGCGTTAAACAGAGGCTACAGTTAAGGTCTTGCGCCTTAGTTAAGGACAGTAAATCCTCCCCGGCCAGGATACGAACCCATGACAAAGCGCTCGTGGAACGCCAGGCGAGTGTCTTACCACTACACCACGGAGACTGTTGAACTGTTTCACAACTTGAAAACTAAATGAAAGGAAATATGGTTTTCTACCTGTTTTCAAAAGATACATGTTGTAACTGTTCAGCATTGTTATGTCAATATGGTGGAAAATCATTTTCTTTGTCCACTTCACTGTTTTCCGTACACACTCTACAGCACCCTCCATCATGTCACATTTATCAATTAAACGCATGTTGATGTTGTAGTCGATCACACAATCTGGCTTATATATTATTTGCTTTGTTGTTCTGTTCACCTTGCCACTGTCCACTATTGAACCAGGGTGAATGGTGATCAGCATGTCCACTTCACGTCTGTCTTTCCACCGCACTGAAAGTATTGCACCACTTTTCTTACCTCGCAATCACCTACTTGCATAGCAGTGTAAAATACAGGCATTTCACTTCGTTTTGGCTTTACTGTGCCACACACTCCAGTTTTATTAACAAGTAAGTAAGTAAGTAATTATGAAAAGAAGGCACCAAACCGGGAAGGCTATGTAGCACCATCAAATACGCAAAATAATCAGAGGGCGCTAAATATCACCAAGGATGCCAATACGAGAACAAAAACGCATAAGGCGAACGATATCAAAAGTATCCGAGTCACCAAGAATTCTATCGAGGGATAGGTGACCGCGAGGGGCGGTCGGAAAGCAAGACACACGCTCGTCCTGGAAGTCAGGACATTCAAGAAGGACATGCACGACCGTAAGAGGGACAATGCAACTAGGACAATAAGGAGCAGGGCGGCGCTCCATCAAGTGACCATGGGTTAAGCGAGTATGGCCAATACGGAACCTCGCCAGAGCTGTTTCCCACCGCCGGTTACGGTGGAAGGAGGACGGCCACGAGGAAACACAACATTTAAGAGTACGTAGCTTGTTACCAGTAACAGACAACCAAGATGCCTGCCAACGGGTAAGGACTGAGGAATGGATAACCGGGTAAAAGTCGGAATACGGAATGCCTTTACGAGAGATGGGACAGGAGCGGACAGCTTCCTTGGCGGCAGCATCCGCACGCTCATTTAAAGACACACCAATATGGCTGGGAACCCAACAAAACTCAACCGACTTAAATTTACTGTGAACGAGCAACAGCCAATGCTGGATCTCGACAACTACTGGATGAACCGGATTAAAGGACCCGAGAGCCATGAGGGCACTACGAGAGTCAACAACAACTACAAAGGAAGACTGACAACGAGAAAGCAGGAGACGAAGAGCATAGAGAATAGCATAAAGTTCCGCTGTAAAGATGCTAGTCTCCGGAGGCAAGCGACACATATAAGTGCGATCAGGAAAAACAACAGAGTAGCCAACACCGTCCGCTGACTTAGACCCATCGGTGAAGACAGAAACGGAGCGGGAGTGAGAAGAAAAGTGCTCGAGGAAAAGGCGTTTTAGAACCGTAGGAGGGGTAAAAGCTTTAGTGATACGGGTCAAGGATGTACAAAACCGCGGAAGAGGGACCCTCCACGGGGGCAAAGAAGGAACAACACGAGGAGAAACATCAGAAATACGAACGGAAAGAGAATCCTGTAGGCGAGATAACCGGACAGAAAGAGGGAGGTGGTGAAGAGGAACAGAAACCGCAGGAGGGGTAAAAGTTAAAGCACGACAGAGGCGAGAGGAAGGATGTTGCAAGGACCGCGCAAGATAACGAAGACAGTAGCGATCACGGCGGTCCTGGAGAGACAGGAAGCCAGTGTCAACATACAAGCTAAGGATGGGAGTCGAACGAAAGGCACCAGAACTGAGGCGCAACCCAGTATGGTGCAAAGCATCAAGACGGCGAAGAGTAGAAGGAGAAGCAGACGAGTAAGCAGGGCAACCATAATCGAGCTTAGACAGGACGAGAGAGGAATGTAAAGCAAGGAGAGTGCGCCTATCTGCCCCCCAAGAAGTATGGGACAAGACCCGAAGGAGGGTAAGGGCCTTAGAGCACTCAACACGGAGGTAAGAGATATGGGGAGACCAAGACAAACGAGTGTCAAGGAATAACCCCAAAAGCTTCGCGGAATCTTTGTATTCAAGGGGATGACCATAAAGTGACAAAGAGGGACGAAGAACAACCCGTTTCCGCGTGAAAGTCATGGCACAAGTCTTAGAAGTAGAGAACTTGAAGCCATGATCTGTGGCCCAAGACGACACGGCATCAATTGCAAGCTGAAGCCGGCGTTGAAGGAGAGGCGAATCATCACCCTGACAACAAAGGGTAAGATCATCGACATAGAGAGCAGAGAAGACACCAGAAGGAAGAGAGGAAAGAAGACCATTGAGGGCAACCAGAAAAAGAGTAGTGCTGAGAACACTACCCAGGGGCACACATTCGTATTGCTGAAAAGAGGGAGAGAGAGCGGTACCAAGGCGCACCCGAAAGGAACGACGAGAGAGGAAGCTGCGGAGAAAGAGAGGGAGATGACCACGAAGGCCAAAAGAATGAAGTTGAGATAGGATATGATAACGCCAAGTGGTGTCGTAAGCCTTTTCCAGGTCAAAAAGGACGGTAACAACGGAGGTCTTCGCAGCAAAAGCAGTACGAATATAGACCTCCAAGTTCACCCAGGACATCTGTCGTGCTGCGGCACTTGCGGAAACCAAATTGAGAAGGGGAGAGGAGGTGATGGTGTTCCAGGAACCTAATCAGACGAACGTTAACCATACGTTCAAAGAGTTTGCAGACACAACTTGTGAGAGCAATAGGGCGAAAGTCCTTAGGGGAAGTACCCAGAGACCCCGGTTTGCGAACAGGGAGGACAACGGCATCGAGCCAGTCCTCAGGGACTGACGACAACTCCCAGATCCGACTATACAGACTCAGTAAATACTGAGACGTGCTCGGAGGGAGATGGCGAAGCATCTCATAATGAACACCATCGGAGCCCGCCGCCGTAGAACCGCAGAGGGCCAGGGCAGAACGAAGTTCAGAGAGAGAGAAGGGATCATTATAGGGAAGCTGAAGATGAGTGCAGAAATCTAAAGGACGAGACTCAAAGACAGGTTTACGAAGAAGGAAAGATTGGGGAAGATGAAGACCAGAGCTAACAGAAGAAAATTGGGAACCCAGTTCGGAAGCGACCTGCAACAGGTCCGCCACAAGAGTATAATGGAGGTGAAGGACCGGTGAAACATCGGGAACGAACTTACCCGCTATCTTGCGGATACGCTTCCAGATCTGGGCCAGAGGGGTTTCGGACGTAATTGTTGAGACATAAGATGCCCAACATTCACGTTTAGTCATACGGATGGCCCTACGGGCCACCGCACTCGCTTTCCGAAAGAAAAGAAAAGAATCGGTCGTCTGCCTACGGCAGTGCCTCTTCCAGGCTGCACGCTTACAGCGGACAGCCCGAGCACAGTCCGCATTCCACCAGGGAACGCACTTCCGCGGACCCCGAGAGGAAGAGCGAGGAATAGAGCGGAGGGCAGCATTGAAGACAGTGTCATGAAAAAGGAGGAGAGCGCGAGAGAGAGGCAGAAGGGAGAGGTCAGAGAGAGCAGCACTGAGGGTAAATAGGGTCCAGTCTGCCTTAGCAAACTGCCACCTAGGGAAAGAGAGGGAAGGGCGAAAGGCGAAAAAGGAAACAAGGATGGGGAAATGATCACTTCCATGGAGGTCATCAAGAACCTGCCACGTGAAATCTAAGTAAAGAGAAGAAGAGCAGAGAGAAAGATCAAGACAAGAAAGGGTGCGAGTCCGAGAGTCCAAATGAGTGGGCTCACCAGAATTCAGAAGAGACAGGGAAGAAGAGAGGAGAAACGGCTCAAGGAGGCGACCCCGGGTATTCGTCAGAACGTCACCCCAAAGGGAATGACGACAATTGAAGTCACCCAGCAGGAGCACAGGCTCCGGCAAGGAGTCTAGGAGGTGTTTCAAATCAGGAAGAGAGAGCGGGACACTCGGGGGGAGATAAATGGAACAAACTGTGTACCATTTCCCCACAAAGATACGAGCAGCAGAACAATGGAGAAGCGAAGGAAAAAGTAAAGGAACAAAGGGAACATCAGCACGAATCAAGAGAGCAGAAGAATTTGAAGCCCCAGCAATGGCTGGGGAGGGGGGGAGAGAAAGGAATAGCCACGAAAACGACCAGGACGAGCACCAAGCATTGGCTCCTGGAGACAGACACAAAGGGGCGAAAACCGCGAAATCAGAAGTTGGAGTTCGAGGAAATTGGCGTAATAACCTCGAACGTTCCATTGAAGAATGGACAACGACGAGAAGAGAAAGGACAAAACCAGAGAACAAGGAAGAAACCAAGGCGAAAGAGCAACAGAGCACGTTAAAGAATATCAGGGTCGGGATCAGGGTCAGCAAAGTCAGGGTTAGGGGGCATGGGTAAACTGAGCAAAGACGGAGGGAAGGAAACGGGAGAACAGATCAGAGGGGGGCGAGCGGGGTCCGGAGGAGGAGGAGGAGGAGGAAGAGGAGGAGACAACAGAGAGGAGCAGTCAAGGACAGCAGCAGGAAGAGGGGGAGTAGAAAGAGGGGGAGCGCACCCCAGCAAGAGCAGCAACTGAAAGGGAAGCAGGGGCCAAAGAAACCTCCATAGCAGGAACAGGGGGCGCAATCACTGAAACGGGAGGGGAAGGAGCAACAGAACCAGACGAAGGAGCTAAGGAAGAAAGCGAAGCCTTCTTACCCGCCGGGGAAGAGGAAGGAGAGGAGCCAGGCTTACGCTTCTGACTTAAAGAGACCGGTGTCCCAGCAACTACGTACCGGGCAACGGATTCCAGTGTCTCAACAGGAGAAGACGAACGAGAGCACACACGACGGCCGCTAGGAGAGCGATGGACATCCGCCCGCACCGACAGGCGGTGGGGAGAGCCGATAGATGGAGGAAGAGGATGGGAAGGAGGATCGGAGGGGGACGAGGAAGAAGACACAGGAGACACGACAGACCGGGTAGAAGGAAGGGGAACCCCGGACAGAGGACCAGGAGGATCCTTCGGGAGAGAACCCAAAGGAACAGAGGAGGGGGCAGTGGGCGCAGCAGGGTCCAAGGCCCGGAAACGGTTGTGAGTCTGAGGAAGGCGGGAAGGACGAGAAGAGGAAGAGCGCAACACGCGAGCATAAGAGATATTAGCATAAGGCGGGAGCCGGCGAACCTGGCGTCTCGCCTCAGGAAAAGATAAACGCTCCCGGTGCTTCAAGTTGAGGACGGCTGCCTCAAGCTTGAAATGGACACACGCACGGGAGAAGGTAGGATGGGCCTCACCGCAGTTGAGGCAACGAGCCTGGGGAGAAGTGCATTCCAACTTAGAGTGACCTTCGCCACCACACAAAGGACAGAGAAAGACAGTCCCGGAGCAGCGGAGGGCACCATGCCCAAACCTCCAGCACTTGTTGCAGAGCCGAGGAGAAGGAATGTACTCCTGGACAGAGCACCTGGTACCAGCAAGAATGACAGAGGGTGGAAGGGTCCTACCATCAAAGGTAATCTTCACAACCCGGAGGGGTTGACGGCGACTACCACGAGGGGGACGAGTAAACGTGTCCACCTGGAGAATAGAATGGCCCTGGGCAGCAAGGATATGTCGAATATCGTCGTGGCAGTCGCGCAGGTCCCGAACACCGGTCGCAACATGGGGCGGGAGCAAAATAGTGCCAACACTGGCATTCAACTGAGCGTTCTTCGAGACAGGGGTCTCGCCAAGGCAGGATAAGGCAGCCAAGCGGGAAGCAGCATCCTGAGAAGGAGCAGCAACGACACGTGTACCGAGACGAGTGGGGTTGAAAGTAATGGAGGCATCCACGGAATCAACGAGATGTCGATGGAGGGAGAAATCGTCAGGAGGCGCAGAATCAAGAGGGAGGAGATCAAAATATTTGGCCCACGAAGCGGGACCAAACAAGGCTTGATAGGTAGCAGAACTGGTAGGAATCGAGCGAGGGCGGCCGTGACGAGGACGGCGGTGAGAACCCCCAGAGAGAGAGGGGTTAAAAGGCGCAGTAGTTACAACTAGAGAAGGAGCCGCGCCAGGGGACGAGGTAGTCACCACTGGGGGCTTGGGGCTCGACCCAACCACAGAGGAGGGAGGGGAGCCAGGGGAAGGAGTCAGAGAGGCCAAAGGTGGAGCAAGGTCGGGGCCCAATGCAGCGGAGGCTACAGAGCCCGGTCTTCCAATACGGACCAACTCGGGGGCTTGGTCGCCCACCCCACGAGCCTGAGAAGTTACACCAGAAGCAGCCGAAACAGTGGTTATCATCATGGCGAAAAAAGAATTCATTCACGAATGTGCCCCCACACCCACCATGGAGCCACAATTAGAGGCAGGACACCCAACAAGAAGCTATCGCTGATCTTGCCGGGGCCTCCTAGGGGTGCGTCGTGAGTATACGCCCCACAAACGTCACCTTAAGAAACCGACAGTCCGTCGAGATCGGGTTCAGTGACGAAAGGGGGATTGACAATAAAAGGTTCCCCTCGCTCTCGACGTCAGGTACTACAGTTCTACGGGTGCAAGAGTATGCCTCCTCAAGCACCCGGGTGTCAAAATAGAAGAAGTCCAAGGGAAGAACCAGAACGAGCAAAAGGTCGGCAGGAAACGGCAAGCAGATAGGAGAAGAGGGGGGAGAAAAACGAAACAGAAGGAAAAGGAAAAGATGCCCAGCAGAATTGGAGAGGACGGCAGCAGGAGCACAAGGCTAGAAAAGGACACAGGACTGTCCCAAGGAGCATCACACTCCAGCAGCCGTCCACTAAGCCCCCACACGGCGACAACGAGCTGAGCGGGGAGGGGGTATTAACAAGTAAGAATTTGGTTAGTAAGAGACTGTTATAATAGTTATCCGTGTACAATATGTGACCCTTGTTCAGATATGGTGCAAACAGTGACTTTACCACACCACCTGAGAAGCCATGTTTGTCATTAGCAAGAAAGTCTACATTTGTAGCGGAATACAGTATCATATGTAACTCCATTCCTGATTCACAGTCACAGAGCACAAAAAATTTCACTCCAAATCGGTGGCGTTTTGAGGGAATATATTGCTTGAAGGAAGCAAGTCTTTTGAAAAGCACAGAGGATTCATCAATAACCAGCTTCTGAGCTGGTACGTAGAAATCTCGTAACTTTCCAATCAGGTCACTTAACACGTGTCTCACCCTCCAAAGCCTATCATCCTGTCTCTCATCTTCATTATTTGCAAAATGAAGGCCCCATAGGATCGACAGAAATCTGTCTCGGGAAATATATTTTCCTAACAATGGTGTTGTTTTTGCTCCAATAATGTGATATTACGTGTTTCACACAATGCTTCATCAACATAAAAATTGCGAAAAACACATACAGTTCACCTACAGTCGTCTCTTTCCAATGCTGTAGTCGTTAAAATTCTGATATCTCCTCACCTTCAATGAGATCAGCGGCAAGTCTGTTCGTTTCGTGAACAATATGTTCCATGAGCGGCTCATCGAAATATGCAGTAAAGAAGTCCATTTCCCTCATTTCGTCACCTCTATCAGGGAAAAGATCTGTAATTCCCACATCTCTATTGTCAAAGTCGGGAATTTGTGGAACAAAATCTTCCCCATCACTCCACACAAATAAACCTCCGACAGCCATTAGCTGCTCCACGGCGAGGAATCCGGGGACCAGGAGCTGAAGAAGGTCTAGCAACAGTAGGGGCAGGAAGGGTCGATGAGGGAAAAGTATTGGAACATGAAGGGGATTTGTTCCTCATTGTCGCCATATTGTTCCATGTGGCAGCGCTTGGCTAGGCAGGCAGCTGATGCGGCAAAACTTGTACTGGCAATAGCAGGCGTGGCAAAACTATTCTCCGATTCTAGGTCATTAAAACCAGAGAATGATTCACCTGTTTCAGACTCGTCGATCATATCATAAACTTGCAATGGAACACATGAACTATGTGCTTGCGCACGAAGTGGTGCTGAGTGGTGTTCAGTAGTAGCGGGTGACTCTTGTGGCATCCTCATACTCGTGGCACCAACATGTTCATCCTCACTATCCGTGGATTCTATTTCCTCAGGCTGTGTATAGTCCTCATCTATATCCGAGTCATCAATATCAGATTCGTCAATGTCATTGAACAATTTGTTGGCTATTTCGTCTTTGGTCAAAGAGTGCGCGGTGCGAGGTCTGACACTGGGACGTGATGTGCTCGCCATGGTGTCTGGCCACCTACTAAGGCCTGGGAAACAAAGGAGGCCTGCACTAGATTTTTTTCAAGATGGCGTCTGTTTACAATCGTCCCTGACTACGGTGTGGGTGACCCCTTTACACTGCGAGACATTTCAATCGTGCCTGGCACCCTTTGGCGTATATATATGCCATGCGCATGATGGGACATGTCACTCATGGCGTATATATATGCCATGCGCAGTTTAAGGGTTAAAGTATAAAATAAGGCAAATGATATACAAATTAGGTAATAGCTGCACCCTCGATCAAAAGCTCGAAGAAGTATGGATGCTTGCAGATTAGATCGATTGTTGTCGGGTCGCTTCAGTACACCATGATGGTAGCCAGTTAATACAGCAAGTCTCTCCTCTCCTTCCAGTGACGCATGCGCACTCGCGCTTATGCTGGAACTCCAGGTATATTTTGTAATATTTCAAACAGAGTCCTGAAAGGATGGGGACTTGGATGACAAATATATACGTCATAATACAGGATTTTATAAGATTGTAAATGATATCCGGAGTGCAATTCAATAAATTTAGATGGCGTTAAACCGCACAAGAATATTAAGAGTGGAAATCAAGTTTATCGTTTTATGTACTGGAACAGCTGTTTGAGACTATAAATTATTTCCAGTAAACGATCATATATACTATCAAATGAAAGTAAATCTATTATTAATCAATTATCCTTAATAAAGAAAGGTAAATGAGGCTGGTTTCAATTCGATCCACAAATAAGTGGAAATTATCGCTGTGGCTGGCTGGCTGATGCAACACGACCCTAATTCTAGGGGGAAATAGGGCGATACTACGCCACAAATTTATAATCTGAATATCTATATACTACTGGCTAGTAGTGTTAGTAAATTATGAAACCTAGTACAAGAATTATCTCTTATCGTACTAGGGGTTATTAATTAAGTGTTGAAAATTTCCAAAACTGGATTGAGCCTCTCATTTGATATACGAAAACTAATGGGAAAGGAGAACACCCCAACGAATGCTGTAACCCATTACGAGCTGCAAATAATATAAAGGGTAAGTCCTCATCGCAATTTCGTCTGAAATCTTCGCCAACAGTCCGTAACATCTGCTTCATCGTCTGGTGAAATCTCTTCCAGACACCTTGACTCTGTAGATGATAAGTACTAGACACACGATATTGTACTTCACTCAAAATCGTTGGAACTCTGCAGAACGGAAATTACTACCGTTTTTTTTTTTTTTTTTTTTTTTTTTTTACTACCGTTGTCCGACTGGATCACTAGAGGTAGTCCAAATAAGGTACAAAACTTTATCGAATGATGGATGACTGACTGTCTTTGCTCTAATAATACATACAGGGTAAGCTTTTGGGAACTTTGATGTGGCGCACATTAAGGTTATCAAATATACATGACCTGACTTGGTCCGATTCAAAGGGCTTACACAATCGATAATTATGTGGGAAAAAGGTTCACCTGGAACTACAATTGGATGCAGAGGAGCTTTAGATACACTTTAATTAGGTTTACTCACCATATGAAAGATTACACAGTCAGCAAAATTTGCCAATATGTTTCTTAGGAGTTGCCAATAGAAATACCTAGTTACCTGATTCAACATTCGACTGATCCCTTTGTGACCACTTAATGGATCGTCGTGGGCAGCTGAGGGGACTTGTTCACGGTATGCTTTAGGGACCACAAGCTGAGTATCACTCTCACAGTCCTCTGAAGAGGGAGATAACTTAGATCTCCATCATCTGATCTTGGAGGAAGTATCCAACATCATCTACCAAAACATCCTCCTCTTTAACAGCTTCAGAAAAATATGCATGTAAACTAGGGTCACCCTGTTGAAGTTGGGATAAACTGTGGGATTTTACATCAGAAATAGGGGGAGAGGTAGTAACAGGAGGTAAAACTTCATTACATGCCACAACTCCCTCAACTGCACTAACCTCATCCAAACGACCTATAAATGTGTCAGCTAAGTTGATTTCCGGTTCTAACGTTGGAGGTTTTCCAGCCATCCCTCCAGTTGTAGGGTTGGAAACATCACTCTGGCACTTGGCGACTTGAGATCTGATGAATGTGCAGGCTGGATACACTTCAGTAAACGTCTCACTCGTTTCTGAGAGAACTCTACCTAGGTCACTGAACATGATGGGGAGATGACTGTTTATCATAGTGCCAGCAATGTCATTTCCTAGAATTATATCGACACCAGGTTTGAGTAAAGTATAGCACACACCTACAGTACATAGTCCAGGAGTATAGGGGGATTTAATGTATAACTGCATAAGGGGAACACGTTGCACTCCCCAACTATACCCTGTATAAACATTACTTCATCCAAGTCAACCTTCTTGACCTTGGACAACATACTGGAAGTAATCAACGTTAACGACGCACCAGTGTCCCTAAATATATCTACAGAGACCTACTTGTCTACAACTCAAACCATTTTAGCATGAATCATAAAAAGGGTCAAAACCAACAAACCACTGTGGCTTACCCTTACAATATGTCTCGGAATTATGACCTTGCCTTATTTTACTCATCACCAAGGCGTTTAGTTGTAATTCCGGATGTAACCTAAAACAATGACGGACACCATGTCCTTTCTTGTGGCAAACCCTACAGTTTTACATCAGCCGAACTTGTCGCACCTGATGTGGCTCTACTAGTGTTAACAGTGCCCTTAATTTTACTAGATGCTTGGTCTGTCCTGGCTGCAAGCGCTGGCAGACTTAGCATTATAATGACTACTCTTTGACTTCTCACAATTACCCTGCCTAGAAGTGAATGCTTTAGGTGCCATATGATAGTGTTACGGCCCTCTCGGGTCGCAATCGGGTTCTTTCTCTGATGTTGTTAGAGGTAGGGTATCCGGCCCCAAGCTAGTAGTGGCTTTCAAGGGATGTGATCCATAACGCAAGAAAATAAAAGGGGAAGGGAAATAAAGTCAAAAACTTAATAATATAATTACCACCACCAATAAATAATATATAAAAGGCTACACAGGGGGAGGGGTATTACCACTATTATCAACAAAGTAGTCTTCTTCTGAAGACGCAGAGTGTTCTACGGTGCTCGACGATGCTAAGGTCCTGGTCCTCTTGTGGCCTCACGACGAATCCTTTGATTCTCTGAGTCTACCCTGGCCACGGGGCAGCCAAATCACGGTTCCACTGGGGGCACCGTCGTGGAGGCCATCAACCACAAGTCGAGCCCATCAACCACAAGTCGAGCCAGTAGCTGGCAGGTTCCAAACAGCAGCGCTGGTTACGCCACTCCATGACCGATACTAGGGTAGCGATCCCAAGTCAGGAGCCTCGTGTGATCGCACAGACCACTCTCCTTGCCACAACACCCCAGTGGTTAAGCGTCTCCACCAGTCACTCCCGGGTACTACAATTCCTCAACTGCCTCTTCACAGGCAGGGTAACACCACAGTGTTCATCCGGGGGGGCGACTCACAACTGCTGCAGCAAACGCTTGGAGACGAGACGACTGCCTTGGGTAGACTGATCCAACTTCCATTACAGCAGTCCCAGGTCGACTCTGTAATCAGACACGTCATCAGTAACAGGAACACACTAGGACACCTTACTTACAGGCTTAGACACAAACGCCCACCTATCCACTCCCTAGATGGCGTTGCTGTCTAAGCTCCACCTCACCAGAGGTCAGCAGCGGCTGTGTTATAAGCTGATCAGGACTGGAAACTAGCCCTTGTGGCCAGTACACCTCGTCCTCACCAGGTGTCGTCGTCCATTTGGAGGGGGTTTCGGGAGCCGACCCACAGATGGCGCGGTCGTCACTGTTCCGTTCTCGGATGTTGGATTCGGGTCCGTAACACCTCCCCACCAAAAAGAATTTGGTTTGGGGTTCTATAAAAGAAAAGACAAACCAAATTAGTACGGGGACACAACTCCAAATGGACTCACGTACACTAAGAACTGGAATGGCGAGGCTGTCTTGTCCACAGAACTGTCCTAAGGAGAAACCCTGGCACAAAGGGAACTTGAAGATGGAAGACGATGATCTGCCTGATGTAATCTTCCACCTCTCCACTGCGATGTCAAGTAGGGGCATAATCTCTCGAGTAAGGATCGGTGTAGACACGATCTGGGGCGACTCGACACCTCCCTGTGTCGTGGCACCGTTGATGGCTCGTTACAGACAGCATTTCTAGTACCGGTCCGGTAGTCCTTCAGGGAGACGGGAACCTGGAATACAGGGGTCGGGTTATTTAGAGTCACAGCGACAGTTAAATCAGTACACACAGCATACTCCTCTACTAGGCCCACACCTAGTCCCAACAGGGCTGCTCGTACATCGAGGATGGCATTCGCTCTGCCACCGTCAGGTCGACCAACGTTCCGTATAACGCTGCATTTAGGCTCAGCAATCACGCGGGGGTGTCAACCTGTCGGAAACAGTCACTCACATTATCATATCTCGTACCTCCTGTATCTACCATCACCTTCCAGGTCCCTCCTTTGACTGCATCACTCGCAGTGCAAATCTCCAATCCCTGGGATCTCTTCACGATGTTCATGGGAGCCATCATCGGTCGGGTCGTCCACTGGTCCTTATTGAGAACACATATGAGAACAAAACAAAACACCGCTAAGAAACATTTGGCTAACTTAGGGATAAGCTTCCTGAGCCTGTCATGTCCATTGCCGGCAATATCCACTAGCCTGGTTTGGACCAAAGAGGGCACTAGACCTTTCGAACATACCTCACATACCTCTGACGTCTGGGGAATCTCTGGCCGGTTCAATGAACGCTGTACCTTGCCATACTGCAAGTACTCATCCGCCTTCGCTCCAGACTCTGGGGTATCTGTGGGTGCTTGCACACGAGACCTCTCTTCTTGCTCAGTTGCTTCTGCTACCTTAACCGCATGTTCCTCGTCGGGAGAAGAATCAGGAGACTCTGCTAGGATGCTCTCGATCTGTCGGGTAGAGGACAAATCACACATATTATTTAGTTCCGGGTCCGTCTGTACCTGGACATTACCACTGCCTGTTGTTACTTCAGACCTTGCTGTTCCAGCTGACTCGTCCACAATCTTGGGATGATTGTTGCTCCAATCGGTCACCAAGTCGTTGGCTAGTATCACGTCAATCCCAGCTAGAGGTAGGGTATCGACTACTGCCAACGCACATGTGCCACTGAAGTCAGGCGAGTCGAGATGTACCGGCACTAAGGGGGCGATGTACTGCGTCCTAGGAAACCCAACCAGGATAACCTTTTGTCTCCCATCTACACTTACTCCCTCGGGTAACGAGCTTCTCACGATCAGGGACTGGGCTGCTCCACTATCTTTGAGCACTACAACTGATCTACCAGTGTAATCACTCGTTACGTACCCGCTTGAAGTGTGAGGGGCGAACCAACTTGGTCCTTCCTGCGTAGTCGTAGACTGGCTTCCTGCTGGTGGTGTCACACAGCTCATCGAGATCACCTCCCTACGAGCGCCGTTACCTCTTCTGCCTCGGCACATTGCAGCTACATGCCCTTTCTGCCCACAAGTCCAGCACACCACATTCCTCCTCGGACTCCGGTGTTTCGGACTGTTAGGACTCGTCCTTCGAGGGCTACTTGGGGGAGTCTTCTTAGCGCTTTGTGGGCCGGGGGTCTCCTCTTCGTCATGACGAGGTTTGTCAAACCGGCGTGGGTAATTCCTCGGGACGTACTTAGCAGAAGGCCTGTGCGTCAGGATGTATTCCTCAGCCATGGTGGCTGCCGCACTCAGGGTCTCCACCTGCTGCTCTTCTAAGTATGTCTTGAGGTCTCCAGACAAACAATCCTTGAAGTCCTCTAACAGTATGAGCTGCTCGAGGTCTTCTTTGGTCTCCACCTTCCGAGAGGCACACCATTCCTGGAAAAGTCGCTCCTTGATAGTGGCGAATTCGGTGAAAGTGTGCTCTGAGGTCTTTTTCAGGTTCCTGAACTTCTGCCTGTAAGCCTCAGGTACCAATTGGTACGCCATGAGCACGACCTTCTTCACCTTGTCATAATCGCCGGAGTCGTCAAGGGATAACGTGGAGTAGGCGATTTGGGCCTTCCCAGTCAAGACGGACTGTATCATGATGGCCCAATTCTCCTTTGGCCACTCCAAAGAGGCTGCGACTTTCTCGAAGGCCGCGAAGAACTTCGAAACTTCCTTCTCGTTGAACCTCGGGACCATTTTGATGTTCCTTACCGGATTGAAACTACTGGTGTCCGTTGTTTGTCTCCCACCGCCTAATCGCAAAACTTCTAGCTCATGTTGTCTCTCTTTTTCTTTTTCTTCTCTCTCTCGCTCTTCTCTTTCTCGTTTCTCTGCTGTTTCTCGCTCTTCTCTTTCTTGTTTCTCTGCTCTTTCTCGCTCTTCTCTTCTTTCTTCTCGTTCTAATTCTAAACGCCTCATCTCTAATTCTTTTCCTAATCTCTCTCTTTCCATTTCTAATTTCTTATCTTCTCTCTCTCTAGCTTTCTCTTCTCTCTCTTTAGCGATTTCTAGCTTTTTCCATTCTATTTCACGATGGATCTCTAGTTCACGCATTTTCACAGTAAGTAAACTTATATTTAGTTCACTCTCATCACTTTCGACATCACTGCTCTTACCTTCCTTTTCAGTGGAAGCTATTTCCTCACCTTCCTTTATACTAGGTGCCTCGCCTTCCTGTTTCTCCTCTGCCTTCAAATGCCGGTGAACCTTGGACAAGATCTCCACACGGGAATCACTGGCACGTATCTTGATCTCCAGGTAGGCACTCACCAGTACGAGTTCCTGTTTGCCCAGATATTTTAATCTGGCAAGACAGTCCTCCCTGTTCAGAAAAGCCTGAACATCATCTAGATCATCGATGGTCGCTTTTTCCGTCATTGTCACAAATGGAGCACTAGCACTTAACACACCGCTTTCGTTAGCACTTAACGCATCGAGCACTGTTCTACGTCAATATTGCACTTTACTGCACCAAACACTGCACTTGCCAATATTGCACGTAATTACTCCGAGCACCGCACTACACAATATTGCACTTAATCACAGCGAACACTTCGCTATACAATGTTGCACGGTATCACACCGAGCACCGTACTACGCAATATTGCACTTATTCACTCCGAGCACCGCACAGGACGTATAACGTCCTAATAGTCACACACAGGGGGAATTATTTACAGGGATTATGCCACTTCACCACCCCTGTCAAACATACTTGACAAGGGGACGGATCCCGCTGGGGATGCCAATTATGTTACGGCCCTCTTGGGTCGCAATCGGGTTCTTTCTCTGATGTTGTTAGAGGTAGGGTATCCGGCCCCAAGCTAGTAGTGGCTTTCAAGGGATGTGATCCATAACGCAAGAAAATAAAAGGGGAAGGGAAATAAAGTCAAAAACTAAATAATATAATTACCGCCACCAATAAATAATATATAAAAGGTTACACAGGGGGAGGGGTATTAACACTTTTATCAACAAAGTAGTCTTCTTCTGAAGACGCAGAGTGTTCCACGGTGCTCGACGATGCTAAGGTCCTGGTCCTCTTGTGGCCTCATGACGAATCCTTCGATTCTCTGAGTCTACCCTGGCCACGGGGCAGCCAAATCACGGTTACACTGGGGGCACCGTCGTGGAGGCCATCAACCACAAGTCGAGCCAGTAGCTGACAGGTTCCAAACAGCAGCGCTGGTTAGGCCACTCCACGACCGATACTAGGGTAGCGATCATAAGTCAGGAGCCTCGTGTGATCGCACAGACCACTCTCCTTGCCACAACACCCCAGTGGTTAAGCGTCTCCACCAGTCACTCCCGGGTACTACAATTCCTCAACTGCCTCTTCACAGGCAGGGTAACACCACAGTGTTCATCCGGGGGGGCAACTCACAACTGCTGCAGCAAACGCTTGGAGACGAGAAGACTGCCTTGGGTAGACTGATCCAACTTCCATTACAGCAATCCCAGGTCGACTCTGTAATCAGACACGTCATCAGTAACAGGAACACACTAGGACAACTTACTTACAGGCTTAGACACAAACGCCCACCTATCCACTCCCTAGATGGCGTTGCTGTCTAAGCTCCACCTCACCAGAGGTCAGCAGTGGCTGTGTTATGAGCTGATCAGGACTGGAAACTAGCCCTTGTGGCCAGTACACCTCGTCCTCACCAGGTGTCATCGTCCATTTGGAGGGGGTTTCGGGAGCCGACCCACAGATGGCGCGGTCGTCACTGCTCTGTGCTCGGACATTGGATTCGGGTCCGTAACAGATAGTTATTTTTCGGTATCTTATTTATCATCTCATGTTCATCTGCCAACATAGCTAAATCATGAACATCCTTGTATGAATGTTTACCTGTTGCTAGTGCCATGGTCAACTTTACAGGAAAACAAGACAAAAGTTCTTCTACTAGGATGAGCTGCTTAAGGGACAAAAAATCATGAGTATTATTTCTATTAAGCCACCTGTCAAAGATTGACTCTTTTACTTGAGCAAAATCTGGAACTGTACGATCAGGTGCACGCTTGAGACCTCAAAACTTTAGTCTTAGTGTCTCTGCATTGAGTTCATATGTTTGCAAGATCCTCTTTTTGACTGTGGGGTAGTGAAAGCTGTCTTCAAAAGCAAGAGAGGCAAAAATCTCTTGTGCCTTCCCTCGCAACTGACCTTGCATAATGGTCATCCATGAATCCTCTGGCCATTTCAAACTAGTAGCTAATTTTGAAAAATGCAAGAAAAGCGATTCGAAGTCCTTCTCATCAAATTTGGGTAATTCAAACCCATTAGGGAAATAAAGTCCACTACTGTGACAACTACTTGAACTTCCCTTAGAATCCTTACTACTGGAAGTGGCTGCAGCTTCTAGCTTTTTCTCCTCAAGCTCAATCTGTGCCTCGGCCATCTCATGTTTAATTCTAACTATCTCTAACTATTTTTTCTGCCTAGTTTACTCTTCTCTTCTGAGTCTAGCTAACTCTAACTCGGCTTCTCTCTGCCTAGTTTCTTCCCACTTTAACCTCTCTAACTCAACTTGCTGTTACAACCCTTGAGACTTAGTACGGTTCTTTTCCCGCAGTGATCACAATATATTATGTCGGCCTTGCCAACAGGTGTCTAGGGGTAAAGGAGAAGAAACACTGCATAAATTGGGAAAACAATATATCTGCGCTAAGGGTGACAAACATAACAATTAAATGGTAAATATAATAGCCAGAAATATTCTTTAGCATGCAATAATATAAATAAAAATCCTTATTGAGCAATGAGCAATATCACCAGCACATGAATTACTAAAAGGGATAATACACAATCATCTACCCAGAGAATTAACCGAGTTTTTAGCAAAAATAACAGTAACCACTGACTTAACTTAAAAACATGTCTCCTCTCGACCAATGCTGCGACACCTCTGACCAAGCGTCTGTTCCCAGGGCAGGCGTCCTACAACAATATCAACTAAATATCCACATAAACTATTTTGGAAATTCTACTAACAAAATGTAGTACTAATATTCAAATCATTATTAATCTTAATAGTATTTAATACTGTTACATTGCTCAATATAATTTACTGGCAAACAATAATAAGAATTAATCAAGGTTGAACTATAACCACTCGCTTGACATCAAGTTCCCACACTGGCCACATCCAAATATGGTCCTCCCCCCACACGGAAGAAACCAACATGAAAATACTTGCACAAAAAGTCTCATACAATATAATGCAACTCAGGCACACTACATCATGCTACAATATATAACATACAATAGTCTAATATCATCCAACTGGATACTATACTAATTATAGAATAAGACAATAAAGTATACAAGCATCATGAATAATGTCAGAATCCTAGTAAGATTCGTAACATCCCTCCCGTCCCCTAAGAAAAAAATGAAATTAACTGAAGGTTGATATAATTTTTTTTTGACTGCATGATATATAACATGAAAATACTTCAACTAATATCAAAGTACAAAGCAATGAAATTTCACACAGTAAAAAAAATAAAAAAATTACATACATCTTATGAATAAAGAACGCTACATACTATGGCACTGCAACAGGAAATCCTCTGGATAAGGCATCAGCAATAACATTTTGCCTCCCAGGAATATGACGAATTACAATATTGAATTCTTGCAGAATCAATGACCATCTAAGTAAGTAAGTAATTATCAAAAGAAGGCACCAAACCGGGAGGGCTATGTAGCACCATCAAATACGCAAAATAATCAGAGGGCGCTAAATATCACTAAGGATGCCAATACGAGAACAAAAACGCATAAGGCGAACGATATCAAAAGTATCCGAGTCACCAAGAATTCTATCGAGGGACAGGTGACCGCGAGGGGCGGTCGGAAAGCAAGACACACGCTCGTACTGGAAGTCAGGACATTCAAGAAGGACATGCACGACCGTAAGAGGGACAATGCAACTAGGACAATAAGGAGCAGGGCGGCGCTCCATCAAGTGACCATGGGTTAAGCGAGTATGGCCAATACGCAACCTTGCCAGAGCTGTTTCCCACCGCCGGTTACGGTGGAAGGAGGACGGCCACGAGGAAACACAACATTTAAGAGTACGTAGCTTGTTACCAGTAACAGACAACCAAGAAGCCTGCCAACGGGTAAGGACTGAGGAATGGATAACCGGGTAAAAGTCGGAATACGGAATGCCTTTACGAGAGATGGGACAAGAGCGGACAGCTTCCTTGGCGGCAGCATCCGCACGCTCATTTAAAGACAAACCAATATGGCTGGGAACCCAACAAAACTCAACCGACTTAAATTTACTGTGAACGAGAAACAGCCAATGCTGGATCTCGATCACTACTGGATGAACCGGATTAAAGGACCCGAGAGCCATGAGGGCACTACGAGAGTCAACAACAACCACAAAGGAAGACTGACAGCGAGAAAGCAGGAGACGAAGAGCATAGAGAATAGCATAAAGTTCCGCTGTAAAGATGCTAGTCTCCGGAGGCAAGCGACACATATAAGTGCGATCAGGAAAAACAACAGACTAGCCAACACCGTCCGCTGACTTAGACCCATCGGTGAAGACAGAAACGGAGCGGGAGTGAGAAGAAAAGTGCTCGAGGAAAAGGCGTTTTAGAACCGTAGGAGGGGTAAAAGCTTTAGTGATACGGGTCAAGGATGTACAAAACCGCGGAAGAGGGACCCTCCACGGGGGCAAAGAAGGAACAACACGAGGGGAAACATCAGAAATACGAATGGAAAGAGAATCCTGTAGGCGAGATAACCGGACAGAAAGAGGGAGGTGGTGAAGAGGAGCAGGAACCGCAGGAGGGGTAAAAGTTAAAGCACGACAGAGGCGAGAGGAAGGATGTTGCAAGGACCGCGCAAGATAGCAAAGACAGTAGCGATCACGGCGGTCCTGGAGAGACAGGAAGAAAGTGTCAACATACAAGCTAAGGATGGGAGTCGAACGAAAGGCACCAGAACTGAGGCGCAACCCAGTATGGTGCAAAGCATCAAGACGGCGAAGAGAAGAAGGAGAAGCAGACGAGTAAGCAGGGCAACCATAATCGAGCTTAGACAGGACGAGAGAGGAATGTAAAGCAAGGAGAGTGCGTCTATCTGCCCCCCAAGAAGTATGGGACAAGACCCGAAGGAGGGTAAGGGCCTTAGAGCACTCAACACGGAGGGAAGAGATATGGGGAGACCAAGACAAACGAGTGTCAAGGAATAACCCCAAAAGCTTCGCGGAATCTTTGTATTCAAGGGGATGACCATAAAGTGACAAAGAGGGACGAAGAACAACCCGTTTCCGTGTAAAAGTCATGGCACAAGTCTTAGAAGTAGAGAACTTGAAGCCATGACCTGTGGCCCAAGACGACACGGCATCAATTGCAAGTTGAAGCCGGCGTTGAAGGAGAGGCGAATCATCACCCTGACAACAAAGGGTAAGATCATCGACATAGAGAGTGGAGAAGACACCAGAAGGAAGAGAGGAAAGAAGACCATTGAGGGCAACCAGAAAAAGAGTAGTGCTCAGAACACTACCCTGGGGCACACCTTCGTATTGCTGAAAAGAGGGAGAGAGAGCGGTACCAAGGCGCACCCGAAAGGAACGACGAGAGAGGAAGCTGCGGAGAAAGAGAGGGAGATGACCACGAAGGCCAAAAGAATGAAGTTGAGATAGGATATGATAACGCCAAGTGGTGTCGTAAGCCTTTTCTAGGTCAAAAAGGACGGCAACAACGGAGGTCATCGCAGCAAAAGCAGTACGAATATAGACCTCCAAGTTCACCAGGACATCTGTCGTGCTGCGGCACTTGCGGAAACCAAATTGAGAAGGGGAGAGGAGGTGATGGTGTTCCAGGAACCACATCAGACGAACGTTAACCATACGTTCAAAGAGTTTGCAGACACAACTTGTGAGAGCAATAGGGCGAAAGTCCATAAGGGAAGTACCCAGAGACCCCGGTTTGCGAACAGGAAGGACAACGGCATCGAGCCAGTCCTCAGGGACTGACGACGACTCCCAGATCCGATTATACAGACTCAGTAAATACTGAGACGTGCTCGGAGGGAGATGGCGAAGCATCTCATAATGAATACCATCGGAGCCCGCCGCCGTAGAACCGCAGAGGGCCAGGGCAGAACGAAGTTCAGAGAGAGAGAAGGGATCATTATAGGGAAGCTGAAGATGAGTGCAGAAATCTAAAGGACGAGACTCAAGGACAGGTTTACGAAGAAGGAAAGATTGGGGAAGATGAAGACCAGAGCTAACAGAAGAAAAGTGGGAACCCAGTTCGGAAGCGACCTGCAACGGGTCCGCCACAAGAGTATCATGGAGGTGAAGGACCGGTGAAACATCGGGAACGAACTTACCTGCTATCTTGCGGATACGCTTCCAGATCTGGGCCAGAGGGGTTTCGGACGTAATTGTTGAGACATAAGATGCCCAACATTGACGTTTAGCCGTACGGATGGCTCTACGGGCCACCGCACTCGCTTTCCGAAAGAAAAGAAAAGAATCGGTCGTCTGCCTACGGCGGTGCCTCTTCCAGGCTGCACGCTTACAGCGGACAGCCCGAGCACAGTCCGCATTCCACCAGGGAACGCACTTCCGCGGACCCCGAGAGGAAGAGCGAGGAATAGAGCGGAGGGCAGCGTTGAAGACAGTGTCGTGAAAAAGGAGGAGAGCGCGAGAGAGAGGCAGAAGGGAGAGGTCAGAGAGAGCAGCACTGAGGGTAAATAGGGTCCAATCTGCCTTAGCAAACTGCCACCTAGGGAAAGAGAGGGAAGGGCGAAAAGAGAAAAAGGAAACAAGGATGGGGAAATGATCACTTCCATGGAGGTCATCAAGAACCTGCCACGTGAAATCTAAGTAAAGAGAAGAAGAGCAGAGAGAAAGATCAAGACAAGAAAGGGTGCGAGTCCGAGAGTCCAAATGAGTGGGCTCACCAGAATTCAGAAGAGACAGGGAAGAAGAGAGGAGAAACGGCTCAAGGAGGCGACCCCGGGTATTCGTCAGAACGTCACCCCAAAGAGAATGACGACAATTGAAGTCACCCAGCAGGAGCACAGGCTCCGGCAAGGAGTCTAGGAGGTGTTTCAAATCAGGAAGAGAGAGCGGGACACTCGGGGGGAGATAAATGGAACAAACTGTGTACCATTTCCCCACAGAGATACGAGCAGCAGAACAATGGAGAGGCGAAGGAAAAAGTAAAGGAACAAAGGGAACATCAGCCCGAATCAAGAGAGCAGAAGAATTAGAAGCCCCAGCAATGGGGGGGGGGGAGAGAAAGGAATAGCCACGAAAACGACCAGGACGAGCACCAAGCATTGGCTCCTGGAGACAGACACAAAGGGGCGAAAACCACGAAATCAGAAGTTGGAGTTCGAGGAAATTGGCGTAATAACCTCGAACGTTCCATTGAAGAATGGACAACGACGAGAAGAGAAAGGACAAAAACAGAGAACAAGGAAGAAACAAAGGCGAAAGAGCAACAGAGCACGTTAAAGAATATCAGGGTCGGGATCAGGGTCAGCAAAGTCAGGGTTAGGGGGCATGGGTAAACTGAGCAAAGACGGAGGGAAGGAAACGGGAGAACAGATCAGAGGTGGGCGGGCAGGGTCCGGAGGAGGAGGAGACAACGGAGAGGAGCAGTCAAGGAAAGCAGCAGGAAGAGGGGGAGTAGAAAGAGGGGAGCGCACCCAAGCAAGAGCAGCAACCGAAAGGGAAGCAGGGGCCAAAGAAACCTCCATAGCAGGAACAGGGGGCGCAATCACTGAAACGGGAGGGGAAGGAGCAACAGAACCAGACGTAGGAGCTGAGGAAGAAAGCGAAGCCTTCTTACCCGCCGGGGAAGAGGAAGGAGAGGAGCCAGGCTTACGCTTCTGACTTAAAGAGACCGGTGTCCCAGCAACTACGTACCGGGCAACGGATTCCAGTGTCTCAACAGGAGAAGCCGAACGAGAGCACACACGACGGCCGGTAGGAGACGACAGACCGGGTAGAAGGAAGGGGAACCCCAGACAGAGGACCAGGAGGAGGATCCTTCGGGAGAGAACCCAAAGGAACAGAGGAGGGGGCAGTGGGCGCATCAGGGTCCAAGGCCCGGAAACGGTTGTGAGTCTGAGGAAGGCGGGAAGGACGAGGAGAGGAAGAGCGCAACACGCGAGCATAAGAGATATTAGCATAAGGCGGGAGCCGGCGAACCTGGCGCCTTGCCTCAGGAAAAGATAAACGCTCCCGGTGCTTCAAGTTGAGGACGGCTGCCTCAAGCTTGTAATGGACACACGCACGGGAGAAGGTAGGATGGGCCTCACCACAGTGGAGGCAACGAGCCTGGGGAGAAGTGCACTCCGACTTAGAGTGACCTTCGCCACCACACAAAGGACAGAGAGAGACAGTCCCGGAGCAGCGGAGGGCACCATGCCCAAACCTCCAGCACTTGTTGCAGAGCCGAGGAGAAGGAATGTACTCCTGGACAGAGCACCTGGCACCAGCAAGAATGACAGAGGGTGGAAGGGTCCTACCATCAAAGGTAATCTTCACAACCCGGAGGGGTTGACGGCGACTACCACGAGGGGGACGAGTAAACGTGTCCACCTGGAGAATAGAATGGCCCTGGGCAGCGAGGATATGTCGAATATCGTCGTGGCAGTCGCGCAGGTCCCGAACACCGGTCGCAACATATGGCGGGAGCAAAATAGTGCCAACACTGGCATTCAACTGAGCGTTCTTCGAGACCCGAACGGAGGTCTCGCCAAGGCAGGATAAGGCAGCCAAGCGGGAAGCAGCATCCTGAGGAGCAGCAACGACACGTGTACCGAGACGAGTGGGGTTGAAAGTAATGGAGGCATCCACGGAATCAATGAGATGTCGATGGAGGGAGAAATCGTCAGGAGGCGCAGAATCAAGAGGGAAGAGATCAAAATATTTGGCCCACGAAGCGGGACCAAACAAGGCTTGATAGGTAGCAGAACTGGAAGGAATCGAGCGAGGGCGGCCGTGACGAGGACGGCGGTGAGAACCCCCAGAGAGAGAGGGGTTAAAAGGCGCAGTAGTTACAACTAGAGAAGGAGCCGCGCCAGGGGACGAGGTAGTCACCACTGGGGGCTTGGGGCTCGACCCAACCACAGAGGAGGGAGGGGAGCCAGGGGAAGGAGTCAGAGAGGCCAAAGGAGGAGCAAGGTCGGGGCCCAATGGAGCGGAGGCTACAGAGCCCGGTCTTCCAATACGGACCGACTTGGGGGCTTGGTCGCCCACCCCACGAGCCTGAGAAGGTAAACCAGAAGCAGCCGAAACAGGGGTTATCATCTTGACGAAAAGAAGAATTCATTCACGAATGTGCCCCCACACCCACCATGGAGCCACAATTAGAGGCAGGACACCCAACAAGAAGCTATCGCCGATCTTGTCGGGGCCTCCTAGGGGTGCGTCGTGAGTATACGCCCCACAAACGCCACCTTAAGAAACCGACAGTCCGTCGAGATCGGGTTCAGTGACGAAAGGGGGATTGACAATAAAAGGTTCCCCTCGCTCTCGACGTCGGGTACTACAGTTCTACGGGTGCAAGAGTATGCCTCCTCAAGCACCCGGGCGTCAAAATAGAAGAAGTCCAAGGGAAGAACCAGAACGAGCAAAAGGTCGGCAGGAAACGGCAAGTAGATAGGACAAGATGGGGGAGAAAAACGAAACAGAAGGAAAAGGAAAAGATGCCCAGCAGAATTGGAGAGGACGGCAGCAGGAGCACAAGGCTAGAAAAGGACAGAGGACTGTCCCAAGGAGCATCACACTCCGGCAGCCGCCCACTAAGCCACCACACGGCGACAACGAGCTGAGCGGGGAGGGGGAATGACCATCTAAGTATTCTCTGGTTTTTACACTTCATAGAGTGGATAAATGTCAATGGATTATGATCTGTATATACTACCACTTGATTTCTTGACAAATATGTCTCAAATTTCTTCACTGCCAATATTAAACAAAGTGCTTCTTTCTCAACTACAGAGTAATTAATTTTTGTCCTGTCAAACTTACGAGAGAAATAATAAACAGGATGTTCTAACTCATCTGGTCCTACTTGGAACAAAACAGCACCTGCTCCTAGATCTGAAGTGTCTATGTGCAGAATAAAAGGTTTATCATACTGTGGACTGGCTAGCACAGGTGAAGTAGAGAGAATTCCTTTCAACTTCTGAAAAGAGTTCTGACACTCCTGGGTCCACTTAAATTTTACCTGTTTCTTTAGAAGATTTGTTATGGCTGCAGCAACAATGGAAAAGTTTTTACAATATCTCCTATAATACGCACACATTCCAATAAATCTCTCCACAGACTTCTTATTTGTTAGGACTGGGTACTCCACAATGACTTGGATCTTGTCTTGCAATGGGACTATCCTTCCTTGTCCGACCTCATGTCCTAAATACACTATAGTTCCTTTAGCCCAACTACATTTCTTCATATTCACAGTCAAATTAGCATGTTGTAACACATTAAACAATTTCTTTAAACTAGACATATGATCTACCCAATTCTTACTGAAAATCACAATGTCATCCAAATATGCCCTACAATCTGGCACATCCTTCAACAAAGAATTCATTAATTTCTGAAAAGTGGCTGGAGCATTCCTTAATCCAAAAGGCATTACATTAAACTCGTAAGCTCCATCAGGAGTGATAAATGCTGTCACTTCCCTTGCAAAATCTGTAAGAGGTATCTGGTGATATCCCTTAGATAAGTCCAATTTAGATACAAACTTAGCATGACCTATAGTATCTATACAGTCCTCCAATAACGGTAAAGGATATACATCAACTACAGTTACCTGGTTGAGTTTTCTATAATCCACTACTAATCTCCACTTATCTTCTGATTTTGGTACTAATAGACACGGTGAACTCCAGGAACTCTGACTGGGTCTAATGAACCCATGTCGAAGATGATAATCAACCTCCTCCTGGATGATACAACGTTTCTTGGGTGTCACTCGATAAGGGTGTAGCCGAATTGGAGTTACATTTGTCAGGTTAATGTCGTGAGTAATGAGAGAAGTCTGAGTGGGGACTTCCCCAAACAAGTTAGAAGACATCTCCAAAAGGTCCTGGAACTCTGCTCTTTCCTCATCCTGCAAATGACAACAATTCTTCCCCGGAACTGCTGGAATTAGACAAACAAGAATTACCATCTTCCTCTGCAACACTCGACTCTTCAGGATTTACCTCCTCAGTAACACAACAAGCCACAATACTAGGCCCACAGTAAGCCTTCAACCGGTTCACATGTACACTCATGGTCTGACGTTTCTGTTTGGGATGGCAAACTTTGTAAGTAACTTCCCCAAGACGTTTTACTACTTGATACGGTCCTGCAAATTTATGAGACATAAACGTACCCATACGAGGCTTCAAGACCAATACCAAATCTCCAGGCTCAAAAACTCTGAGTTTAGCCTTGAACCTCTGGTTATGTTTCTGCTTCATTACCTGTTGTTATTCACTTAGATGTCGTAAGGCCAACTCCCTCTTTTGGACAGCTTGCTGTTTACATCCGTCATGTAACGCTCACTCTGCCTGGCTGTAACATCTAACATTTTCTCACGTAACAATTTTAAATGTCCTCTCACCTGATGTCCGAATACAAGCTCGAATGGAGAACAGCCTAGGGCACTGTGCAATCCATCTCTAGCCGCAAACAAAACAAATGGTAAATTATCATCCCAATGTCTGGGTGAATTGTCCCCAGTTGCCTTCAAAATTTTCTTGAGAGTTCGGTTTGAACCGCTCGATTCCCCCTTGACTCTGAAGATGGTAAGGACTGGAAAAATTGTGCTTTATACCAAATGAATTACAAAAATGTTTAAAGGTGGTAGAACAAAAATTACTCCCATTATCAGTTTGAATTATACGAGGCATACCAAATAGTGAGAAAATCGTTCCAACTGCCTTTTAATGGTAGAAGCTCTAATGTTACGTAATGCATATGCTTCAGGGAACCTGGTGGTCAAACATAAAATTGTAAACATATACATATTTCCGGATTTGGTACGGGGTAAAGGTCGACACAATCCAGTACCACATGAGTAAAAGGCTCCTCTGGCACTACAATAGGGTATAATGGTGCTCGTGGCACAGTCTGATTAGGCTTACCAACAGTTTGACACACAACACAATTGTGGCAATATCTGACCACATCTTTTCTAAGTTTTGGCCAATAAAAAAGTTTACAGATCTTATGATACATACTGGTAATGCCTTGATGGCCTTCCATCAGGTCATCATGGGCAGCTTGCAATACCTGCTCCCTATACTCTGTTGGCACAAGGAGCTGGGTTTTAGACTCTCAATCATCTGATGAGGGAGTTCCTGATGGTCTCCATCTTCTCATCAGACATCGATCCTTGAAATAACAACCCGTACTCTCCTCCAAAGTATCAATGGAGTCGGCTACTTCTGCATAACACTCATCTAGACTGGGTATCAGTACTCTGTAACTTACGCAAGGTCTGGAACTCTACAGCTGGAGCGAGTGGGCAAGGACCTGGTACCTGAGCCACATCTTCCAAACCATCTGGGTCAGAATAAATTAGGGCTTTGGCACCGGCCTCACTCTCGACATCCACGTGAGCTAAAAATGTATCTTCAAGGTCCACCTCCACCTCCCTTTCTGAAGGGGTCCTGGCCTCGAAAACATCCACCTTGGTAGTTGCAGGACGTACCACATTCTGCTTACCCATGGATCTGGTGACAACACAGGCTGGATAAATGACACCATCCGCATCTGGTTGAACCAGTACTGCACTTGGTTTAGTAAACATAACAGGACAATCGTTACCTACAATCATTACCTGTCAAAATCATTACCTACAATGATATCAATCCCAGAAATGGGCAACTGCTCACTGACTGCTACAGTGCACCAACCTGATGTAATAGAGGAATTCAGGTTAACCTTAATTAATGGTTCACGCTGGATATGACCTCCAAGTCCCTGCAATAACACTACCTCTCCAGTGTCTTCTGTCCTAACATCAGTACGAATACGGCGAGAAATTAAAGACTGGGAAGCACCAGTGTCCCTTAACAACTGAACTGGTTTCCAGGTTCCACTAGTACATAATAAGGTTCCCGAATGTAGTTATGGATCAAAATTAGTCATCCACTTGGGCATGACTGGAGCAACATTGGCATTAAAGGTTTGCAAACCCTTACTCATAATCAGACCAGTTGGTCTCAACTCAGGGTGCAAAGCATAACAGGAATTTACCACATGACCTCTTCTCCTGCAATGCGTGCAATATCTGGCAGTGGTCGAAACAGCCGAACCAACTGAAGCTTAATCACTACATTACTTAAGGTTGACAACCCTGTCTGTTGTTTCTCAGATTTAGGCTTTGCAAGAGAAGGGTTCAGAGGAGGTGAAGTAGCTGGTCGGGTCTGGAAAACATGATTTTTAGGAGCATAATGATTAGTTTTAGCATTAAAATGATTAATTGGTGCTCTGAAAGGCACTTTAGTAAGTAATTCATGCTCATCAGGAAGCTTGGCTAGTTTTATAAGATCAGTGATTTGTTTATTTTCAGCCATAAACAAATCTAATTTCTCTGGTAGACATCCCACTACTTCCTCAGTTACTATGAGGTCTCTCAAAGTCTCAAACTCTGTAATATTAAGTGCTTTAATCCATCTGTCAAAGTGATTTACTTTTACCCTTACAAAGTCTGAAATAGTCTGGTCATGTGCTCTTTTTTTAATCTTCTGAATTTTATTCTATGTGCCTCTGGGATCTGCTGGTAGGCATTTAAGATGCTCTGTTGAACAAATTTAAAATCGAAAGAATTCTCAGCAGGCAAAAATGCAAGTACCTCTTGAGCTTTACCCCTAAATTGTCCTTGTAAAATGCTAACCCATTGATCTACAGGCCAGTTCATGCTTACTGCTAATTTCTTAAAATGCAAGAAAAATATTTCTGCATCTTCTTTCATTCTTTAAACTTAGGTAATTCTACATGTTTACTGTACTTGGAAGAACTATTTGTACTCTCGGGATTATTACTAGTGTTACCTAGCCCTGCTGCAATTCTCTGCTGTTCCAACCTGTTATTATTTTCAGCCATAATCTGCTGAATTTCTAATTGTCTAGTCTGCTGCTCGGTTTGTTTAGTTTGTTGCTCTGCTAGTTGTACCTGAGCCTCCAACATCTGTTGCTTTGTCTCCAACTCAAGTTGTTTTTGCTGGTTCTGCAACTCCAACCTCTGCTTGCCTACTTCCAGCCTAGCCATTTCTAATTTAGTCTCCAACTCCAACTTTAAGATTGCCACCTTGTCACTTGACTCTTCTTCTAACTCTCCCAAACACTCTTCGTCAAGTCTCTCCTCCACCAAGTGTGTGACAATAACTCTTAACACTTGAGCCTTCAACATATTACTGGAAACTGCTAGGTTCAATTTATCAGCCAGAACCAATAAACCAGACTTCTTTAAGTCTTTAGTTTTACTAAAATTTGGCTGTTCCACCAGCGCAGCAACCTGATCCTCCATGTTTGGCTCAATTATCACAAATTAACACTTGAAACAACACTGAAAATTATGCTTGGCCCCTGACACAAGCTGAACACTTACCTCAAATCGTGAAGCGTTGAGAAGTTTTCACACGAGCTCAGATTGAAAAGATAATTTCACAGGCTTGATTAGGTGTCACTAGATAATCAATGAGTACCTAGGAAGGCAATTGCTATTAATAATTAGCACTGTCAATTGTACAAACATTACAGGGAATTATCTTTCATCTCCCAGACAGTGGCCCTCATTTGTTACAACCCTTGAGACTTAGTACGGTTCTTTTCCTGCAGTGATCACAATATATTATATCGGCCATGCCAACAGGTGTCTAGGAGTAATGGAAAAGAAACGCCGCATAAATTGGGAAAACAATATATCTGCGCTAAGGGTGACAAACATAACAATTAAACGGTAAATATAATTGCCAGAAATATTCTTTAGCATGCAATAATATAAATAAAAATCCTTAGTGAGCAATGAGCAATATCACCAGCACATGAATTACTAAAAGGGATAATACACAATCATCTACCCAGAGAATTAACCGAGCATTTAGCTAAAATAACAGTAACCACTGACTTAACTTAAAAACATGTCTCCTCTCGACCAATGCTGCGACACCTCTGACCAAGCGTCTGTTCCCAGGGCAGGCGTTCTACAACAATATCAACTAAATATCCACATGAACTATTGTGGAAATTTTACTAACAAAATGTAGTACTAATATTCAAATCATTATTAATCTTAATAGTATTTAATACTGTTACATTGCTCAATATAATTTACTGGCAAACAATAATAAGAATTAATCAAGGTTGAACTATAACCACTCGCTTGACATCAAGTTCCCACACTGGCCACATCCAAATATGGTCCTCCCCCCACACGGAAGAAACCAACATGAAAATACTTGCACAAAAAGCCTCATACAATATAATGCAACTCAGGCACACTACAGCATGCTACAATATATAACATACAATAGTCTAATATCATCCAACTGGATACTATACTATTTATAGAACAAGACAATAAAGTATATAAGCATCAGGAGTAATGTCAGAAACCTAGTAAGATTCGTAACACTTGCCTTAGCTGAAAGTAGTCCTCACCTCTTGCCTTCTCAGTCTGCACTACTCTCAACCTCGTAAGGGTATTCCTCTAATCCCTCATCACTCAACATGCCATCTTCTACTAGATGAAAAAAAATTATTTGCAATAATTTAACTTTATTCATTATGGGTGCCACATCTAACTCTAGCGTTTCTCCTATACAAATTAACACTGATTTAGTTAAGATCTTAATCCTATCCACTGATGGATTTTGCAAAATCTCTTTTTCAACTTGCTCCATCTTAATTAATTAACAAGACATTTTCAAAAAAATTATTAGTACCAAAATAAGAAGATACTAGACCAGCATGCCCCACAGACACGCAAAAATGGAACACTTATATCTGTCGTGCAGCACTGCAAGTGCAGTATTAACTAGGTTCACATAAGACTGCAAGTTGAATCATACGCAGAGACACAAGTCTTCAAAGCATCTTCAAACAAAGGATACCGGAATATTCACTTCAAAGGTACAACAAACTAGAAAATAAGCATAGATCAGTCTATCCGTGTCATACTCAATATTAATCCGGAATACAAGGATTACAACAATAATGGTCCTGAACACAGGAGTTAAATCATAATGATCCCGAAAAACAGGAGTTACCTGATTGAGATCCCGGACAGCCCCCATTTAATTGTTATAGTCCCCTATATAATGCTATAGGGTAGTGAACCAACAGCATCGCTGGAAAACATAGCTTGGCCTATGATCAATAAAGGTCTAGGGGATTTAAAAGGCTAGTAAAAAATATTCCAGTTTTCTGGAGCATATAACATAAGTCACCATAACACCATAAGAAAAAAACATTCTCTATAACTAACATTCCATTACTTTATCCAGCTTCTTAGAGCTTTGCATTATCATCAGTGGGCCTCAAAACTGCATACACTCAGCACTAGCTGACACCACTCTCTATCCTGGCACAGTGGGACATTAACGTCTATTATGCTGATACTACCAAATACAGGATGGTGGAGTCACAATCATTAATAAATGAGGTGGAGGAATCAATATCATACATAGCACAATAGCCTCACCTAAGATCCTCAGGTACCCACCTCAATAATACATATACAAACACCTACCCCCCAGAGCTACATACATGAGCCTGTTACGTACCCCTATTGGATACGTATATAAATTATAAATAATTACTTATATATTATATCATTATTTGTATGTGTATTATATCAGTACTTGTATGTTCTTATATGCTTATATCATTACTTGTATGTGCTGATATGTTATATTGTGGAAATGATCAGTGGGTGGACCAAACCGTGGGAAATCGTTATTTTTGTGTGTGTGGTGGTCAGCGAGCTAGTGAGCAAATTGCTTTAAGGCGTCTTGAGTTAGATGCACAATTAACGTATGCTAAACTTGAGGCTCAAGAAAAGGAAAATGAATTTGCATGGCATTAAAAAATATTAGAGCTTGAAGCTCAACAAAGAGCAATTGAAGCTCGAAACCAACAAAAAATATTAGAAGCTGAAGCTCAACAAAGAGAAATTGAAGCTGAAAACCAACAAAAAATATTAGAAGCTGAAGCTCAGCAGAGGGAGCTTGAAACTAGACGTTTAGAGATTGAGGCACAAAATAGTAGAATTGTAGTGCAATTGCAGCTGGAAGCCTCAAAGAAACAAGTTAGAAATTCAACAACAAATGGCAGAGGCTAACCACAGACTTGAAACACAGCGTTTGGAATCTGGGCATGGTAATACTAGCAATGTTTCAAATAGTAGTGATAATAATCCCATAAGGATAAATAAATACATAGAGTTACCCAAGTTCAATGAGGAGGATCCCGAGGTTATTTCTCACATTTTTCTTAGATTGCAGTCAGTATGAATTGGCCAAAGGATCAGTGGGTTGCAATCATGCAAAGTCAACTGAAAGGACGAAGTCAGGAGGTTTTTGCATCCTTGCCTGATGAGAATGGTTTTGACTATGAGTTTGTTAAGAAAAGCATTGTAAATGCTTACCAATTTAATCCGGAAGCACACAGACAAAAGTTTAGGAACCTAAAGAGGGTAAGTTATCAGACAATAGCAGATTTCACCCGTCTAAATGTTAATTACTGCAACAGATTGCTAAAATCACTTTCAATAACCGAGTATGATGCTCTTAAGAATCTTCTTATAACAGAAGAAGTGATGTCATGTCTTCCAGAGAAATTGTCTACTTTTATGGCAGAACAGAAAAATATAACAGACATTTATGAGCTGTCTAAGCTCGCGGATGAGCATGAGTTGTTGACTAAGCCCCAGTTTAAGGCCCAATCACCTAAGTTTAACCGTAGAGTAAATTATAATGCTCACCGAACTCCTTATCAGTATAAATCCAATCCTAGTGCTCCAGTTACTCCCATGAACTCTTCTCTTATTAGACCTAAAGTTGTTACTCCTTGCCAGGACCATCTATTCCTAGTAATGTTAATTCTAAACCTGCAGTTGGTTCCACAGGTGTGTCCACTGTCAGGCATTGTACACATTGTAAGAGAAGAGGACATGTGATTGCTTCTAGCTATAGTTTGCATCCTGAATTACGGCCAACTGGTCTTATTATGAGTAGAGGATTGCAAACTAATAATTCTCCATGTACTACAGTCAATCCCCATTGGATGGCTGAATTTAAACCATACATTTTTACAGGTACATTATTGTGTAAAGATGGTAGTAGTAAGACTGTTCAATTACTCCGTGATACTGGAGCTTCCCAGTCTCTTATTGCCCAGAATGTACTTGCTAATGCTGACACCCGAGATCTTGGTGAAGTTGTGCTTCTCCAAGGTATTGCAGGTAGTGTGCAACAGGTGTCTTTAATGCAAATTAACCTTGATTCTAATTTTACTTCAGGATGGTGTAATGTTGGTTTAAGTAAACAGCTGCCCATTCCAGGGGTAGATATTATTCTTGGTAATGATTTTGGCCACCCGAAAGGTTGAAGGGACCAAGTGCCCCATAATGTTAATTAATGCCAATAATGTACTAGATCAACCAGAAGCAGATGATGGCATTATTTGCCCTGCTTGTGTTGTAACTAGATCAGTGAGAAAAACAGGTGAGAGTAATCCTGTCTTCACTAAGGTAGCTGTTTCCAAGACCAGGACCCCTTCAGTAAAGGAGTGGGAGGTGGATCTTGAAGATTCTTTTATGACTCGACTGGATGATGAGAGTGAGGCAGTAGTAGAAACCCCGCCGAACCTAAACCACAAGGAAAGTGAAGGTGAGAAGGCTGAACTATCTGTACAATGCCCGCTTGTCTCCACTAAACCAGTTGTCGAGAGTGAGGCCGAAGTAGCTATGGCTCCAATTTCTTCTGATCAATCAGGAAAAGAGATCAAGCTACTAGGTTCTTGCCCGCTCGCTACTGAGTCTGAGTCATTAGCCTTAAGTGTTATACAGACTACTGATCCTAGTTAACTTGAGTGTATTTCTGAGGCACCTGATAATGTTGATGCATTGGAGGATGGGACGGGTTTCTTTTTCAAGGATCGACTTCTGATGAGAAGGTGGAGACCCAAGGGCACTCCCTCATCAGATGATTGTGAGACCAGAACCCAACTAGTTGTCCCCAATGTTTATCGTAAGCAGGTCCTGCAGGCTGCACATGATGACCCCATGGGAGGTCACCAAGGTATCACAAATATGTACCATAAAATATGCAAATATTTTTATTGGCCCAAGTTAAAGAAACATGTGGTCAGGTATTGTCATAACTGTGTACCCTGTCAAATTGTTGGCAAACCAAACCAATCTGTGCCAAGAGCACCATTGCAACCTATTGTAGTTCCTGATGAACCATTTTCTCACGTTGTAATAGATTGTGTAGGTTCTTTACCTAAGACTAAGTCGGGTAACATTTTTATGTTTACTCTTATGTGTATGACGACGAGATTTCCTGAGGCATATGCCTTAAGAAATACCAAGACTCATAATCTCATCAAGTGTCTTGAACGATTTTTCTCCTTGTTCGGAATGCCTAGAGTTATCCAGAGTGACAATGGGGGAAATTTTTGTTCTAAGGTTTTCAAAACTTTCTGCAAATCCAAAGGGATTCAGCACACATTTTCCATTCCTTATCATTCACAAAGCCAAGGTGGGCTTGAACGTTTCCATCAAACGTTGAAACAGATGTTAAAGACAACAGGAGAAACTTATCCACGTAATTGGGATGAAAATCTCCCTTTTGTGCTGTTTGCTGCCAGAGAAGGGTTACAAGCGTCATTAGGGTGTTCATCTTTTGAGCTCGTATTTGGTCACCAAGTGAGAGGTCCGTTAAAAATGCTCCAAGAAAAGTTGATGGGAGATGTCTCTGTTCATCAGTATGGTTAGTACTTGAGTGAGGTCAAGGACAAGTTGTGTCAGGCTCGAGAGTTGGGGAAGGAACATCTGGACCAGACTCAACAAGCCATGAAACAAAGATATGACAAAATGTTCAGGGCTAAACTCAGGTCGTTTGCTGTCGGTGATTTGGTGTTGAAACCTCGTTTGGGGACTTCCATGTCCCATAAGTTTGACGGACCCTACCAAGTGGTAGAGAAGGTGGGAGACCTAACTTACAAAATATTTAACCCTACTCTTTCAGAACATAAAATGAATGTGCATATTAACAGGTTAAAAGCTTATGTTGGACCAGAAGTGGTAGCTTATTTGTTTAAGGAAGAGTTACCATCTGAGGGAAATTGTAGTGAAGAAAATGATGTTAATATTCAACTTCTCAGTTCCAGTTCCAATGGCAGGGAGATGCTATGTCATTTACAGGAGGAGCAACGTGATGAGTTCCAGGTTCTGCTGGACAACCATACATCTCTATTTGGGGAGGTTCCCACACAGACCTACCTCATCACACACGACATTCAGCTCCTGGACAGCACTCCATTTAGACAACATCCTTACCGAGTGAACCCAGAAAAGAGGAAACTTATACAACAAGAAGTGGACTATCTGCTAATAATTTCATAATTATTAGCAGATAATAATAATTTCATAACAGCATAATTTCATTCGGCCAAGTTAAAGTATTTGGAGCTCTCCGTGCTTGTTAGTGCCAAAACCCGGGGGAACCTGGAGGTTGTGTGTAGATTATGGCAAACTGAACAAGAGCACTACTGTTGATGTATTTCCATTACCACTGTTGGAGGAGTGTATTGAATCAATAGGACATGCTAATTTTGTAAGTAAACTTGAATTATCTAAGGGATATTATCAGATTGCCTTAACTGATTATGCTAGGGAAGTCACTGCTTTTGTTACACCTGATGGTGCTTATGAATTCAATGTCATGCCATTCGGTTTGAGGAATGCACCTGCCACCTTTCAAAGACTCATGAATTTCTTATTCAAGGATGTGCCAGATTGTAGGGCCTACCTTGACGACATTGTTTTATACAGTAAGAATTGGGCAGATCATCTTTCAGGCCTTAAGCAATTGTTTACGGTGTTGAAAAACGCCAATTTAACAGTGAATATGAATAAGTGTAGTTGGGCAAGAGGGACTATAACCTATCTTGGGCATGAAATAGGACAAGGTAAGATAATTCCTTTACAAGATAAGATACAAGCCATTGTGGACTACCCTGTGTTAACCAGTAAGAAGGGAGCGCAAAGATTTATCGGTATGTGTGCTTACTATAGGCGGTACTGTAGAAATTTTTCGACAGTTGCTGCCCCATTGACAAATTTGTTGCGAAAGCAAGTAAAGTTTAAGTGGACTCAAGATTGCCAGAATTCATTTCAGAACTTAAAGGGCATATTGTCAACGTCACCTGTTCTTGCTAGTCCCCAATTTGACAAACCTTTTATTTTACATATTGATGCATCAGATGTTGGAATAGGTGCAGTGCTTATACAAGTTGGTCTAGATAATATTGAGCATCCTGTATATTATTACTCTAGAAAATTTAATTCAGCCCAGAAGAACTATTCAGTGGTAGAAAAGGAGGCGTTGGGTCTCATATTGTCATCAAGAAATTTGAAATTTACCTTTCAGGTAATAAGGTGCTAGTGTTTACTGACCACAATCCCCTTATATTCATTAATATGTTGAAAATCAAGAACCAACGAATTTTGCGCTGGTCATTGTTTCTACAAGAATTTAATGTTGAGATTAAACATATTCCAGGCAGGCAGAATGTCATTGCTGATGCTTTGTCCAGAAGTTTTGTATATGATGTACCATGAGTGAAATATTCTTTTATTTAACATTTTTACTTCAGAAAAAATGCCATTGATCTTCAATCCATTGCATTTTTTTTCTTGTAGGTGGAAGTGTTACGTACCCCTATTGGATACGTATATGAATAATAAATAATTACTTATATATTATATCATTAATTGTATGTGTATTATATCATTACTTGCATGCTTATATCAGTACTTGTATGTTCATGTATGCTTATATCATTACTTGTATGTGCTGATATGTTATATTGTGGAAATGATCAGTAGGTGGACCAAACCGTGGGAAACCCTTATTTTTTTGTGTGTGTGGTGGTCAGCGAGTCAGCTTCCCGTGGGAGAGTTATATTTTGTACTGATCAGCTGGTGGCAACACAATGGGAAACTGTTATTATTTGTTCATCTAGACGGCAATATTGTGGGATACTACTTCCTGCTATGATGGGCAGTTGCCAGCAATTTCTTTTTATTTTATAATTATATAGCTATTATATTAATAACTACATTACTTCTGTTTGTGCATGTAAATCTGATCATTCCTTAATTTTGTTAATTAATTCCCATTATATGGCTCCATTTAAGTAAGATTTCAATTAATTTAAAACTGTCACTCAAAATGTTGTGCAGAAGCGAGATCGGCTCCTGCCGTGAGAACATTATTCAGTAACTGTTTGGACACAGGAAGGATAACATCTAGGAGTTAAGTGCTGTTATATTATATCTATTATGTTCTGTTGTAGTACGTTAGTCTGTGGAGACATAATTTTATTTTGATTTACAAGTGATTGCCCATCTGTTGATTGATATATAATACTGATAATTAACTTAAGTATATTTCTAATACACATTTTTTTTATATGTGATTATTCCTAAGGGGGTGATTAATTTTAATTCTTGCCTGTACAAACCATGGGATTATACTGGAGACACACCTTGAGATTGCAGCATCGGTAAATGTCCCTAGACTACAATATTTTGTTGCTGTTACGTGTCACGAGCATTAATGTACGGTTTGTAACAGTGCCCGACTAGGAAGATCAAAGAGTAGTGTCAGCCCAGGAGTCAAGTAGGCTGAGAGCGACACTGTTTCCAAATCCACAAATCATCTGACTCTCTTCTTTCAAATATCACAAGCTCATAAACAGACATTTCTCAGTAAATAACTTATAATTCATACAATAACTAAACCAAGGTTACAATACACATCCTTACATAATAATACATATCAATAAATGACTGCATAATAAAATATACCATGATATATAAATAAGTGAACAGGGAATTCATATTAGCAAGACATGATAACAATTCCTGGGGACGGTATGAAAGGAGGGGAGAGATTGTCACGGGAGGATTACAAGACGTTACGGGTTAGCCTTTATACATAAGTATTCATGAATAAAATATAAAGCATCCTATACCAAAATAAGTATCAAAACCTTGTCTCTGTGGTATACATCAAACAGTACCAGCATATAAATTACTGTCATGACAAGAGGATAATGCAATGAACAATAATGAAATGGATATTACACAGTATTCATGCTAGTAATACATCAGAGACCCTAATGTATACATTCTGCATCATATTACCCATAGCATGTCCTATACAGCATGCTATGGTGTTTTCCAAGCTACATGACATTAGGCTACTGCTATTTACCATACTTCCGATATATCCACAAATACGTGGCAAGGACTTAAGGTACAGAAATATAATATGCATAGGTATATTTGACATATATTGGTAATACACAAATTCTACTAGTATATTGTCAAAACAAGAATAGATAAATAATATAATATTTGTGATACTAGGCTAATCAACCAAGATATTACTTTACAGTTTGAACACATCATACACCAGCCACGGTATAATCATACTGGTGTATGTGTGGTCATAACAAGGTTGCACCACAACCCTCCAGCACCACCTCTCGAGGTAACATAGGAGAGTTAACATCACTGAGCTTTCGCTGTTCTTCTCTCACTATCCAGTTCTTCCTTGTACTACCTCGGGAGTCGACGGGACACTTCTCTTCGTTAAAATACAAGAACTGTTCGATATTACCCTCTCTGGAGGCCCATTCCTCTTCAGAACTGGTTGATACCTGGTTGATGGGGTTCTGGGAGTTCTTCTACTCCCCAAGCCCGGCCCGAGGCCAGGCTCGACTTGTGAGATATATAACTGGGGAACTGGGGATGTAACTGGGGAACGCTGCAACTCACCTCCACACAGTCTCACCCCTGGTAGGAAGGGATAGCAGATTTTCTGACTTTACCACTGGGCGCCCTACGTCGCGCCAGAGGTGCTCAACTATTGGTCTACCCGGCCAAGTTCCCGTCACCAACCAGTCACGTTCCACCTGAGGTTATACATACACTCCTCTGTGGGTCTCCTCGAGCGAAAAACCTTCTCCCTCCCGAGGCGTAGCATCATTTTAATGGTTACGCCACTATCAAGCCTTTTCCCAAATAAAACTAAAATTGATATTTCTTCTAATTGTGACATCATGCCTCCTTTAAGGAGTTATAAATCCAAACTAGTACTTGGCGCTTTTCCTGATAATTCCCGGCCTCACTCCTTCCAGTGCAGTACACTCAAACTTCATGATTAGCCTATTTTGGGGTACTGAGTCGAAAGCCTAAATAAGGTGAAGAGGGACCAGATCATAATTTCTGCTGTTACTGAGTGCCTCAAATAGGACTGCATAACAAGAATGTAGGAAAAGGATGAGGGGAAAATCACTCATGCAAGAAACAATGCTGAGTGCCCATTATCTTGTCAAGGTATCCGAGGGTTTTCCTATTAAATTCGCTATTAATTCCTATTGCAACTTTACCATCATCAACCATACAAGCAGCTGGGAGAATCCTTGTGATGGTTGATTTGTGGCAGATGCCTATCGATGGGATAAAGAGTTTCTCTGTTTACTTCTTTAGTCATCTGCTAAATACATCATGTGGACCTTTTCCATTAATTTTAGTTTATTCGTAAATTGTTAATTACATCAGTTATAATTTTTTGGGATACTAATTAATTTTATTAATTCAACAGTAAGAGATAAAGGATGTTACACCTTATTCGTTTCTAGAAGGGTTCTTTGTTGCTTTATAGATTACCTTACAGTAATTCGATTTAAATGTTGATATCATCTGATAAATTTATATTTAAAAAGTTCTGTTCCTAAATATGTCCATGATATGGCAGCAATACCCACACTACTTACGCTTTTGAGTACTTTGTATGTGGCACATTATGGGTCAATAATTTTCTATGACGAACATTATGACAAAATAAACTTTATCTATAATTTAACATTGCAGTAATTTCAAACGTAAAAAAAAGAATATTTAGATCCTTGCAAGTTTCAGAGAGCGTTGCACAAGCATATTCACATTCCTAAGTTTAGATGGACTTCAGTGTGTGTTACCCTGAGGCACATGGCAGTCCAGTGGGCAACGTGTGCATCTGTCGTGATCTATAACGGGGGTTTCAATCCATTGTTCTGCTCCCCAAAATTTGTTATACATATATAACGCTAATATGATTCACTTGAGTATTTGATGCTAAAACTTAGTGGTGAATCTCAATACAAGAGTGCATATGCAGGTAACATGTACATATTGGTTTGGAATGAGTTCAGTGCCTCCAATGTTTTTCTATGTGTGGGTGGACTTTAGGTTGTGTTACTCTAAGGACGCACATCATGGTCAAGTGGGTAATGTGTGATTCTGGGGTTACCTGGGGCACTGCTTCGATTCCACCTCCAAAGTTCCTCCCATTATATAGGGTACTGTATGGAGTCTATGCGTAATATACTGTCGTTCTACACACAACTTAAATGAAGGTATTGTAATGAGAGTTCCTAGAATATTGCGGCAGGTAATGTATTAGCACTTACCATAGAACATTACAGCAGATGTATCACTCTCCTCTGTGTACTTCATAAGGCACTGTACTCCACAGAACAACATCACGAGGGACGCAATTGCCAGCTTCTCTCCCAGTGGTTATTTCTGGATCCTTGGCTCCGACGTGGTCACCGAAGGCACCTGGATGAACCCAGACACAAGTGAGTCTCTTAACTATGTTTAATGTCTTCATCTTATTCATCGTAATTACGAGAACAATCATCTTCAGATTAATGAAATGAGTTATGTCGCAGACAGGCGGCCTGTTTGTATAAAACCCACACCTATATATATATATATATATATATATATATATATATATATATATATATATATATATATATATATATATATATATATATATATATATATATATATATATATATATATATATATATATATATATATATATATATATATATATATATATATATATATATATATATATATAAATATATATATATATATATATATATATATATATATATATATATATATATATATATATATATATATATATATATATGTCGTACCTAGTTGCCAGAACGCACTTCTCAGCCTACTATGCATGGCCTGATTTGCCTAATAAGCCAAGTTTTCATGAAATAATGTTTTTTCGACTACCTAACCTACCTAACCTAACCTAACCCAACTTTTTCGGCTACCTAACCTAACCTAACCTATAAAGATAGGTTAGGTTAGGTTAGGTAGGGATGGTTAGGTTTGGTCATATATCTACGTTAATTTTAACTCTAATAAAAAAAAAATGACCTCATACATAATGAAATGGGTAGCTTTATCATTTCATAAGAAAACAATTAGAGAAAATATAATAATTCAGGAAATCTTGGCTTATTAGGCAAATCGGGCCTTGCATAGTAGGCTGAGAAGTGCATTCTGGCTACTAGGTACGACATATATATATATATATATATATATATATATATATATATATATATATATATATATATATATATATATATATATATATATATATATATATATATATATGTCGTACCTAGTAGCCAGAATGAACTTCTCAGCCTACTATGCAAGGCCCGATTTGCCTAATAAGCCAAGTTTTCATGAATTAATTGTTTTTCGACTACCTAACCTACCTAACCTAACCTAATCTAACTTTTTCGCCTACCTAACCTAACATAACCTATAAAGATAGGTTAGGTTAGGTTAGGTTAGGTAGGGTTGGTTAGGTTCGGTCATATATCCACGTTAATTTTACCTACAATAATAAAAAATTGACCTCATACATAATGAAATAGGTAGCTTTATCATTTCATAAGAAAAAAATTAGAGAAAATATATTAATTTAAGAAAACTTGGCTTATTAGGCAAATCGGGCCTTGCATAGTTGGCGGAGAAGTGCGTTCTGGCTACTAGGTACGACATATATATATATATATATATATATATATATATATATATATATATATATATATATATATATATATATATAAATATATATATATATATATATATATATATATATATATATATATAAATATATATATATATATATATATATATATATATATATATATATATATATATATATATATATATATATATATATATATATATGTCGTACCTAGTAGCCAGAACGCACTTCTCAGCCTACTATGCAAGGCCCGATTTGCCTAATAAGCCGAGTTTTCATGAATTAATTGTTTTTCATCAACCTAACCTAACCTAACCTAACTTTTTTGGCTACCTAACCTAACCTAACCTATAAAGATAGGTTAGGTTAGGTTAGGTAGGGTTGGTTAGGTTCGGTCATATATCTACGTTAATTTTAACTCCAATAAAAAAAAAATTGACCTCATACATAATGAAATGGGTAGCTTTATCATTTCATAAGAAAAAAATTAGAGAAAATATATTAATTCAGGAAAATTTGGCTTATTAGCCAAATCGGGCCTTGCATAGTAGGCCAAAAAGTGCGTTCTGGCTACTAGGTACGACATATATATATATATATATATATATATATATATATATATATATATATATATATATATATATATATATATATATATATATATATATATATATATATATATATATGCGAACAAGCCTGAATGGTCCCCAGGACAATATGCAACTGAAAACTCACACCCCAGAAGTGACTCGAACCCATACTCCCAGGAGCAACGCAACTGGTATGTACAAGATGCCTTAATCCACTTGACCATCACGACCGGACAAAATGAGGTGATAGCCAAAGCTATTTGAACCACCCCACCGCCGGCACTCGGATGGTAATCTTGGGCATAGCATTTTACCAAATCACCTCATTCTTTGGGGCACACATGAGGAACACAAATGCGAACAAGCCTGAATGGTCCCCAGGACAATATGCAACTGAAAACTCACACCCCAGAAGTGACTCGAACCCATACTCCCAGGAGCAACGCAACTGGTATGTACAAGATGCCTTAATCCACTTGACCATCACGACCGGACAAAATGAGGTGATAGCCGAAGCTATTTGAACCACCCCACCGCCGGCACTCGGATGGTAATCTTGGGCATAGCATTTTACCAAATCACCTCATTCTTTGGGGTACACGTGAGGAACACAAATGCGAACAAGCCTGAATGGTCCCCAGGACAATATGCAACTGAAAACTCACACCCCAGAAGTGACTCGAACCCATACTCCCAGGAGCAACGCAACTGGTATGTACAAGATGCCTTAATCCACTTGACCGTCACGACCGGACAAAATGAGGTGATAGCCGAAGCTATTTGAACCACCCCACAGCCGGCACTCGGATGGTAATCTTGGGCATAGCATTTTACCAAATCACCTCATTCATTGGGGCACACGTGAGGAACACAAATGCGAACAAGCCTGAATGGTCCCCAGGACAATATGCAACTGAAAACTCACATCCCAGAAGTGACTCGAACCCATACTCCCAGGAGTAACGCAACTGGTATGTACAAGATGCCTTAATCCACTTGACCATCACGACCGGACAAAATGAGGTGATAGCCGAAGCTATTTGAACCACCCCACCGTCGGCACTCTTCTGGTGATAGCTTCGGCTATCACCTCATTTTGTCCGGTCGTGATGGTCAAGTGGATTAAGGCATCTTGTACATACCAGTTGCGTTGCTCCTGGGAGTATGGGTTCGAGTCACTTCTGGGGTGTGAGTTTTCAGTTGCATATTGTCCTGGGGACCATTCAGGCTTGTTCGCATTTGTGTTCCTCACGTGTGCCCCAAAGAATGAGGTGATTTGGTAAAATGCTATGCCCAAGATTACCATCCGAGTGCCGGCGGTGGGGTGGTTCAAATAGCTTCGGCTATCACCTCATTTTGTCCGGTCGTGATGGTCAAGTGGATTAAGGCATCTTGTACATACCAGTTGCGTTGCTCCTGGGAGTATGGGTTCGAGTCACTTCTGGGGTGTGAGTTTTCAGTTGCATATTGTCCTGGGGACCATTCAGGCTTGTTCGCATTTGTGTTCCTCACGTGTGCCCCAAAGAATGAGGTGATTTGGTAAAATGCTATGCCCAAGATTACCATCCGAGTGCCGGCGGTGGGGTGGTTCAAATAGCTTCGGCTATCACCTCATTTTGTCCGGTCGTGATGGTCAAGTGGATTAAGGCATCTTGTACATACCAGTTGCGTTGCTCCTGGGAGTATGGGTTCGAGTCACTTCTGGGGTGTGAGTTTTCAGTTGCATATTGTCCTGGGGACCATTCAGGCTTGTTCGCATTTGTGTTCCTCACGTGTGCCCCAAAGAATGAGGTGATTTGGTAAAATGCTATGCCCAAGATTACCATCCGAGTGCCGGCGGTGGGGTGGTTCAAATAGCTTCGGCTATCACCTCATTTTGTCCGGTCGTGATGGTCAAGTGGATTAAGGCATCTTGTACATAACAGTTGGTTTGCTCCTGGGAGTAATGGGTTCGAGTCACTTCTGGGGTGTGAGTTTTCAGTTGCATATTGTCCTGGGGACCATTCAGGCTTGTTCGCATTTGTGTTCCTCACTTGTGCCCCAAAGAATGAGGTGATTTGGTAAAATGCTATGCCCAAGATTACCATCCGAGTGCCGGCGGTGGGGTGGTTCAAATAGCTTCGGCTATCACCTCATTTTGTCCTGTCGTGATGGTCAAGTGGATTAAGGCATCTTGTACATACCAGTTGCGTTGCTCCTGGGAGTATGGGTTTGAGTCACTTCTGGGGTGTGAGTTTTCAGTTGCATATTGTCCTGGGGACCATTCAGGCTTGTTCGCATTTGTGTTCCTCACGTGTGCCCCAAAGAATGAGGTGATTTGGTAAAATGCTATGCCCAAGATTACCATCCGAGTGCCGGCGGTGGGGTGGTTCAAATAGCTTCGGCTATCACCTCATTTTGTCCGGTCGTGATGGTCAAGTGGATTAAGGCATCTTGTACATACCAGTTGCGTTGCTCCTGGGAGTATGGGTTCGAGTCACTTCTAGGGTGTGAGTTTTCAGTTATATATATATATATATATATATATTGTGACGGTAACGCGTTGGTGTTCGGCTGTTTAAGGCTAGGGGTATGGCCTCGTCACATAGTTATAAAAAAAAATAGAAAAACTGGAACTTCGTCTGTGGTAAGGTAAGGAGAAGACACACAAAACACAAGTAAAACTTTAACAATGAAATTTTAATTACGTTAAATAAATCAAAACATGAAAATATGGACAAACAAATATGTATAATAAAATCAATGAATCAAAATAATAAGAATACTTAAATGACACAATGAAAGTTACGTTAAGGCAAAATAATAAGAAGTGCAACAAAAGTTTAGTGGGAGGTGCCGGAATATTGGCTTAAAGCCACCACCTCTCTCAGTACACGCTAACGTCTAGCTGGGAGGAGTGCTGGCTACGAAAGCACGGAACATTCTGAGGACTGATGTTGGGGCGACCCCAGACATCAGGTAGTATTGGGGGCGAGTGCAGGTGCAGCCAGACCGGCGACCAATCAGCGGAGCCGTAGCGATCAACGGGTAGTTTGGTGGTTGGAGTTCGAACAGGTGGCTGGTTGCATACGTTTCTGCTCACCCTGGCAAGCCTTGCTGGTGCTGGTGTTGTTGTCGTTGTTGGACATTTCTTCCATAGTCTTTTTATATAATTGTGAAGACGTAATTTTGGAGGGAAGAGCAGGCTCAATCTCTTGAAGGAGATTATCGTCACAACTCTCCCCCGAAGCCTGCGGTTCTGGAAGAAGTACGTCGTTATGTGGTGGAGTAATGGATGGAGTCGCTTCTACTTCATAAACTCTGGAGAGGGCATCGGCTATGGTGTTGTCAGAACCCTTGATATAGCGGATCTCCAGGTTGAAGTCTTGTAAATACAGAGCCCATCGTAGAAGACGCTGGTTGGTGAATTGGGCTTGATGTAGGAAGCGGAGAGGGTTGTGGTCTGAGAAGATGGTGGTAGACCTGGCGCCTTGTAGGTACGGAGCGAAGTGTTGGAGGTTCAGGACGATGGATAGTAGCTCCTTTTCAATAGTGCTGTAGTTCCTCTGGTGTGGTTTCAGTTTGTAGCTGTAGTAGCTGACAGGTAGAACCTCCTCGCCTCGTAGTTGCATCAGGACACCACCAACGCCGGTACCACTGGCGTCGACATGAAGGACGAAAGGCTTGGTGATATCTGGAGAGGCGAGAATGGGGTTAGAACAGAGGAGGAATTTGAGTTGTTCGAAAGCAACGGTTTGCTGCATGGTCCAATTATACCGTTGCTTGGGACTGGTTAATAGAATTAGAGGTGTGGCGACTGTACTGAAATTCCTCACAAACCTACGGTAGTAAGAGGCAAGACCAAGGAAGCGCAGGAGCTGCTTCCTGGTGGTAGGCTGTGGATACTGTAGGATGGCTTGAGTGTGTGAGTCTAACGGAGCTATGCTGCCACTCCCAATAACATGACCCAGATAACGCACTTTACCTTTCGCGAAAGTGGACTTGCCCAGGTTGATGGTGAGGCCGGCTGTCAGGAGCTTGGAGAACAGACGTCGCAGCTGGAGCAGATGTTCACTCCAGGAGTTGGAGGCTACGACGATATCGTCCAGGTAGGCGTATGTGTTATCCAAGCCCTGGATGACACGGTTGACAGCTCTTTGAAAGGTGGCCGGGGCATTACATAGTCCGAAAGGAAGGCGTTCATATCTGAAAAGTCCAAAAGGAGTGATGAAGGCAGATATCTCTTTAGCGCGCTCCGTTAGACACACTTGATAGTACCCCTTAAGCAAGTCCACTTGGGACAAGTACTGGGCACTACCAATGGCATCAAGGATGTCATCTATCCTTGGCAAGGGGTAAGCATCCTTGACAGTGACAGAGTTCAGTTTACGATAGTCAGTGCACAACCGCACCTTACCTTGGGGTTTGGGCACCAAGATACAAGGTGAGGCCCAGGGGGACTCACAAGGTGTAGCCAGTCCATGGTCCAAGAGGTACTGCACCTCAGCACGCATGACTTCCTTCTTGCTCGGGCTGATTCGGTAGAAGGGTTGACGAATCGGCCGGGTGTCGGGGAGCAGTTGGATGTCGTGCTGGGTAACATTACACTCTTGGGGATCATCTCTGAACAACTCTTGATGTTCTCTGAAGATCTTGACGAGAGGTGCACTATGATTATCCTGAAAGTATTTGGGAAGATCATTAAGGATTTCGGAATTAGAAAGCGCTGACTCCTTGTCAGTGCTTTCGGGAGGAGAAGCTGGGAAGGTCTCACTGTGGATGTAGGGTTCTGTGAATGTGGAATAATTAGTCAAGACAGTGGGAGGAGTACCATTATATTGCTTCAGGAGGTTGACGTGGCACAGCTGGGTCTTCCGCCGCCTATCAGGAGTCTCTATCACATAATTATTATTATTCCTGCACTCTTTGACGCAGTAGGGTCCTGAAAATCTGTTTTGTAAAGGTGAACCTGGGATAGGGAAATAAGCAAGGACGAAGTCTCCCGGCTTGAATTTTCTTACTTTGCTGGTCTGGTCGTAATGAGTCTTCATTCTCACCTGGGCTTTCAATAGATTATCATGAGCAAAGCGGTGGACTCTCTCTAGAATGTGTTGAAGGTTTTGAAGAAACTGGGGCACATTCTGATGCTCACTGAAGGTGGCATCTCTGAGAGAGTCTTTGAAAGCCTTAAGGGGAGTACGGCACTTACGGCCGTAGAGCATCTCATAAGGAGATACTCCTAGGGACTCATTGGGGAGACTTCTGAAAATACACATTATTAGGTCAATCTGCTTATCCCAATCCTTTGAGGTTTCACTACAAAACTTTTTCAAGAGTGCTTTGATGGTCTGATGACTACGTTCAAGAGAACCCTGTGAAGCAGGATGATAGGGGCTGGACAATACCTGTTTGATGTTGAACTCCTCCAGTGTCCTTTTGAAGAGATCACTGGTGAAGTTGGTGCCACAGTCACTTTGAATCTCCCTGGGAAATCCGTATTGAGTGAAGATCTTCAATAGATGTTTGATAACCGTAGCAGCCGTGATGTTCTTCACTGGAACTGCTATGGGAAATCTGGTGGTAGGACACAGGATGGTTAGGATGTAGGCGTTACCTGAACTGGTCCGAGGTAAAGGACCAACACAGTCTATTATGAGTCTGTGGAAAGGTTCCGCAGGCACCTGTATGGGAATCAGTGGTGCTCTGGGAATGGAGACGTTCGGTTTGCCTGCCATCTGACATGTATGACACTGTTTTACGTACTGTTTGACGTTATTTACCATACCTGGCCAGTAGTAGTCTTGGCGAATCCCATGGTAAGTCTTGTTGAAGCCGTAGTGGGAGAATGCTCCATGGGCCAGGTGTAGAATAGTGGGCCGCAGGCTGGTGGGAATCACAAGTTGTTCGGTGTTGGCCCAATCGTCCTCCTCCTTCAGTTTACTGGGTCTATATCTGCGGTAGAGCAAGTCGTTCTCTAGGAAGAACCCAGGAATACTGTCGGGTTGAGTCTCAGCCTGGAAAAACAATGGTGTTAAAGTAAGATCTTCCCTCTGCAACTTACGGAACTCCAACTTGGTCAGATGCGGGGGTAGTTTCTGAGGGTCTTGAGGGACAGCGGTGGCAGTAGAGTCAGCTGGCTGTGGACGTGCGGCTTGTGCACGGGTGGTCACGAGAACCGGAGGAGAAACTTCATCACTCTCTTGAACCTCTGCTGGAACATACTCGAGAATAGGATTTATTGGCACAGAGTTACACACCTGGGGTTTGTCCATGACGATCAGGTTGGTCGGTTGCAGGTCTTCTGCCAAGTCGTTGCCTAGGAGAAGTTGCACTCCAGGCATGGGAAAAGGCTTTTCCCTGACGGCGACTTGGACTTCCCCGTTCACGTAGGGACAATCCAGGTGGACTCTGGCGAGAGGGTATGGAGTAGTAGCAGTGAGGTCAGTGATGAAGACTGTTTCCCCGGTGTAGACTATGTTGGGCACAGCCGACTTCAAGATGATTGATTGTAGAGCCGCTGTGTCCCTCAAGATCTTCAATTTGAAACGTCCCTCCGGATTTGAACCGTTGGCAGAGACAGTTCCAGTATACAGGTGGTTACTGAAAAGAGAAAGATCATTAACATCAACACCAACATTCATCACAGGCTTACCGGACTTAGGAGGAGTTGGTTTGGGTCGTTGTTGGTCAGTGGTTCCCTTGTATTGAGACTTACCACACTTGTCTATGGTATGTCCATAGAGTCTACAATACTTGCAGTACAGTTGTGAACCAGCTTGATCGGGGCTCACCTTCTCGTAACTGTACCACGACTTCTTACTGGAGGATGGTTCAGGTGTCAGCCGGTGGATGAGGCTGTAAGTGTCAGCCGACTTAGCACACTTCAGGTAGTCGGTTTCTTCTTTATCTGCTAAGTAGAGGCGGACAGGAGGCGGCACACGTCTCAAGAATTCTTCAACAAGCATCAGGTTGACGAGTTCTGTAAAAGTAGAGACATGTGCTGCTTCCAGCCATTTCATGAAATACCTCCGTTTCGTGTTAGCAAACTCGAGGAAGGTAGTGGTACTTGCCTTCAGGTGGTCACGGAATTTCCTTCTATAACTTTCAGTAGAGAGGAGGTAGGCGTCCAACACTGCTTGTTTCAGAGTGTAGTAGTCATTCTCAGACGCCAAAGTACTGAGTGTGACTGCAGCTCTACCTGTAAGATGGACTCTGAGAAGTGTGGCCCATTGGTCGACAGGCCAACTGAGTTGATTAGCAAGGGTTTCAAAGGTGGTAAAGAACACATCAACTTCTGCTTCTACAAAGGATGGCATTAACTTACTTGCATGTGATATATTAAAACTGACGGGAAGATTGGCAGTAGCTTGTTGGCGTTGAGTGAAGTGTGAAGTTTCCAAGGCGATTTCACGTTGACGACACTCTAGAGCCAGAGTCGCTTGTTGCTTGTCATGTTCGCGTTGTATTTCCAACTCGCGTTGTTTGGTTTCAAGCTGTAAGCGTTCCCGCTCCTGGAGTGTTTCAAGCTGTACTCGTTCACGTTCACGGAGTAATGCGACCTCGCGTTCGTGTTCTTCTCTCCTCAAGGCAGCTTCGCGTTCTTGTTCTTCCCTTCGTATGGTAGCTGCTTCTCTTTGCTGCTCACGTTCAATCTTAGCCAGCTCTAGTTTAAGTTTCATCGTTGCCAAGTCAGTTTTCTCTGCAATATAGTAAGTTTCATGAGTTTCAGAGTCTATCTTACCTTGCTCTAAATAGTAATCCAGCAACAGGTTGTGTAGGTCATTTTTGTTGGCTTGGTAGGGAACTTCTAGTTGATACTCATGTGCAAGAGTTTGTAGTTCAGTCCTCTTGGCACGACTCAAAGTCCCTATTTCACCTGCTGGATTTGCACGGAAAGTTTGGAGACGAAACATGGTGAAATTAGCAAATAAAGGTACACGAATGTTCAATAATGAAATGTCAAAAACAGGACAACGTGGCAACTGGTACCTATCCTGTGTGATCTTTAACAATTAACGTTAAGTGAAAGATATTAAATTAAATCAAGGGCGCAGGAAATCTTGTACCCGGTACTCATGTAAGAGAATAAGGGCAAGAAAATCCTACTAACAAATGAAACAAAGTTTCGAAAACAAATGAAACAGTTAAATGCTTCAAAAGTAAAATTGGTAGTCCAAGGATGTAGGCATACCTTGCCAAGTCTCTAAAGGACATAAAGCAAGTTTTTCCCACTGAATTTAATATGATACTTACAGAATTAGCGAACTTTTGTGCTCTGAAAAAATAAGCTAATTCCCTACCGTTGTATGTATCATCATCTCTGACTGACGTGTAGGGGTGCGAGGTGTCAACTGGTGACGAGAACTGCTGCTGAGGTCCCAATTCAGCAACTAAAGTTCGAGCTAGAGGAACTATGGCCCTCTTTGTCCTCCTACAGTCAGATTGCAGAAGATTGGGTACTCTTGACCCGGGGCAGACCACAGTACCAGGGTACCAATATGATGATCTGTCAGAATGAGAAATATTCAAGGGACATAGATGGTAAATACGAGTAATAACATGGAGGGAGAGATGACCAATTAAGAGTATGACTGAGGCCTACAGTCACCACGTAATCCAAAGTTGTCTCACCTTCACTATATGTTACTCTCGTAATGCACAATACACCGCACCTTATAAAAAATGAAATTGAATGAAAAATAGTAAAGCTACGTTAACAGAGTTAAATACGCTTACCATAAATTACCACTTGGCACCAGTACCTGAGTGAGGCTCCTAGGACAGGCCCCCATATAACTTGTGACGGTAACGCGTTGGTGTTCGGCTGTTTAAGGCTAGGGGTATGGCCTCGTCACATAGTTATAAAAAAAAATAGAAAAACTGGAACTTCGTCTGTGGTAAGGTAAGGAGAAGACACACAAAACACAAGTAAAACTTTAACAATGAAATTTTAATTACGTTAAATAAATCAAAACATGAAAATATGGACAAACAAATATGTATAATAAAATCAATGAATCAAAATAATAAGAATACTTAAATGACACAATGAAAGTTACGTTAAGGCAAAATAATAAGAAGTGCAACAAAAGTTTAGTGGGAGGTGCTGGAATATTGGCTTAAAGCCACCACCTCTCTCAGTACACGCTAACGTCTAGCTGGGAGGAGTGCTGGCTACGAAAGCACGGAACATTCTGAGGACTGATGTTGGGGCGACCCCAGACATCAGGTAGTATTGGGGGCGAGTGCAGGTGCAGCCAGACCGGCGACCAATCAGCGGAGCCGTAGCGATCAACGGGTAGTTTGGTGGTTGGAGTTCGAACAGGTGGCTGGTTGCATACGTTTCTGCTCACCCTGGCAAGCCTTGCTGGTGCTGGTGTTGTTGTCGTTGTTGGACATTTCTTCCATAGTCTTTTTATATAATTGTGAAGACGTAATTTTGGAGGGAAGAGCAGGCTCAATCTCTTGAAGGAGATTATCGTCACAATATATATATATATATATATATATATATATATATATATATATATATATATATATATATATTTATATATATATATATATATATATATATATATATATATATATATATATATATATATATATATATGCAACAATGATAAAAAAAACACTGATCCAAGTATGTAGAATAACAACAATGTGAAAATTTACACCCAATGGGGACATTTACACCCCCTGTGCGCAAGAAAAAAAAAATCAAAAATTTTTGTTCGTCTTTTAATCATGTTAATTTGTGTCCCCTGAGCACGGGAAAAATAAAAAAATTGTAGGTGACTTATTTTGGGTGCAACTGACCGAGGAAGTCTGGCAAAAAGTGGGCGTTGACAGAGCGTTCGTCAGACCCGGTCAGCGTCACCCGCGCTGACAGGTGGGAGTTGCCACAAAGATATTATTACCTAATTGTTTCAATGTCTCCGATTGACTTTTTTTTAGTTTTTTGCAGTAATATTATTCAATAGTGTATATCGTAATATATTTATATAATAAAAGTGGTGAATAATCGCTATACTCAAACGTATGATGTGCATATTAGTGATTCAATTATTATGTTTATAAAACAATAAACAAATAATTTTGCTGCTCTTACACTATATACTGTTATGATCTCAGCCTGCAGGAGAAACGAGTCTCCCCCCTTGAGAGTTATTCAGCAAGCCTGACCTAACCAGAAGGTCTAGGAAATATGGAGATGATAACACATATGTAAAATAGTTGGTTGGATTTAAATAACAATTTGAGATTATGGGCAGTGAAGAAGAAAACAGATAAATGACTGGTTAGGAGATGTGGATATTTTGCTGGAGGTGTGAGGCTCGCTTCTGGAGGGCTTTGACCTCACTTGAGGCCAGACATCGCAGGGGGAAAGCCGCGCTCCGTTTGAGCTCCCGTCAGGAAGGAACCCCTAGTGATATATCTCCAAGAGAAGAGAAGTGTGCAGACGTGCCAGCTGTAGAATCGAGCTGGGAACGTTGTGGTCTCAAGTCCTGGAAGGCGAGGAGAGTATTAAGCCTCCCAGAGACATTTTTCGTGGGCTGTGGAAGCGCACTGACCAGGCTCTGTCAGAGGGAGGAGCGCCCCTGACGAGACAGTCTGTAGAAAGCACGATTTAAGCCAGTTCATAGTGATTGCTTGTAGTTGGTCATGTGCCCAGCGACAGTAGCAATGTTTATTGATGAGTTAGAAATGTTTTGGTAAGGCAGGAAGCCTAAATAAGAGGACGGAGATGAGAGAGACAGCTGGAGGGACGAGCAGCGCGTCCTCTCCCTTCCACCACTTGGAACCAACTGACTGAGGGGCGGCGGAGGAGAGTGTGGAGGCCCGCCGGGCAAGGTGGAGCATGGACCCGCCCAACGGGGGAGTCCACTCTCACAGTATGTAGAGGACAGATAGAGGTTTGAGGCAAACATATTGTGTGATTATTTTTGTTTATGTGTTAAAGGGGAAACGTTTTTATTGGAGTGTCGATGGGTTGCAGGTTTGTCTTTGGGGAAGAAGTTGCTGAGAACTTCGAAGCCAGCACAGAGGGAGTAGTTGATGAGACTCCAAGGTAGTGGAGCAGAAGACCTCGAGCTGTGAGGAGAAGCAGTGAAGAGGAGTGTCACGTGCTTCTGTAGAGGTGGTGAAGCACCATAGTTGCTCGAGGGAACTTCATGGTGTAGCAGCCAAGAGAGCTGTGGAGGAACCTAGCAGAAGGGTGAAGCACTGTAGTTGTTCAAGGAAAACTTCATGGTAGCAGCCTGGCGGAGCTGCAGAGGATCCTGGTAGTTAAACCCGGAAGAACCTGAAGAGATCAGGGTAGTGAACTTCCAGATGTGGAAGGGAAGTTCTAAATGATTACTTGTAGGGAGGTAATCGAGTGTTTGGTTGTCATTAGCGTGCAAGACGCAGTGAGAGGAGGGTGATTGTTTGCATTCTTATGTCAAGGAGTGTTTTATACTGAAGTATAGAGTTACAGTCGTAGGCTGGATTACCTACCGTTGTATGTGTTCTAGGACTGATAGGGTGATTGATTGATCATTGTTGTGTATCAAGGAACATTTATACTGATATAGGTTATTGCATTCACATGCTTTGTACACATTTATAGGTACATATATATATTCTCTTGCTGATGATGCAACAGTGTATGTAGACTTGATCAACTTGAGGAGGTTGATAGTATCAGATGGTGAACCAGGAGATAGGATACCACTTGATAAGCTGATGATAGAGTTCTGATGGTGTTGGAGTGCAACCTGATTGTAATAGTATAGAGTATAGGATTCATTATTATTATATGTGTGTATGTGCTTTGTCCAGTAAATGTATTCATATTTGCTGGTGTTTGCCTTTGTCCTAGTGCGGCTTCCCAGGAAATAGTAAAGGAAGAGAGAGAGAGAGAGAGAGAGAGAGAGAGAGAGAGAGAGAGAGAGAGAGAGAGAGAGAGAGAGAGAGAGAGAGAAAGAACCAAGAACCACTGCTGTGGACAGGGTACGACGGAAAACTAGTAAGTCAAAGGGGATTGAGGAGATCATCTCACATAAGGAGAGAGTGGGGAGTCACAGCGGTTCGAGTGGGTGTGTGCACGTGACAACGAGGCTAAGTTTTGGAGCCGCATCCCCTAAACGTGTGACGTTGAGCCCCTCTCCAAGATCCAGAAGTGCCCAGTGTGATCTCCTGGTAAAGTATAAGCACTCTACCGAGTTGTGGGTTGGGTTGTCCAGAAGAAAGGATCAACACGACAATACACAGGTTATATATAAGTATCTGCATGTTTTGGTCACCATAATGAACCACTAAGTTGGTATTGAGAGTCGAAAAGCAAAGAAGAGTTACCGCCACACACCAGCCAGCCACTCGCTGCCACTCCCTCAACACACGCACTAAACTTTCTTCCCCAACAATACCATTTGTGGTGTTATTACACTATATACAGACGTTATATATAAGTATGTATATATTATGCTCACCACAACTGTACAGCTAAGCTGATACAGTTAGTTCAGGCACTAAGAGTCCTCGCTATACACAGATGGCGGCTGGCGGCTCCCTCAATCATTCAAGGTCACATGCACTAAACTTTTTCCCCCAACAATACTGTTTGCAGTGTTATTACCTTATATACACATATTATATATAAGTATCTACATGTTTTATGCACCGTAACTGTACACCTAAGCTTGTAGTGCGCCCAAAGAGCATAGTGGCCACCCTCTAAACAGCTAGACAAATCGTGCAGACGACGTCACCTCCGTCACCCATATGGCTCCTCCCAGCATAATCCTTTTGCTGTTATTACACTAATACACACATTATATATAAGTATCTACATTTGTATTCACCATAGAGAACCACTGACCTGGTATGGTGAATGCAAACAATAACAGGTAGCCACACAGTCAGTAAACGATGCTGTCTCCCTCCATCTCTCAGCATCACTCCTCCCACAGCGCTAATTATTACAATAATCCTGCTATTATCACAACCCTGGTTATATATATATCACAGTCATGGGTCATCTGTAATATTGTCATCGCTAAATGATAACAATTATATATATATTTTTATATTTTTCGGCGAAGCTGTGGTCACAAGCTGAACAGCAATGCTGTTCGCTCATGCTGCGTGCGCCAGCCTTGGTTGCTCCAACAGTACTGTGTCTCTCACACCTGAGAATATTGCCCACGATTTAAAAAAAAAATGGCGTCGGTTTACAAGAGCCCTGAGGAAGCTATTGTGAACCCCGTGTAGCTGCGGGCCATTTGAATCAGGCCTGGCACCCTATGGCGTATATGTACGCCATGCGCACCATGGGACATGTTACTCAGGGCGTATATATACACCATGCGCAGTTTAAGGGTTAACGCGTTTTCGGCTAATTCGCCTTCATCAGAGCAAAGTAGAATGAAGATAAGAAAACATTGCTGATCGAGCAGACTTGATCTGCTCTGATCAAACATTGTAACAACAGGCTTAATGTGAGCCCGGTATGTACGAGTTGGATCCCTATTTAAGCCTCAATATAGCACGTCAAAACAATATAGCATCCATTTAACACGTATGGCACCTGGAGATATTAATAGGAGGTGCCTCGTATGGGTTAATAGGCCTTCTGCAGTTGCCTTCTATCATATAATTCCCTTTCCTTCACTTATTCTTGGTGGTCAGGTGATCTGCCCAGGCGGATATAAACGTCTGATCAGCAATGTTTTCTTATCTTCATTCTACTTTGCTCTGATGAAGGTGAATTAGCCGAAAACGCGTTAAGCATTCTCTATTTTTCACATGTGGTTATTCTGCACATATATATATATATATATATATATATATATATATATATATATATATATATATATATATATATATATATATATATATATATATATATATATATATATACATATATATATATACATATATAGATATATATATATATATATATACATATATAGATATATATATATATATTATATATATATATATATATATATATATATATACATATATTATGCAAACAAGCCTGAATGGTCCCCAGGACTATATACAACTGAAAACTCACACCCCAGAAGTGACTCGAACCCATACTCCCACAACTGGTATGTACAGGGACGCCTTAATCCGCTTGACCATCACGACCGGACATAAGGAAGTGATAGCCGAGGCTATATGAACCACTTCCCCGCCGGCACTCGGATGGTAATCTTGGGCATAGCATTTTATCAAATCACCTCATTCTTTGGGGCACACGTGAGGAACACAAATGCAAACAAGCCTGAATGGTCCCCAGGACTATATACAACTGAAAACTCACACCCCAGAAGTGACTCGAACCCATACTCCCACAACTGGTATGTACAGGGACGCCTTAATCCGCTTGACCATCACGACCGGACATAAGGAAGTGATAGCCGAGGCTATATGAACCACTTCCCCGCCGGCACTCGGATGGTAATCTTGGGCATAGCATTTTATCAAATCACCTCATTCTTTGGGGCACACGTGAGGAACACAAATGCAAACAAGCCTGAATGGTCCCCAGGACTATATACAACTGAAAACTCACACCCCAGAAGTGACTCGAACCCATACTCCCACAACTGGTATGTACAGGGACGCCTTAATCCGCTTGACCATCACGACCGGACATAAGGAAGTGATAGCCGAGGCTATATGAACCACTTCCCCGCCGGCACTCGGATGGTAATCTTGGGCATAGCATTTTATCAAATCACCTCATTCTTTGGGGCACACGTGAGGAACACAAATGCAAACAAGCCTGAATGGTCCCCAGGACTATATACAACTGAAAACTCACACCCCAGAAGTGACTCGAACCCATACTCCCACAACTGGTATGTACAGGGACGCCTTAATCCGCTTGACCATCACGACCGGACATAAGGAAGTGATAGCCGAGGCTATATGAACCACTTCCCCGCCGGCACTCGGATGGTAATCTTGGGCATAGCATTTTATCAAATCACCTCATTCTTTGGGGCACACGTGAGGAACACAAATGCAAACAAGCCTGAATGGTCCCCAGGACTATATACAACTGAAAACTCACACCCCAGAAGTGACTCGAACCCATACTCCCACAACTGGTATGTACAGGGACGCCTTAATCCGCTTGACCATCACGACCGGACATAAGGAAGTGATAGCCGAGGCTATATGAACCACTTCCCCGCCGGCACTCGGATGGTAATCTTGGGCATAGCATTTTATCAAATCACCTCATTCTTTGGGGCACACGTGAGGAACACAAATGCAAACAAGCCTGAATGGTCCCCAGGACTATATACAACTGAAAACTCACACCCCAGAAGTGACTCGAACCCATACTCCCACAACTGGTATGTACAGGGACGCCTTAATCCACGTGTTCCCCAAAGGAACACGTGAGGAACACGTGTTCCTCACGTGTGCCCCAAAGAATGAGGTGATTTGATAAAATGCTATGCCCAAGATTACCATCCGAGTGCCGGCGGGGAAGTGGTTCATATAGCCTCGGCTATCACTTCCTTATGTCCGGTCGTGATGGTCAAGCGGATTAAGGCGTCCCTGTACATACCAGTTGTGGGAGTATGGGTTCGAGTCACTTCTGGGGTGTGAGTTTTCAGTTGTATATAGTCCTGGGGACCATTCAGGCTTGTTTGCATTTGTGTTCCTCACGTGTGCCCCAAAGAATGAGGTGATTTGATAAAATGCTATGCCCAAGATTACCATCCGAGTGCCGGCGGGGAAGTGGTTCATATAGCCTCGGCTATCACTTCCTTATGTCCGGTCGTGATGGTCAAGCGGATTAAGGCGTCCCTGTACATACCAGTTGTGGGAGTATGGGTTCGAGTCACTTCTGGGGTGTGAGTTTTCAGTTGTATATAGTCCTGGGGACCATTCAGGCTTGTTTGCATTTGTGTTCCTCACGTGTGCCCCAAAGAATGAGGTGATTTGATAAAATGCTATGCCCAAGATTACCATCCGAGTGCCGGCGGGGAAGTGGTTCATATAGCCTCGGCTATCACTTCCTTATGTCCGGTCGTGATGGTCAAGCGGATTAAGGCGTCCCTGTACATACCAGTTGTGGGAGTATGGGTTCGAGTCACTTCTGGGGTGTGAGTTTTCAGTTGTATATAGTCCTGGGGACCATTCAGGCTTGTTTGCATTTGTGTTCCTCACGTGTGCCCCAAAGAATGAGGTGATTTGATAAAATGCTATGCCCAAGATTACCATCCGAGTGCCGGCGGGGAAGTGGTTCATACCCAGCAAACAATTTTAGGTTGCCACAACATATCTGGAAAGTATTTGAAATTATTGGAAACGTTTGTTTTATCGTATCAGATACGATATTGTGTGTGGACTTAAATAGGTTTCCAAAACTTATAACCAAGACATGTATCTAACACTAATTTGAGATGTTGTGGCAACTTTACACTCCTAACATGAGTCATTCATAATCCATTCATATACCAATATGAATCTCTTATGAAAGGTTTGAGCCAATAATCTGAACCCTTTTTACATCTTTGTGTTTAAAGTTAAATTTCTTGAAATTAAATTATATTTTATATTATATTATTTTTATTATATTTTATATTATATTATTATTTTCAATTTAAATATTAAAACCAATTTAAGGGTAAAAAAAATCTAATAATTTATATTTCTTTTATTATTTACTAACAATTATAATTATTTACTAACGGAGAGAGGGGAGGCTGTACGGCAGAGAGTGGCGGCTGTGGCGGACAGTGGCGGCGGTGGCGGATAGTGGCGGGGGGCGGACAGTGGCGGCGGGCGGACAGTGGCGGCGGCGGGCGGACAGTGGCGGCGGGCGGACAGTAGTGGCGGTGGCGGACAGTGGCGGCGGGCGGACAGTGGCGGCGGTGGCGGACAGTGGCGGCGGTGGCGGACAGTGGCGGCGGGCGGACAGTGGCGGCGGGCGGACAGTGGCGGCGGGCGGACAGTGGCGGCGGGCGGACAGTGGCGTCGGGCGGACAGTGGCGGCGGTGGCGGATAGTGGCGGCGGGCGGACAGTGGCGGCGGGCGGACAGTGGCGGCGGTGGCGGATAGTGGCGGCGGGCGGACAGGGCGGCGGCGGGCGGACAGTGGCGGCGGGAGGACAGTGGCGGCGGCGGGCGGACAGTGGCGGCGGGCGGACAGTAGCGGCGGTGGCGGACAGTGGCGGCGGGCGGACAGTGGCGGCGGTGGCGGACAGTGGCGGCGGTGGCGGACAGTGGCGGCGGGCGAACAGTGGCGGCGGGCGGACAGTGGCGGCGGGCGGACAGTGGCGGCGGGCGGACAGTGGCGGCGGGCGGACAGTGGCGTCGGGCGGACAGTGGCGGCGGTGGCGGATAGTGGCGGCGGGCGGACAGTGGCGGCGGTGGCGGATAGTGGCGGCGGGCGGACAGGGCGGCGGCGGGCGGACAGTGGCGGCGGGAGGACAGTGGCGGCGGGCGGACAGTGGCGGCGGGCGGACAGTGGCGGCGGGCGGACAGTGGCGTCGGGCGGACAGTGGCGGCGGTGGCGGATAGTGGCGGCGGGCGGACAGGGCGGCGGCGGGCGGACAGTGGCGTCGGGCGGACAGTGGCGGCGGTGGCGGATAGTGGCGGCGGGCGGACAGTGGCGGCGGGCGGACAGTGGCGGCGGTGGCGGATAGTGGCGGCGGGCGGACAGGGCGGCGGCGGGCGGACAGTGGCGGCGGGAGGACAGTGGCGGCGGGCGGACAGTGGCGGCGGGCGGACAGTGGCGGCAGGCGGACAGTGGCGTCGGGCGGACAGTGGCGGCGGTGGCGGATAGTGGCGGCGGGCGGACAGGGCGGCGGCGGGCGGACAGTGGCGGCGGTGGCGGATAGTGGCGGCGGGCGGACAGTGGCGGCGGGCGGACAGTGGCGGCGGTGGCGGATAGTGGCGGCGGGCGGACAGGGCGGCGGCGGGCGGACAGTGGCGGCGGGAGGACAGTGGCGGCGGGCGGACAGTGGCGGCGGGCGGACAGTGGCGGCGGGCGGACAGTGGCGGCGGGCGGACAGTGGCGTCGGGCGGACAGTGGCGGCGGGCGGACAGTGGCGGCGGTGGCGGATAGTGGCGGCGGGCGGACAGGGCGGCGGCGGGCGGACAGTGGCGGCGGGAGGACAGTGGCGGCGTGCGGACAGTGGCGGCGGGCGGACAGTGGCGGCGGGCGGACAGTGGCGGCGGGCGGACAGTGGCGTCGGGCGGACAGTGGCGGCGGTGGCGGATAGTGGCGGCGGGCGGACAGGGCGGCGGCGGGCGGACAGTGGCGGCGGTGGCGGACAGTGGCGGCGGTGGCGGACAGTGGCGGCGGGCGGACAGTGGCGGCGGGCGGACAGTGGCGGCGGTGGCGGATAGTGGCGGCGGGCGGACAGTGGCGGCGGGCGGACAGTGGCGGCGGTGGCGGATAGTGGCGGCGGGCGGACAGGGCGGCGGCGGGCGGACAGTGGCGGCGGGAGGACAGTGGCGGCGGCGGGCGGACAGTGGCGGCGGGCGGACAGTAGCGGCGGTGGCGGACAGTGGCGGCGGGCGGACAGTGGCGGCGGTGGCGGACAGTGGCGGCGGTGGCGGACAGTGGCGGCGGGCGGACAGTGGCGGCGGGCGGACAGTGGCGGCGGGCGGACAGTGGCGGCGGGCGGACAGTGGCGTCGGGCGGACAGTGGCGGCGGTGGCGGATAGTGGCGGCGGGCGGACAGTGGCGGCGGGCGGACAGTGGCGGCGGTGGCGGATAGTGGCGGCGGGCGGACAGGGCGGCGGCGGGCGGACAGTGGCGGCGGGAGGACAGTGGCGGCGGGCGGACAGTGGCGGCGGGCGGACAGTGGCGGCGGGCGGACAGTGGCGGCGGGCGGACAGTGGCGTCGGGCGGACAGTGGCGGCGGTGGCGGATAGTGGCGGCGGGCGGACAGGGCGGCGGCGGGCGGACAGTGACGTCGGGCGGACAGTGGCGGATAGTGGCGGCGGGCGGACAGTGGCGGCGGGCGGACAGTGGCGGCGGTGGCGGATAGTGGCGGCGGGCGGACAGGGCGGCGGCGGGCGGACAGTGGCGGCGGGAGGACAGTGGCGGCGGGCGGACAGTGGCGGCGGGCGGACAGTGGCGGCGGGCGGACAGTGGCGGCGGGCGGACAGTGGCGTCGGGCGGACAGTGGCGGCGGTGGCGGATAGTGGCGGCGGGCGGACAGTGGCGGCGGGCGGACAGTGGCGTCGGGCGGACAGTGGCGGCGGTGGCGGATAGTGGCGGCGGGCGGACAGTGGCGGCGGTGGCGGATAGTGGCGGCGGGCGGACAGGGCGGCGGCGGGCGGACAGTGGCGGCGAGAGGACAGTGGCGGCGGGCGGACAGTGGCGGCGGGCGGACAGTGGCGGCGGGCGGACAGTGGCGTCGGGCGGACAGTGGCGGCGGTGGCGGATAGTGGCGGCGGGCGGACAGTGGCGGCGGGCGGACAGTGGCGGCGGTGGCGGATAGTGACGGCGGGCGGACAGGGCGGCGGCGGGCGGACAGTGGCGGCGGGAGGACAGTGGCGGCGGGCGGACAGTGGCGGCTGTGGCGGATAGTGGCGGCGGGCGGACCGTGGCGGCGGTGGTGGACAGTGGCGGCGGGCGGACAGTGGCGGCGGCGGGCGGACAGTGGCGGCGGCGGGCGAACAGCGGCGGCGGCGGGCGGACAGTGGAGGCGGCGGGCGGACAGTGGAGGCGGCGGGCGGACAGTGGAGGCGGCGGGCGGACAGTGGAGGCGGCGGGCGGACAGTGGAGGCGGCGGGCGGACAGTGGCGGCGGCGGGCGGACAGTGGCGGCGGCGGGCGGACAGTGGCGGCGGCGGGCGGACAGTGGAGGCGGCGGGCGGACAGTGGAGGCGGCGGGCGGACAGTGGAGGCGGCGGGCGGACAGTGGAGGCGGCGGGCGGACAGTGGAGACGGCGGGCGGACAGTGGAGGCGGCGGGCGGACAGTGGTGGCGGCGGGCGGACAGTGGTGGCGGCGGGCGGACAGTGGTGGCGGCGGGCGGACAGTGGTGGCGGCGGGCGGACAGTGGTGGCGGTGGCGGGCGGTGGCGGACAGTGACGGCGGTGGCGGACAATGGCGGCGGTGGCGGACAGTGGCGGCGGTGGCGGACAGTGGCGGCGGTGGCAGACACTGGCGGCTGTGTCTGGCGGGCGGTGGCGGGGTCTGTGATGAGTGGTGGCGGCTGGCGGTGGTGGGTGGTGGCGGCGGTGGTGGTGGGTGGTGGTGGCGGTGGCGGCGGCTGGTGGTGGCGGCGGTGGTGGTGGGTGGTGGTGGTGGCGGCGGCGGCTGGTGGTGGTGGGTGGTGGCGGCGGTGGCGGCGGCGGCGGGTGGTGGGTGGCGGCGGCGGCTGGTGGTGGTGGGTGGTGGCGGCGGGTGGTGGCGGCGGGTGGTGGTGGGTGGTGGCGGCGGGTGGTGGTGGGTGGTGGCGGCGGGTGGTGGTGGGTGGTGGCGGCTGTGGTGGGTGGTGGCGGGCGGTGGCGGGCGGTGGCGGGCGGCGGCGGCTGTGGTGGGTGGTGACGATCGGCGGTGGGGGGGGCTGGTGGCGGCTTGCGGTGGCGACTGTGGCAACGGGCGGTGACTGCTGATAGCGGGCGGTGGTGGCGGCTGGTGGCAGGTGGTGGTGGCGGTGGTGGCGGCTGGTGGTGGCGGCTGGTGGTGGTGGCAGCTGGTGGCGGTGATGGCGGCTGGTGGTGGTGGCAGCTGGTGGCGGTGATGGCGGCTGGTGGTGGTGGTGGTGGCGGCTGGTGGTGGTGGCAGCTGGTGGCGGTGATGGCGGCTGGTGGTGGTGGTGGTGGTGATGGCGGCTGGTGGCGGGCGGTGGCGGGCGGTGGCGGCTTGTGGCGGCTGGTGGTGGCGGCGGTGGTGGGTGGTGGTGGTGGTGGTGGGTGGTGGTGCCGGCTGTGGTGGGTGGTGGCGGTGGTGTCGGCGGCGGCTGTGGTGGGTGGTGGCGGCGGCGGCGGTGATGGGTGGTGGCGGCGGCGGTGGTGGTGGCGGCGGCGGTGATGGGTGGTGGCGGCGGTGGTGGTGGGTGGTGGTGGCGGCGGCGGCTGGTGGTGGTGGGTGGTGGTGGTGGGTGGTGGCGGCGGGTGGCGGTGGTGGGTGGCGGGTGGCGGCTGGTGGTGGGTGGTGGCGGCGGGTGGTGAGTGGCGGTGGCTGGTGGCGGGTGGTGGTGGGTGGCGGTGGCTGGTGGCGGGTGGCGGTGGCTGGTGGCGGGTGGCGGCTGGTGGTGGGTGGTGGCGGGTGGCGGGTGGCGGTGGTGGGTGGCGGTGGCGGGTGGCGGCTGGTGGTGGGTGGTGGCGGGTGGCGGCTGGTGGTGGGTGTTGGCGGGTGGCGGCTGGTGGTGGGTGGTGGCGGGTGGCGGCTGGTGGTGGGTGGTGGCGGGTGGCGGCTGGTGGTGGGTGGTGGCGGGTGGCGGCTGGTGGTGGGTGGTGGCGGGTGGCGGCTGGTGGTGGGTGGTGGCGGCTGGTGGTGGGTGGTGGCGGGTGGCGGCTGGTGGTGGGTGGCGGCGGGTGGCGGCTGGTGGTGGGTGGCGGCGGGTGGTGGGTGGTGGCGGGTGGCGGCGGGTGGCGGCGGGTGGCGGCGGGTGGCGGCGGGTGGCGGGTGGCGGGTGGCGGCTGGTGGTGGGTGGTGGCGGCGGGTGGTGAGTGGCGGTGGCTGGTGGCGGGTGGCGGCTGGTGGTGGGTGGTGGCGGGTGGCGGCTGGTGGTGGGTGGTGGCGGGTGGCGGCGGGTGGCGGCGGGTGGCGGCGGGTGGCGGCTGGTGGTGGGTGGTGGCAGGTGGCGGCTGGTGGTGGGTGGCGGCGGGTGGCGGCTGGTGGTGGGTGGCGGGTGGCGGCTGGTGGTGGGTGGTGGCGGGTGGCGGCTGGTGGTGGGCGGCGGGTGGCGGCGGGTGGCGGCTGGTGGCGGCCAGCTGGGACACACCCTTCTCCACTGTAGGTCTGAGTACAACTAACCATATGTCTCTCTCACCCACCAGAACAGTGTTGCCAGCTTGCGCTCTCAAAATGTTTCCTTCAAAGATTGTATATTATCTTTGAACAACAAGTTTGATTATCAAGGAAATAATGCATATATTATTGTCACATTAATACTGTGCAATATCTTATTACATTCCTGCTAAATAATTATAATTTGAAACAGGACAAAAAATCCCACATATATATAAAAACCAACATTAGAGATCACGAGGCCTAGGCCTCGCCTGTGACCACACATCCTGCCTCCCTGGCCTGCTACACTCACACACCTCACACTCTTAACTCTCTCATAATCACTCTCACTCTCTTACTCTGTCACTCTTACTCTGTCACTCTTACTCTCTGTCACTCTTACTCTCTGTCACTCTTACTGTCACTCTTACACTCTGTCACTCCTACTCTCTGTCACTCTTACTCTGTCACTCTTACTCTCTGTCACTCTTACTCTCTGTCACTCTTACTCTCTGTCACTCTTACTCTCTGTCACTCTTACTCTGTCACTCTTACTCTGTCACTCTTACTCTCTGTCACTCTTACTCTCTGTCACTCTTACTCTCTGTCACTCTTACTCTCTGTCACTCTTACTCTGTCACTCTTACTCTCTGTCACTCTTACTCTGTCACTCTTACTCTCTGTCACTCTTACTCTCTGTCACTCTTACTCTGTCACTCTTACTCTCTGTCACTCTTACTCTCTGTCACTCTTACTCTGTCACTCTTACTCTGTCACTCTTACTCTCTGTCACTCTTACTCTCTGTCACTCTTACTCTCTGTCACTCTTACTCTCTGTCATTCTTACTCTCTGTCACTCTTACTCTGTCACTCTTACTCTCTGTCACTCTTACTCTCTGTCACTCTTACTCTGTCACTCTTACTCTGTCACTCTTACTCTCTGTCACTCTTACTCTCTGTCACTCTTACTCTGTCACTCTTACTCTCTGTCACTCTTACTCTGTCACTCTTACTCTCTGTCACTCTTACTCTGTCACTCTTACTCTCTGTCACTCTTACTCTCTGTCACTCTTACTCTCTGTCACTCTTACTCTGTCACTCTTACTCTCTGTCACTCTTACTCTCTGTCACTCTTACTCTCTGTCACTCTTACTCTGTCATTCTTACTCACTCTCAGTCACCCTTACCCATTCATACTCACTCTCTCACTCTTACTCTCATACTCTTACTCTCAATTACTCTTACTCTCAATCACTCTTACTCCCAATCACTCCTACTCCCAATCACTCCTACTCTCAATCACTCCTACTCTCATTCTTACTCTTACTCTTACTCCCAATCACTCTTACTCTCAATCACTCTTATTCTCATTCTTACTCTCACTCTTACTCTTACTCCCAATCACTCTTACTCCCAATCACTCTTACTCTCAATCACTCTTACTCTCAATCACTCTTACTCTCAATCACTCTTACTCTCATTCTTACTCTTACTCACTCTTACTCTCAATCACTCTTATTCTCATTCTTACTCCTACTCTCACTCTAACTCCTACTCCCAATCACTCTTACTCCCAATCACTCTTACTCTCAATCACTCTTACTCCCAATCACTCTTACTCTCAATCACTCTTACTCTCAATCACTGTTACTCTCAATCACTCTTACTCTCACTAACTCTCAATCACTCTTACTCTCACTCTAACTCTCAATCACTCTTACTCTCATACTCACCCTTACTCTCAATCACTTTACTCTCACTCTTACTCATTCTGTCACTCTTACTCTCACTCTTACTCACTCTGTCACTCTTACTCACTCTCAGTCACTCTTACTTATACTCACTCTTACTCACACTTACACACTCTCTGGCACTCTCACTCACCTTCATTCACTCTTACTCACTCTTACCCACTCTCGCTCACTCTTACTCACTCTAGTTAATAAGAACACGCCAATATAAGACAACAAAACGTTTTCAGATTCGTTCTCACCACTTTCCAGCAACTTTTATAATTTATATAAATTATCTTAGGGAATAATACATAAATTATATATTTAAACATGATATTAGTGTTTAGTGGAATGCATAAGGAGTCAAATTGTGTTAAAAAGAGCGATTTTTAGAAAATTTGGAAAACTACTTTTTTCTGTTCATATTATAACTAAATGGATTTTAAAGGTTTCACTCAGCCAATATATATCATTCACAATTTATTAATGAATTTTACAAAAAAACACCATAAATTTTATATTTAAACATGTAAAAACTATTTGTTTTACATTTGGAAGAAAATAATTGTAGAAAAACAATTTATAATTAAACCTTTGTGTTTGGATTTTTTGAGTAAAAGTTTCTCAAAGGCTCTCCTGCACCATTCTCAATGCAAATCATTCCCACACCTATGGGAAGAGATATGCGAACGTTGTGTAGATGATTTGTGTTTGCTGGGTATAGCCTCGGCTATCACTTCCTTATGTCCGGTCGTGATGGTCAAGCGGATTAAGGCGTCCCTGTACATACCAGTTGTGGGAGTATGGGTTCGAGTCACTTCTGGGGTGTGAGTTTTCAGTTGTATATAGTCCTGGGGACCATTCAGGCTTGTTTGCATTTGTGTTCCTCACGTGTGCCCCAAAGAATGAGGTGATTTGATAAAATGCTATGCCCAAGATTACCATCCGAGTGCCGGCGGGGAAGTGGTTCATATAGCCTCGGCTATCACTTCCTTATGTCCGGTCGTGATGGTCAAGCGGATTAAGGCGTCCCTGTACATACCAGTTGTGGGAGTATGGGTTCGAGTCACTTCTGGGGTGTGAGTTTTCAGTTGTATATAGTCCTGGGGACCATTCAGGCTTGTTTGCATTTGTGTTCCTCACGTGTGCCCCAAAGAATGAGGTGATTTGATAAAATGCTATGCCCAAGATTACCATCCGAGTGCCGGCGGGGAAGTGGTTCATATAGCCTCGGCTATCACTTCCTTATGTCCGGTCGTGATGGTCAAGCGGATTAAGGCGTCCCTGTACATACCAGTTGTGGGAGTATGGGTTCGAGTCACTTCTGGGGTGTGAGTTTTCAGTTGTATATAGTCCTGGGGACCATTCAGGCTTGTTTGCATTTGTGTTCCTCACGTGTGCCCCAAAGAATGAGGTGATTTGATAAAATGCTATGCCCAAGATTACCATCCGAGTGCCGGCGGGGAAGTGGTTCATATAGCCTCGGCTATCACTTCCTTATGTCCGGTCGTGATGGTCAAGCGGATTAAGGCGTCCCTGTACATACCAGTTGTGGGAGTATGGGTTCGAGTCACTTCTGGGGTGTGAGTTTTCAGTTATACATATATTATATATATGTATATATATTGGACAACACCCACCAGTGGGACTCGAACCCAGAAAGCACAACTACCTACCAGTAGCTGCCATAACTAGTACGCTTTAACCCACTACACCATCAGACCCTACAAAAGAAGTAGACACTTCGAGATATATATATACATCTCAAATATCTCCACTTCCCGAGGGCACCAGATAAGTGTGAGGTTAGTCTGCGTTTTTCATCAAGCCACTGTCAATGTGAGAGAACTCGTGTCCATGCTATAAGCCTATACTTGCATAAACCACAAGTGAAGATTAACAATCTTTGGACAACACCCACCAGTGGGACTCGAACCCAGAAAGCACAACTACCTTCCAGTAGCTGCCATAACTAGTACGCTTTAACCCACTACACCATCAGGCCCTACAAAAGAAGTAGAGACTTCGAGATATATATACATCTCAAATATCTCCACTTCCCGAGGGCACCAGATAAGTGTGAGGTTTGTCTGCGTTTTTCATCAAGCCACTGTCAATGTGAGAGAACTCGTGTCCATGCTATAAGCCTATACTTGCATAAACCACAAGTGAAGATTAACAATCTTTGGACAACACCCACCAGTGGGACTCGAACCCAGAAAGCACAACTACCTTCCAGTAGCTGCCATAACTAGTACGCTTTAACCCACTACACCATCAGACCCTACAAAAGAAGTAGAGACTTCGAGATATATATACATCTCAAATATCTCCACTTCCCGAGGGCACCAGATAAGTGTGAGGTTAGTCTGCGTTTTTCATCAAGCCACTGTCAATGTGAGAGAACTCGTGTCCATGCTATAAGCCTATACTTGCATAAACCACAAGTGAAGATTAACAATCTTTGGACAACACCCACCAGTGGGACTCGAACCCAGAAAGCACAACTACCTTCCAGTAGCTGCCATAACTAGTACGCTTTAACCCACTACACCATCAGACCCTACAAAAGAAGTAGAGACTTCGAGATATATATACATCTCAAATATCTCCACTTCCCGAGGGCACCAGATAAGTGTGAGGTTAGTCTGCGTTTTTCATCAAGCCACTGTCAATGTGAGAGAACTCGTGTCCATGCTATAAGCCTATACTTGCATAAACCACAAGTGAAGATTAACAATCTTTGGACAACACCCACCAGTGGGACTCGAACCCAGAAAGCACAACTACTTTCCAGTACCTGCCATAACTAGTACGCTTTAACCCACTACACCATCAGACCCTACAAAAGAAGTAGAGACTTCGAGATATATATACATCTCAAATATCTCCACTTCCCGAGGGCACC
>NC_091164.1:19082366-19309866 GCF_040958095.1 Procambarus clarkii
GGTGCATCTGTGCAATTCTTGCAAGCGATTAATCCCAGAATTAAAATTAGGATAAACATTACATTTATAAGTGACATGTTTTTGTTCACAGAACAAACACTTTCTCCTGCTGAATTTGTCTTCTTGGTAGACACATCAACTACAGCCTCAGAGGTAGATACAGAATAAATACCTATGTTGCTACTCCTCTTTCCAGTGGATGGAGTATGTTTAGGCTTAAATTTACTAGACTTATTCAAAGTCGAATTAGGTTTAACAGAATTCTCAGAATTAGGCTGCTTGGACTCAGGTTTAATTTTATTATGAGTCTATTGACCGTGATTCTTAAACCCTCAAATATTTGATCGAGAGTGAGAAACTCGGTTTTGTAGTGGGAGTAGATTTCTGTTATTGACCATGATTCTTAAACCCTAAAATATTTGATCGAGAGTGAGAAACTCGGTTTTGTAGTGGGAGTAGATTTCTGCTAAAATGCTACGAGGGAGTTTCCTCTGTAAAAGCAACTTAATAGACCACTCGGAAGCTGTTACATCAACTTTAGTACCTACAACTTTCACTAGAGACTCTACCTCCAACCTAAAGCTCTGGAGGGAGTATGGTCTGTTACTTGGTACATTCAGATCTAGTAATTGATAATATAGATTAGCTATGCTTACCCCTTTGTTGCAGTAATTTAGCTTCAACAGTTTTATAGCTTCATAATAATTGTTCTCTGTGAGAGCTAAGTTATTTATGACCTTCTTAGCCTCCCCTTTGAGAAGGCTGTGTGTATGTAAGAAAAGTTAGAAAACTTATCAATAGTAGGTTTTGCATGTATATGGACTTCAAATGAAGTCCAAAATGTGTCCCAGTTTCCTTCGTCCAGTTCAGCAAAGGTAGGCAAGTCTACAGAAGGTAAACGAGCCTCAGGTAGCAATACACTGGATTGAGATACGGTAGTATTTGGATTTAATATATGTTGATCTACTATACCAAGTAGAACAATAAATTTGTCTTGAGAGTTATCTTCATATTGAGATGTTTGAGCTATGACTTGATCTATTTCATCAGGTTCAGTTTCTGCAGCATTTAGTATCTCAATATAAGACTGGATTGTAGATCTGATTTGATCAAATTTTAGATCAGCTACTCTCAGAGATATTTTGAATTTATGATAATCAATGAGAGTTGCTTTGGATAATGTTTCAGACTTATTGAGCAGTCTGGTTAGATGACCTTTGAGGCCGATGAAGGTTCTCCTTAATTTCTCAGGAGTAGCCATGGTGGCTTTATATCCAAGTTTCATAGGACTTGTATAAGTGTTGCTAAAGTAGCTTGGGAACTTGCTCATTGGCTGGCAAAAAACTTGAGGATAACATAAATTATTCTGGCTAAGTTACACTCTACCTCATTCAGAGGTTAAATTTACCTACCTAAGAACACGTAGCTAAGAAATGAGTGATACTTGAATGTCACTATTGGATTTCGTCTGGCTAGTCCTTCATTATCACCATTCGATGGGATAGTGAGCATTCAGTAGCACTCAAAATTATTTACACAAAATAGTGAATATAAAATAAATGGTTTATATATCCCACCCTAATCAGGATCAGCACAATAGTAAATAAATGTAATATAATTAGGTCCCACACTGTTTAGTGTCAGTACAATAGTAACTATTACAAATATACACTACTGACTAGTTCAAGACTAGTTGAAATAATTTCTATTTAAGAAACTACTAAATTATTTAGCTTGCATTTGTGCAAAACTTAGCACATCCACAGTGTAAATTCCTACCTAATAAAGGTTGACATGAAATAAATAATAGTGCAGTAATGTGAATTTAATTGTGCTCTGTTTTTGAGTTTTTGTATTTTTTGTTATATATAAATGTATATTTAAACACTCAAGTGATTATGAATATATATATAGTTAAATTTGGCTTGCTAGCCACAACCTTCTATGATGGTTGATAGTGTTAACTAATTTGTTAACTACATGTGACCTAGACTCACCTGACATGTGTACACCATCTGATGCCAGGTTTTGCCTGTATGGTCTGGCTGTAAGTGGCATCCAATCTCACTCCTCTCCTCAGCCGAAAGATAATGTATTTAGCAGCACGTTGGTAGTATTCAGGACTTACTCCCAACGATTATCATTACTTGGTTGGCGAGATTCCACTAATGTGAGCACTACTGAACTGCTAATTAATTCAAATGAGGAAATTATTGTTTTAAAATGATTAATTACTTCAGCTGGGTGACGAGTAGGAAGGATGTCATTACCACCTAAGTAAGTTATGGTTAGATGGTGAGGCCAATCTAACTCAGGTGTCAATGTAGATTTATTGTAAAAATTGTGAGCTGTTGCTCCTGGTGACCTGAAATTTTTTACCTCGGTGTGAGGTATAGGTCTTAAGTGTTGTGGGCAACTGGCTGTGTCCCACTAGTGTTATCCCGCCAAACACACACCGAAACTACGACGTTGGTACAACGTTCGAACAAGTTTTAACACCTCTTAACCGGTTATAACAACCAATATAGCAAGGTGTAACAACGTTCTAATACGTCATAAACAAGTTAAGCCAAGATGTAACAACTTTATTACAAGTTGTAACAAGCGGAAAATAGAGACAGTTACGGTTTGTGTTTCCAGGGACCTTATACATGAAATATCGACAGCATTTAATTATTAAATTAGTGTGGGTTAGGCTAACATATGGGTACACTGCTTGTAGCCATAAATAATAAAATATGTTTAACCTAAAATACTACATACCGTGGTTAGTAAATGATCATTTAATCATAGGTTAATACCAGCAAATTGATTATGATTTATCTGGTCCAAAATGACCAAAATGTTGGGGAATGGGAACTTTAACTCAAATATAACAATATTTAATTAAGAAAATCGAAATTCTCGAAGAACCACCCACTTTTGAGAAAAGAGGGAAAATAAGTAAAGGAATTATAAGGCTGACACTGAAATACTATGGATGATAAGTTATTTGGAAATTATTTTGAAGAGCATGAATGGACTGTGATAATAAATAATTGAGTGTTAAAATCCTCACACTTCAACATTGGGGGGGGGGGGGATTACTTGAAATTAATATATATCTTGGATAATGACTGGTGCTGGTTCGTCACCAGTTGGTTAATTACATCATTAATGATTATAGAATCAGAAATCTAATGAAGATTCATATATGATTATAATATAGTAAGTATTCAAGCCTATGAAATATATTAGTAAATCATAGAAAGTTATGTGTGTGAAAATTGCAACGCACTAAGCAATAAATGTATTAAATTTATGTAGTTTCTCTTGAAATATCAAATGTATAAAAAGGCAGAATACATATATCGGAAATAATATTAGAATTAATCATAGCACCCTATTATCTACGATATAATGAAAGGAGGGTTTAGCTATGAGAAGACTTCAATAAACCCATTTCACAATTCGAATACTCATAGACGTGACCACATCACCCAAATAGTGGCTGAAACACCGACAAGGGAAATCGCATGTAGAGGAAGAATTTCTCTGCCAACACGCTGCAATCACAGAAATTTTATAGAAAATGACTAGGCTAGAGATTTATTCCAATATTCACTGAGAAATCGTGAACAACATGAAAAGAAACTAATGTGAGTTTTGTGGTCTGTAGATGACATAAAGGTGAGCAACCTACAGTAATAATTTATAATAAAGTGCACTCTATATAAAAAATACTCAACGTAGGCCTGTTGAAACATTTACGCTCGCCGATATTACGTTTGTTAGTCCCTGACGTTTCCTGCTGTCGAAGGTCAAATTTCAGGACGTAATTGTATTCTCAGACGTGAGAATTCTACAGTATTATTAGTACTGTATGACTACGTGTACTATCTGCAATGGCTGCCGCTTGTAAATCTGCATGTGCTCGTGGCGGAGTTGTGTGGCAGAAAAAACGCCTTCCTCTCCACTCCCGCTCGGAAACGCATGCGCAGAGACACTCATAGCGATCTCAAGCTTAAACTAATTTGATTTACTAGTAAATATTTAGGGAAATAAGGAAGTGAGATTTAGACTAACGTCACGCATAAATATATTGCATCATAATACCTCTTCTCACAAGGCAATTGATTTAATTAACACTGCACAAATTAAACGAGAAGGGTCGACGTGTATATGATTTACGTCGCAGTAATATTTACTGTAATAATTAATTTGGTTAAATAGTCGAGTTCAGTGCGCATAAGGATGCAAAACTATTATTTCTTTCATAATTAACAATATTTTAGAAAGAAAGGAATATTAACTGAATTCTATAAATTTCCAACAAACGTGGAAAATTTCATGTTTTAGCCTGCTATCGACGCTCGGCGTCATAAGGGCTAGTAAATTTATGGCAAAACATGCCTTACTTATAGAAACACCAACGATATTAATTCTACATGTTAGTGTTATAAGTAAATGTTAATATTAGGGGTCGAGGGAGAATAAACTGTTGGTTATTTCCAACATATGTACTTAGATTGAAGGTTACATCCTTCGTGAGGTGAACATGTATACAACGCTTGACTGCTGTAAAGGATTCTCCGTCTGCTTTGGGCTGTTTTAAATGAGGAGGTCGGTAGTCTTCTTGGTTTATAGAATATAATCAGGTCTATGTCTTGGTTTGGAATAGTGCTTTTTACTCCTTTATGGATTATTTATTTCATTATTCTTTCTTCTTTTTTATGTTCACTGTGCATAGTTGATTTGTAATATAATTTTATTGGAGGTATTGTGGTTTCTGTTCTAGGTTCAAGATTGTACCATCGGTCAAGATGTCTTCTTATAGCAGTGTTTATTTCCGTGTTGCTATATCCATTGTTCACCAATACTTGAGTTATTCTTTCAAACTCTCTATTCACGTTGCTCCATTCGGAGCAGTGTGTAAGCGCTCGACGAATATAAGCATTGAGAACACTGGCTTTGTATCTTTGGGGGCACTCACTTTGACTGTTCAGGCACAATCCTATGATGGTAGGTTTAGTATATACGCTGGTGCTTAAAGAGGTTCCTGTTTTTGTTGTTAGTACATATAATATTGGCAGACTGTTATTTTCACTATTTTCATATGTAAATCGGAGTATTAACTCTCTATCAAGATGGCTTTTTAGATCAATTAGTTCATCTGAGTCTTTTACTATGACGAATATGTGTATCTACATAACGGCAATATACAGTTGGTTTTTGTCTACTACTGAAGACTCTATCTTCGATGGTTCCAATGTAAAAATTAGCGAATAACACTACTAAGGAGGATCCCATTGCTACTCCGTCTATTTGTAGATACATGCCCCTTTGCGGAAATGAAAGGAGCTTGCTTTGTACATGCCTCGAGAAGGATTTTAAAGTCTGGCTCGGGTATGTCTAATTTGGGGGTGCTCTTGTCTCTGTATACTCTGTCCAGTATCATTTCTACGGCGGTGTCCACTGGGACGTTGGTAAATAGGGATTCGACATCCTGGGAAGCAATGATTCCATTGGGCTGTGTAGTTTTGATTAATTCTAGGAAATCTGCTGATGATTGTAGACTATAGTTGCTTGGAGTGTATCGCGTTAGGAGTTCATTAAGTCTTTTTGCCAGGTGATAGGTTGGAGTTGGTATTTGGCTGATTATTGGGCGTAGTGGTTACCTGGTTTGTGTGTCCTAACATTGCCATTAGCATATCCTAAGCCAAAGTCGCCCTGGAGTTTAGTGAAATGAACACTACCTTCCTTTACGTTGATTGCAGTAAATGTTTTGTTCACTTTGCATTTAAGGTCATTCACACGGTTCCTCGTGATTCGTTGAAATTTGTTAAGTATCATTTTTGTGGTGGTGTCGACTGGGAAGTTGGTAAAATATATATATATATATATATATATATATATATATATATATATATATATATATATATATATATATATATATATATATATATATATATATATATATATATATATATATATATTAGTATATTTTGGTAGCAGTGTTTCCTGTAGACATATATTATTAAATATGACCGAAAAAGTAAGATTAATAATTCTAACACGAATTTTCTCAATCTTTCGTACATTACGCTTCACTGTTGGAGGTAAATCAAAAATCACTTCTCCAAAATTCATTTTTATTTCTAGTCTGACGCGACACGGGCGCGTTTCGTAAAACTTATTACATTTTCAAAGACTTCACAAATACACAACTGATTAGAACTTACGTCTCTCTGATATTATATCTACATTTGAGTGAGGTGGGAAGGATGATGTGGCATTAACACAAGACAGAACAGGGGATATTAATAGGGTATTAAAAGTATCAACACAAGACAGAACAGAAACAATGGGTATTGAATAGAAGTGTTTGTAGAAAGCCTATTGGTCCATATTTCTTGATGCTTCTATATTGGAGCGGAGTCTTGAGGTGGGTAGAATATAGTTGTGCAATAATTGGCTGTTGATTGCTGGTGTTGACTTCTTGATGTGTAGTGCCTCGCAAACGTCAAGCCGCCTGCTATCGCTGTATCTATCGATGATTTCTGTGTTGTTTACTAGGATTTCTCTGGCGATGGTTTGGTTATGGGAAGAGATTATATGTTCCTTAATGGAGCCCTGTTGCTTATGCATCGTTAAACGCCTAGAAAGAGATGTTGTTGTCTTGCCTATATACTGGGTTTTTTGGAGCTTACAGTCCCCAAGTGGGCATTTGAAGGCATAGACGACGTTAGTCTCTTTTAAAGCGTTCTGTTTTGTGTCTGGAGAGTTTCTCATGAGTGAGACAACTAACACAACACCTATACCCCCTATTAGACTATTTTACAGGAACTTCTTTTCCACAGCTCATAAAACGGAGGAAAGGGTCCTGAAAGATATTGTTAATAGAAACGTTATCCCTACAGACAAAAATCAGAGGATACAACTGACGATTTACTATAAAACCAGAAAAACGGCCAGCCTACTCATGAGAAACTCTCCAGACACAAAACAGAACGCTTTAAAAGAGACTAACGTCATCTATGCCTTCAAATGCCCACTTGGGGACTGTAAGCTCCAAAAAACCCAGTATATAGGCAAGACAACAACATCTCTTTCTAGGCGTTTAACGATGCATAAGCAACAGGGCTCCATTAAGGAACATATAATCTCTTCCCACAACCAAACCATCGCCAGAGAAATCCTAGTAAACAACACCGAAATCATCGATAGATACAGCGATAGCAGGTGGCTTGACGTTTGCGAGGCACTACACATCAAGAAGTCAACACCAGCAATCAACAGCCAATTATTGCACAACTATATTCTACCCACCTCAAGACTCCGCTCCAATATAGAAGCATCAAGAAATATGGACCAATAGGCTTTCTACAATCACTTCTATTCAATACCCATTGTTTCGTGTTCTGTCTTGTGTTGATGAAATTAATACCTTATTAAATAACACCTCACCCCATCCACCTCACTCAAATGTAGATATAAACAAATCGGAGATGTGTAAAGTTCTATTCAGTTGTGTATGTTTAAACTAAAGTCTTTGAAAATGTAATAAGTTTTACGAAATGCGCTCAAGTGTCGCGTCAGACTGGAAATAAAAATGAATTTTGGAGAATTGATATACCATACAGGTGCATTATTTGTTAAAAAAAAAATTGGTTTATTGTTACACACAATGGTGCTATATAGCCTTCCCAGCTTGGTGCCTTCTTTTAATACTTACTTACTGATTAATAAATAAATAATAATAAATAAATTTTTATTCAGGAAAAGTACATACATAGTTGGTTTACAAACATAATGTTGGATTTATAAACAGAGCTAGTACATACAATACCTAAAGTCACTAATACTCATAGCAATTCGGGCAAGGTGAGGGGGAAAAACACTTAGACTAAAACTTAATAGTAATCGGGATTAGGTATAAATTGTATTGAAAGAAGGAATAAAAAATAAAAAAGGGGAGTAACATAGCATAAATCAGCAATTGTACACGTTGGTAAACAAACAGCAGTGTTTAAAAAATAACAAGACATGGTTGACATTTAGGGGGTAAGGTCGGTTACATGGAGTTAATTAGGAAGTACTTGGTTTTACTCTTAAACTGGTTGAGAGAGGTACAGCCTTTGACATGATTCGGGAGGTCATGCCACATTCTGGGTCCCTTGATTTGTAGAGCACTTCTAGTTTGGTTACACACAGCCAAATTGTGTAACAGGAAGAGGTCTTGGACACAAATTTGTTCCATGCTAAATGTAAAGGAATCAGCTGAGTATTCCTGAAATGAAATAAGCTGCCTCAGCTTATAAGGTAAATAAAATAAGCATTCCTCAAATAAGTAGCTGGCTTACCTAACTGCCTTACTGCTACGTAGTCTTCCCGGCATGGCACCTTCTTTTGATAATTACTTGTTCCACACCCAAGTTGTGTAACAGGAAGAGGTCTTGGACCCCTACTTCCCTCTCTCTTTTTTGATAGTCCATATGGTCAAAATTATAGCTTTAAGTATTCAATGAATAAAGTTTTTGAGTTTTTACCCTTCTCCTTACCTAACATCATTTGTGCAGCATATTTTTATTTTATGTCTCACCCAGATTTAATTTAAAAATAAAACCAAACTAAATAAATTAGAAATGGGTATGTATAGCTAAGGTACACCCTTACTACTTCTTGAGGTTATCTTGAGATGATTTCGGGTCTTTAGTGTCCCCGCGGCCCGGTCCTCGACCAGGCCTCCACCCCCAGGAAGCAGCCCGTGACAGCTGACTAACACCCAGGTACCTAATTACTACTAGGTAACAGGGGCATAGGGTGAAATAAACTCTGCCCATTGTTTCTCGCCGGCGCCCGGGATCGAACCCGGGACCACAGGATCAGGGACGCTGGACCACAGGTCCAGCGTCCTGTCCGCTCGGCCGACCGGCTTCCTAATGAGGAGTTCAGTTGAACTGGGACAAAGAAACTCATGAAGCTTGACTCCAGACAGTCACTCCAACACCATAACAGCTGCCTATCTCGAGCCCGAAAATAGTGTAGTTGCAATTCAGGCCTTGCAGAATCTAGCAGCTCATTTCTTCACGGAAGTAATGCTGGCACCACAAACAGCAACACCCTCTTACCTCAGCATGTGGCTATAACAATGAGGTACAATCAGCTCCTTTAGTATTGAGCAGCCAATTACTTCTTGGAGATGTCATTATGCCAGCAGCCAGTCACCTGGTATAGGCCTGGAGCAACTGCAATATTTGAGAAGCAATATAATTGAATATAATTATATACTTAATTAAGCAATATAATTATATACTAGGTGAACAGGGACATGTGGTGATAGCAAATGATCCCATCAGGCATGGCTCATCACCTTCTCTCATATTTCATGTTCACCCATGTTTATTTACTTAATAACTACTGGTATAATTTCTTACTATTATAAAACTAATTCTAATATCATAAAAGGCATATTTACTTCAAGTTTCAAGCAGAGAATACAGTTATAACTAACACGAAGGACTCCTCTTAACGAGATTCACCAGCTATAATCTTTTGTTTATGTTCAAAAATCTTAAAATCAATCCCAGTGTTGTGTAGTAGAGAAAAATTTAGTTATATCCAGTTTACGTAAAGCTACGAGTGGTCGACCGCACACTTAGATGACGGAGCAGACTTACAAAGGTTTTTCTTCTTAGTGTACCTACCTGAATACCGACGTAGCTGCCATGAAGGCGCTAAGAAGAAAAACAACCGTAAGTACCTTTGCGAATCTGGCCCCTGGGGAGGATCAGTAGTTTGACCTTGGAGGGACCTCGACATAAACCAAATACATATATAAACACAAAAGTATTGTGACTTAATAATTTTATTTTGCATATTTTCCGTTCTACGCAAAGATCCTCTTCACAGTCAACGCGCTCACCATTATTATGATATCTCTCGCCATGGTCATGTTTAGTTTAACTTCATTCCTCGTCATAATTCCAATGGTCCTCACTTTTATTTCTCATACCATCCATATTCATCATCACCATTCACCATCAGCGGTCACCATCACCATGTACCTTCATGATAACTGTTGCCAAAACATCACTAGATATCAACAGTGACAGCAATGTCTGCCTCTTCCTGCAGATGAGCTCCTGACGTACCAGCCGTGGGTCTCTGGTCAGCCTGGCGGCGGCACCGCTGAGAACTGCCTCGCCTTGGACCTCTCCTTGAAGAAATTTTTCGACCTCGGTTGTTCGGTAGCTGCATGGTTTGTGTGTGAGAAACCTGTCTACTAGCGGTCGTCCCCCAACAGTGCCAGTTTTGCTCCAAGTGGTCGTGGCCGCCGCCATTGATGCTCACTAGGAGTCGTCACAACTGCTGCCAGTGATGCTCACTACGAGTCGTTAGCCACTGGTGCTAGTCATGCTCACTAGGAGTCGTCACCACTGGTGCTAGTAATGCTCACTAGGAGTCGTTACCACTGGTGCTAGTGATGTTCACTAGGAGTCGTCACCACTGGTGCTAGTGATGCTCACTAGGAGTCGTCACCACTGGTGCTAATGATGCTCACTAGGAGTCGTCACCACTAGTGCTAGTAGTGATCACTTGGAGTTGTCACCACTGGCGCTAGTGATGGTCACTAGCAGTCATTACCACTGGCGGTAGTTATGCCGCTCAGTGGTCGTCACTACTGCTGCTAGTGACGGCCAGGTGGAGTCGTCACCGATGATGCAATTGATGCCCACTTGAAGTCGTTGCTGTTGCTGCCAGTGATGCTCACTAGGAGTCCTCAATGCTGCTGCCATTCATGATGAGCAGGAGTCGTCACCGCTGCTGCTATTCATGATGAGCAAGAGTCGTCACCGCTGCTGCTATTCATGCTGATCAGGAGTCGTCACTGCTGCTGCTATTCATGCTGATCAGGAGTCGTCACCGCTGCTGTAGTGATGCCGCTTAGTGACCATCACTGCTGTTGTGAGCGATGCCAACTAGAAGTCGTCACCACCCTGTGCCAGTGATGTCCACTAGCGTAGTAACTCAGTATACCAGATGTAACTAATATGTTCTGTATTAAAATATTGCCTCAGTATGGCAGCATATTATCTTATTATATTATCACCAATTATCTATATAAATAAAAATGGAAATGTTCGTTTGTTCAAAATCGCTAATCTCCGAAAGTTCTTCACCGATTGCCTTGAAATTTTCACACAACTTTCCATTCGCATCTGAGCGGGATTTTATATACATACTATATAGATGTCATGTCGGTGACGGGGAAAAACATGTTTTTTTTTTTAAAAGCTGTGTTTTTCGTGTGTTTTTCATGTGAGGGAAATCTTAGAAACCTCATTACCGATTGCTTTGAAAATTTGACACACCATTGCATTCGAATTGGCGAGTGTTTTTATATACCTACTATATACATGCCTCACCTGTGACTGAAAAAAATGTTTTTTTTTTTAAACAACGCCATCTGTTGGACGTAAGAGCAACACACGCTATAATCTCCAAAAAATCTTCACCGATTGCTTTGAAATTTTGATACAACGTTCCATTCGAATATGTGCATGTTTTTATATACCTACTATTTAGATGCTACACCTGTGGCACGTAAAAACATGCGTTTTTGAAAAATAGCGCCATCTGTTGCACGTAAGAGCAACACACGATGTCTTTGTAAGTTGCCATTTTTCAATTTTCATAGATTTTGATTCATTTTCATTTTGATTTAATTATTTAGTGTGACGTTGCGTTGCAATTGAGCTGTGTTATTTACCATACAGTTCATTTCGTGGGAATAGCTTATCTGTTTCTTTTTTTTATTGCTTTTCTTTTCGTTTTTTTAGCTGTTCTTATTTTTCAATTGATGGTGAAATTGAGCTGTGTCGATTGATCTGCAATTGAATGAAAGTATTTTATTAGTATTTTTTGTCTTAGTTTTGAAAACAAGAAAATGGACAACATATTATTGTCCATTTTATTTTTCAACATTTTTATTTTCAACGTTTATTTCACAGCTGCAAATGTGCAACAAACAGCTATGAATCCACCGGCTACAACGTTAACTGCTTTCTTCACGTTATGTCAAAATGACGCGTTTGCGAAAACACTGCTGTATTCGCAAGTGCCTACGTATTACACATGGACTGCCAGTAGAAAATCATTTGAACGACACAAACAAGGAAAGCAAGTCGACAGACAACCTGGCATATTAAGATAAACTACGATAGGCAGACTGTACACCGTGCATCCCAATCAAGATGAATGCTTCTTTCTTTGCATGCTGTTGGTAAATGTGCCCGGTCTAACGTCTTTCCAGCCCTTGAGATTTGTCAACGACGTAACACATGCCACTTCCCGTAGTGCATGTCAATCTCTGAATTTATTGGAGAACGACAGACACTGGGATGTATGCATTAATGACGCGTCCAACACGTCCCATCCAAATCAAATTCGTGCATTGTTTGCAATCATATTGACCGCCTGCTCTACTTCATCTCCAACAGAGTTATGGAAGAAATATAAATCGCACATGGCTGAAGATATTGTCCGTCAAATACTAAGGAAAATTCAAATATGAACATGGATTTCACAGCAGAAATCTACAACGAAGCGTTGATAATGATTGAAGATTTGTACTTAGAAATAGTGAACAAAGTTCTGAATCAATTGGAAATGCCTTCATCGAATCGATCTCCTGCTGCTTCGTTCGATGTAGAATTGTGCCGTGAACAAAATTACAAAACGGGTGATCTGTTGTTGTACGTGTAATCAAATATTCCTAAGCTAACGCATGAAAGAAAAGGCATTTACAATCAAACAGTTCAAACTGTCAATAACGGGTTTGGAAAAATCTTCTTAGATGCGCCAGGAGGAACTGTAAAACCTTCCTAATTAGATAGATTCTGGCAGCATTTCGATCTCAAAATGGCATAACCTTAGCTCTTGCATCGTCCGGAAAATCTGCGACATTGCTCTCAGGTGGAAGAACTGCTACTTCGGCTTTGAAATTGGCATTGAACATGAAATTTATTGAAACTCCCACGTGCAACATTTCCAAAGCATCCGGTATGGGAAAAGTATTGCAGAAATGTAAACATATTATTTGGGATGAATGAACAATGGCCCACCAAAAATCGCTCAAGGCTCTTGATCGATCATTGCAAGATTTGCGGGGAAACATCAGACCATTTGGGAATGCATTAATATTGCTTGTAGGAGATTTCAGGCAAACATTACCTGTAATTACTCGATCGACACCAGCAGACGAAATAAATGCTTGCCTGAAATACTCCACTTTGTGGCGCCATGTAAAGACGTTAAAATTAACCACAAATACGCGTGTCCAGCTGCTAAACCATCCATCAGCTGAGATATTCTCACATCAATTTCTGGAAATTGGGAACGGAAAAGTGCCGGTTGATCTGACCTCAGGACGAATTTCATTACCACATAACTTCTGCAATTTAGTGTAGAAAATTGGTTGAAAAAGTATTTCCCATTATTCAAACCAATTATAAGAATCACGATTTGCTGAATGAACAAGCTATTCTTGCGGCCAAGAACAAAGACGTCTACGAACTTAACAATATTGTTCAATCTAACATTCAAAGCGAGGCAGTCACATACAATTCCGTCGACACTGTTGAGGAAGCAGATGAAGTGGTTAATTATCCAACATAATTTTTTATTTCACTCGATATGCCAGGGATACCATCACACATACAGCAATTGAAAATCAGCGTGCCAATTATCATGTTGCGATATATCAACGAGAAAAAAACTTTACAATGCCACGCCCCTTGCAGTAAAAAAAATTAAATCAGCAACGTCGTAGAAACAACAATATTGACAGGACCTTTCAAAGGCGAAGATGTCCTCATTCCTCGCATTTCTATGATTCCATCAGATATGCCATTTCAATTTAAGAGATTGTAATTTCCAGTTAGATTGGTGTTTTTAGTTAAAGTCAACATAGCTCTGGGCCAATCTTTAGAATTGTGCGGTTTATATTTAGACACAGATTGCATCTCACATGGACAATTATATGTTGTGTTCTAGAATTGGCAAACCAGACAATCTCTATATCTCCACAGACAATGGAACAAAAAATAGTATATACCTACTTGCATTGTGAAATTAAACATATTAGAAACGTGCGCTTGCTCTTTTTTTTCTTTTCCATTTACCAAACTGAGCCACAGCAACGCGTGGCAGGTACAGCTAGTATACTCATATATGCAGCAAAACTCTTCAATTGCATTCACTATTTCTCCTACAAGGAAGCCTCCAGACTGGCAGGAACACAAACGTGAGAGTATAAAGAAACACAACTAAATAAACATGCCTATATTCGCAATATAACTATATACATCAATATTTTTCACAGACATATACAAGCCCACTAAACTCGCCTCGGGTCACAGACTGAGACCTACACCAGGAACCGCTGAAATGGTGAGTTTTCAGTTGCATATTGTCCTGGGGACCATTCAGGCTTGTTCGCATATATATATATATATATATATATATATATATATATATATATATATATATATATATATATATATATGCGAACAAGCCTGAATGGTCCCCAGGACATATGCAACTGAAAACTCACACCCCAGAAGTGACTCGAACCCATACTCCCAGAAGCAACGCATCTGGTATGTACAAGACGCCTTAATCCACTTGACCATCACGACCGGACATAATGAGGTGATAGCCGAGGCTATTTGAACCACCCCACCGCCGGCACTCGGATAGTTATCTTGGGCATAGCATTTTACCAAATCACCTCATTCTTTGGGGCAACACGTGAGGAACACAAATGCGAAACAAGCCTGAATGGTCCCCAGGACATATGCAACTGAAAACTCACACCCCAGAAGTGACTCGAACCCATACTCCCAGAAGCAACGCATCTGGTATGTACAAGACGCCTTAATCCACTTGACCATCACGACCGGACATAATGAGGTGATAGCCGAGGCTATTTGAACCACCCCACCGCCGGCACTCGGATAGTTATCTTGGGCATAGCATTTTACCAAATCACCTCATTCTTTGGGGCAACACGTGAGGAACACAAATGCGAAACAAGCCTGAATGGTCCCCAGGACATATGCAACTGAAAACTCACACCCCAGAAGTGACTCGAACCCATACTCCCAGAAGCAACGCATCTGGTATGTACAAGACGCCTTAATCCACTTGACCATCACGACCGGACATAATGAGGTGATAGCCGAGGCTATTTGAACCACCCCACCGCCGGCACTCGGATAGTTATCTTGGGCATAGCATTTTACCAAATCACCTATGTCCGGTCGTGATGGTCAAGTGGATTAAGGCGTCTTGTACATACCAGATGCGTTGCTTCTGGGAGTATGGGTTCGAGTCACTTCTGGGGTGTGAGTTTTCAGTTGCATATGTCCTGGGGACCATTCAGGCTTGTTTCGCATTTGTGTTCCTCACGTGTTGCCCCAAAGAATGAGGTGATTTGGTAAAATGCTATGCCCAAGATAACTATCCGAGTGCCGGCGGTGGGGTGGTTCAAATAGCCTCGGCTATCACCTCATTATGTCCGGTCGTGATGGTCAAGTGGATTAAGGCGTCTTGTACATACCAGATGCGTTGCTTCTGGGAGTATGGGTTCGAGTCACTTCTGGGGTGTGAGTTTTCAGTTGCATATGTCCTGGGGACCATTCAGGCTTGTTTCGCATTTGTGTTCCTCACGTGTTGCCCCAAAGAATGAGGTGATTTGGTAAAATGCTATGCCCAAGATAACTATCCGAGTGCCGGCGGTGGGGTGGTTCAAATAGCCTCGGCTATCACCTCATTATGTCCGGTCGTGATGGTCAAGTGGATTAAGGCGTCTTGTACATACCAGATGCGTTGCTTCTGGGAGTATGGGTTCGAGTCACTTCTGGGGTGTGAGTTTTCAGTTGCATATGTCCTGGGGACCATTCAGGCTTGTTTCGCATTTGTGTTCCTCACGTGTTGCCCCAAAGAATGAGGTGATTTGGTAAAATGCTATGCCCAAGATAACTATCCGAGTGCCGGCGGTGGGGTGGTTCAAATAGCCTCGGCTATCACCTCATTATGTCCGGTCGTGATGGTCAAGTGGATTAAGGCGTCTTGTACATACCAGATGCGTTGCTTCTGGGAGTATGGGTTCGAGTCACTTCTGGGGTGTGAGTTTTCAGTTGCATATGTCCTGGAGACCATTCAGGCTTGTTTCGCATTTGTGTTCCTCACGTGTTGCCCCAAAGAATGAGGTGATTTGGTAAAATGCTATGCCCAAGATAACTATCCGAGTGCCGGCGGTGGGGTGGTTCAAATAGCCTCGGCTATCACCTCATTATGTCCGGTCGTGATGGTCAAGTGGATTAAGGCGTCTTGTACATACCAGATGCGTTGCTTCTGGGAGTATGGGTTCGAGTCACTTCTGGGGTGTGAGTTTTCAGTTGCATATGTCCTGGGGACCATTCAGGCTTGTTTCGCATTTGTGTTCCTCACGTGTTGCCCCAAAGAATGAGGTGATTTGGTAAAATGCTATGCCCAAGATAACTATCCGAGTGCCGGCGGTGGGGTGGTTCAAATAGCCTCGGCTATCACCTCATTATGTCCGGTCGTGATGGTCAAGTGGATTAAGGCGTCTTGTACATACCAGATGCGTTGCTTCTGGGAGTATGGGTTCGAGTCACTTCTGGGGTGTGAGTTTTCAGTTGCATATGTCCTGGGGACCATTCAGGCTTGTTTCGCATTTGTGTTCCTCACGTGTTGCCCCAAAGAATGAGGTGATTTGGTAAAATGCTATGCCCAAGATAACTATCCGAGTGCCGGCGGTGGGGTGGTTCAAATAGCCTCGGCTATCACCTCATTATGTCCGGTCGTGATGGTCAAGTGGATTAAGGCGTCTTGTACATACCAGATGCGTTGCTTCTGGGAGTATGGGTTCGAGTCACTTCTGGGGTGTGAGTTTTCAGTTGCATATGTCCTGGGGACCATTCAGGCTTGTTTCGCATATATATATATATATATATATATATATATATATATATATATATATACATATATATATATATATATATATATATATATATATATATATATATATATATATATATATATATATATATATATATATATATATATATTGGTAAACAGTGATTCTACGTCCAACGAGGCTCTTATCCCTGTGGCCCGTGTTCCCCGCAGTAAGTCAACAAATTCCTTTGGAGACTTCAGGCTGAAGGTGCATGGGACATAAGGAGTCAGCAAGCCGTTGAGTCATTTCACCAGTCTGTACATGGGTGTGGGTATCTGGCTGAAGTGGGTTTCCAGGCTTATGTGTCTTGCTATTTCCATACGCGTATCCAGGCTTATATTCCCCAATAATCTTTGGCAGGTGGAGTCCGGATTTCTTGGAGTTTACAGTTTTAATCAATTTGTTGAATTTGCTTTCAATTCGGCTGTAGTGTCCTTCGTTACCCTTTGGAATTTAGTTTGGTCAGAGAGAATGAGGTTCATTTTCGCCAGATATTCGTCTTTTTTAAGAATGACATATATTGGCGACTTGTCACCTCTCCTGACTACTATCTCCTTGTTCTCACAAAGGCTCTTAGCTGCCGCTTTGAGCTCGGTGGACAGTATGGTGCTTCTGTAATTGCCTCGATTCTTTCCTCCTTCCGCAATAAGTTAAGCTTGTAAGGTGTCTTTGGTGGTGACCTTCTTTTATGTCTCGAGGTCGAATATGTCGTCCAACAGGATCTCGAACTCCACTTTCCGGGCTATCTCACTTGGTCTGGACATAACGTGCCAGTTCATACCCAGATTTAGGAGAGTGACTTGGTCCTCAGTGAGGTTGATTCCTGCCAGGTTCAGGAAGCCGTCTCTTGGTCGTGGAATTGCCATAGGTCCTCCATATAACGTTGTTAGTTTCTAACTAACAACGTTAGTTAACTACTTGCATTCAGTTTTGGATGAGGTGAAAACAAACTTTCAACATAAGACAGAACACGAAACAACGGGTATAATATTTTGTAAGTTAAAGGAAAGAATGGAAGTAACTGCAAAAAGCCTATTGCCTCCTTCAGCTCTTGCAGATGTCTGACTTCAGGTACCTCTGTAAAAATGTCGTCAACATACCTACAGTATATGGCCGGTTTCTAGTGATCCGACCTGTACTCCTCTTGACATACCAGAAAACATTCTAAGGAAACTACTCCAAGCTTGTACTAAAGAGGCACCCTTCTTGAGCCCGGATGGGCACATGTATAAGCAAGTAGATGGGGTTGCCATGGGTTCTCCCCTAGGTGTCCTGTTTGCGAACTTCTACATGGGTACCATCGAACAAAAGGACTTAGTCGACATGAACTTGAAACCGGCCACATACTGCAAGTATGTTGACGACATTTTTACACAGGTACCTGATGTCAGACACCTGCAAAAGCTGAAGGAGGCATTTGAGCGGAATTCTGTGTTGTGTTTCACTTACGAGATGGAGAAGGATGGGAAGCTGCCCTTTCTAGATGTAACAGTGATGGAAAAGAGCGGAGGTTTCCACACTGCAGTCTACACTAAGGAAACAAACATAGGAATGTGCCTAAATGCCAACAGTGACTGCCCAGACAGGTACAAGAGGAGCGTCGTTAATGCTTCTGTTGACCGTGCTCTCAGTCATAGCGCAGGATGGAAGCAAGTCGATGAAGAACTCTGTAGGGTAAGGCAGGTCCTAGTCAACAACGGCTTCTCCAATGGTTTCATTGAAGACATCATAAGAAGGAAGGTGAAACGCCATGCAACCTCTGAAGAGACAACTAACACAACGCCTGTACCCCCTATTAGACTATTTTACAGGAACTTTTTTTCCACAGCTCATAAAACGGAGGAAAGGGTCCTGAAAGATATTGTTAATAGAAACGTTATCCCTACATACAAAAATCAGAAGATACAATTGACGATTTACTATAAAACCAAGAAAACGGCCAACCTACTCATGAGAAACTCTCCAGACACAAAGCAGAACGCTTTAAAAGAGACCAATGTCGTCTATGCCTTCAAATGCCCACTTGGGGACTGTAAGCCTCAAAGAATTCAGTATATAGGCAAGACAACAACATCTCTTTCCAGGCGATTAACGATGCACAAGCAAAAGGGCTCTATTAAGGAACATATAATCTCTTCCCACAACCAGACTAGCACCAGAGAAGTCTTAACCAAAAACACGGAAATCATCAATAGATACAGCGATAGCAGGCGGCTTGATATCTGCGAGGCACTACACATTAAGAAGTCGACACCAGCATTCAACAGTCAATTAATGCACAACTATATTCTACCCACTTCAAGACTCCGCACCAATATAGAAGCATCAAGAAATATGGGCCAATCGGCCCTTTGCAGTTACTTCCATTCTTCCCATTAACTTACAAAATATTATACCCCATTGTTTTGTGTTCTGTCTTGTGTTGAAAGTTTGTTTTCACCCCATCCATAACTGTTGTAACATGTCACCTCACCCAAATGCAGGTATAAAATCAAAGCTGTTTAAACTCTGTTTAGTGTTTGCAAGCTATAGTTGTGTGTGTGCAAGCTAAAGTCTTTGAAAATGTAATAAGTTATTATGAAACGTGTTCAAGTGTCGCGTCAGACTAGAAATAAAAATGAATTTTGGAGAATTGATTTATCAATTACCATCAACAGTGAAAAGAAATATAAGAAATATTGAGAAAATTCGTGTTAGAATTATTAATCTTACTTTTTCGGTCATATATGATAATTTATGTGTATATATATATATATATATATATATATATATATATATATATATATATATATATATATATTAGTATATTTTGGTAGCAGTCTTTCCTGTAGACATATATTATTAAATATGACCGAAAAAGTAAGATTAATAATTCTAACACGAATTTTCTCAATCTTTCGTACATTACGCTTCACTGTTGGAGGTAAATAAAAAATCACTTCTCCAAAATTCATTTTTATTTTTAGTCTGACGCGACACGGGCGCGTTTCGTAAAACTTATTACATTTTCAAAGACTTCACAAATACACAACTGATTAGAACTTGCGTTTCCCTGATTTTATATCTACATTTGAGTGAGGTGGGAAGGGTGATGTGGCATTACATTTGAGTGAGGTGGGAAGGGTGATGTGGCATTAACACAAGACAGAACACTAGGGGATATTAATAGGGTATTAAAAGTATCAACACAAGACAGAACAGAAACAATGGGTATTGAATAGAAGTGTTTGTAGAAAGCCTATTGGTCCATATTTCTTGATGCTTCTATATTGGAGCGGAGTCTTGAGGTGGGTAGAATATAGTTGTGCGATAATTGGCTGTTGATTGCTGGTGTTGACTTCTTGATGTGTAGTGCCTCGCAAACGTCAAGCCGTCTGCTATCGCTGTATCTATCGATGATTTCTGTGTTGTTTACTAGGATTTCTCTGGCGATGGTTTGGTTATGGGAAGAGATTATATGTTCCTTAATAGAGCCCTGTTGTTTATGCATCGTTAAACGCCTAGAAAGAGATGTTGTTGTCTTGCCTATATACTGGGTTTTTTGGAGCTTACAGTCCCCAAGTGGGCATTTGAAGGCATAGACGACGTTAGTCTCTTTTAAAGCGTTCTGTTTTGTGTCTGGAGAGTTTCTCATGAGTAGGCTGGCCGTTTTTCTGGTTTTATAGTAAATCGTCAGTTGTATCCTCTGATTTTTGTCTGTAGGGATAACGTTTCTATTAACAATATCTTTCAGGACCCTTTCCTCTGTTTTATGAGCTGTGGAAAAGAAGTTCCTGTAAAATAGTCTAATAGGGGGTATAGGTGTTGTGTTAGTTGTCTCTTCGGATGTTGCATGGCTTTTCACTTTCCTTCTTATGATGTCTTCCTTCTTATGATGAAGACATCATAAGAAGGAAAGTGAAAAGCCATGCAACCTCCGAAGAGACAACTAACACAACACCTATACCCCCTATTAGACTATTTTACAGGAACTTCTTTTCCACAGCTCATAAAACAGAGGAAAGGGTCCTGAAAGATATTGTTAATAGAAACGTTATCCCTACAGACAAAAATCAGAGGATACAACTGACGATTTACTATAAAACCAGAAAAACGGCCAGCCTACTCATGAGAAACTCTCCAGACACAAAACAGAACGCTTTAAAAGAGACTAACGTCGTCTATGCCTTCAAATGCCCACTTGGGGACTGTAAGCTCCAAAAAACCCAGTATATAGGCAAGACAACAACATCTCTTTCTAGGCGTTTAACGATGCATAAACAACAGGGCTCCATTAAGGAACATATAATCTCTTCCCATAACCAAACCATCGCCAGAGAAATCCTAGTAAACAACACAGAAATCATCGATAGATACAGCGATAGCAGACGGCTTGACGTTTGCGAGGCACTACACATCAAGAAGTCAACACCAGCAATCAACAGCCAATTATCGCACAACTATATTCTACCCACCTCAAGACTCCGCTCCAATATAGAAGCATCAAGAAATATGGACCAATAAGCTTTCTACAAACACTTCTATTCAATACCCATTGTTTCTGTTCTGTCTTGTGTTGATACTTTTAATACCCTCTTAATATCCCCTAGTGTTCTGTCTTGTGTTAATGCCACATCACCCTTCCCACCTCACTCAAATGTAATGCCACATCACCCTTCCCACCCCACTCAAATGTAGATATAAAATCAGGGAAACGCAAGTTCTAATCAGTTGTGTATTTGTGAAGTCTTTGAAAATGTAATAAGTTTTACGAAACGCGCCCGTGTCGCGTCAGACTAAAAATAAAAATGAATTTTGGAGAAGTGATTTTTTATTTACCTCCAACAGTGAAGCGTAATGTACGAAAGATTGAGAAAATTCGTGTTAGAATTATTAATCTTACTTTTTCGGTCATATTTAATAATATATATATATATATATATATATATATATATATATATATATATATATATATATATATATATATATATATATATATATATATATATATATATATATATATATATATATATATATGTATATATATATGTATATATATATATATATATGTATATATTTATATATGTATATATATGTATATGTTGTACCTAGTAGCCAGAACGTCGTGCTCGGCCTACTATGCAAGGCCCGATTTGCCTAATAAGCCAAGTTTTCATGAATTAATATATTTTCTCAATTTTTTTCTTATGAAATGATAAAGCTACCCATTTCATTATGTATGAGGTAATTTTTTTTTATTGGAGTTAAAATTAACGTAGATATATGACCACCTGCTCGGAGAACAGGTGGAGGGCGAAGGCAACCCGGATGGTGAGCTACAGGTGACCCTCGCCAGTTCTCTTGGGGTGGACCGCGCTCGTCTGGGGGAGTTACAGCAGGTGGAGTTCTTAGAGTTGATTTGGGAGGCCAAAGGAGGACGTGCTGGTCCTGAGAGTGCCACACATTTTTATCTGCAAGATGGGATGCTGATGAGACAGTGGAGGCCTGTGAGAATGGAGGCCAGAGAGGAATCACTAGGTATGAGGCACCAGGTAGTGTTGCTGGCCCAGTGCAGAGCGGCAGTGCTGGATCTGTCGCACTCTGTGGATTCTGCAGGTCACCTGGGAGTGACCAAGACAATACGCAAGATCAGGGACCATTTCTACTGGCCGGGTATGGACGCCGATGTGAGGCGTCGCTGTAAGACTTGCTTACCTTGCCAGAGAGCAGGAAAGAGTGTACCAGCGATACCAAAGGCCCCGTTAGTCCCTGTTCCTGCATTTGGGCCAGCGTTTGAACGTCTGTTGGTCGACGGGGTAGTACCGTTGCCACGGACGAGAAAGGGAAACACCTTCCTGATGACCATCATGTGTGCGGCGACAAGGTTCCCGGAAGCAGTCCCGATGCGATGCTTGACGTCAAAAGGTGCAGCCGGGCAGTTGCAGCGTTTTTCCTCTTGGGTGAGAATGCCCAGTGAAATCCAGACGAACTGTGGGAGCGTATTCCAGTCCAATTGGTTTAGACAGACCATGTCGTATTGGGGAGTAATTCAGATTCGGTCGTCGCCCTACCGACCGCAGTCGCAAGGGGCGATCGAAAGGTTTCACTCCACACTGAAAACCATTCTGAGAGTGTTTTGTGCGGAACAAGAAGCCGAGTGGGATGAGGCAGTGTACCCTGCATTGTTTGCTATACGGAACGCTGTAGTGGAGTCACTGGGTTTCTCACCGTTCCAACTGGTATATGGACATGAGGTACGGAGTCCTCTATCCATGCTGAGAGAGCAATGGGCGCCAAGAGTGACCGTGGGAACGGTCAGCAAATATGTGCAAAAATTTAAGGAGCGTCTCGCATTGGCGATAGAGCTAGCAGGAAAGCATTTGAAGGAGGCACAGCGAAAGATGTCAGAGTTGTACGACAAGAAAGCTATGCCAAGAGAGTTCCAGGTTGGGTCCCAGGTTATGGTGTTACTGCCAGGGAAGAGCCGTGTGACCGAGTCACGATTTGAGTGACCGTATAAGGTGGTAAGACGATTGGGTCCAGTAAGCTATGAAGTCAGCAAGCCGGACAGACCCCCGCAAGACATAGGTGTGGCATATTGACTGTCTGAAGCCTTTCTTCCCTGAAGAAGGAGAAGCTGCCGTGCAGGACGGAACAATGCCTCGAGAACTACAGCAGAAAGTGGTCTTATGCGTGCAGGTGAATCAAGAGATTCCAGCAGAGGAAGGAAAATGGTCCAGGGCGGACGGCACCCATCTCTCCAATGCGGAGAGTTTGGGGAATATCGGAGTCAAGCTTCAACACCTGGAAGGAAGACAGAGCGGATCTGACGGACCTGTTGAGAGAGAATGCATCTGTTTTTACCGACGTGCCCCGACGCCACAAGAGTGTGACGCACGAGGTAGAGGTGAGGGACGCCAGGCCCATTAAACAGAGTGCTTATAGGGTCAGCCCTGAGAAGCGAGAATTGATGAGGAAGGAGGTAGAGTACCTTCTTGAGAATGACCTTGCCGAGCCTAGCAACAGCGAGTGGAGTTCCCCGTGTTTGCTGGTTAAGAAAAGCGACGGTACATACCGCTTTTGCATGGACTACAGGAAGGTGAACTCCATCACTGTGGCAGATTCCCACCCCATGCCCAGGGTAAGTGATTGCATCGATCAGGTGGGTAGTGCCAGATATGTGTCCAAGGTCGACCTGCTCAAGGGGTATTACCAAATCTCGTTAACTCCCGAGGCTAGAAAGATATCAGCTTTTGTGACACCAGATGGACTGTATCAGCATAAAGTGTTGCCCTTCGGGATGAAGAACAGCGGGAGTTGTTTTCAACGTATGATGAACGAGTTGCTGAGAGGAGCCGAAGGCTGCACTCTATACATTGACGATATAGTAGTGTACTCCGACGATTGGGAGGCACACCTAGAGCAACTCAGGGAGCTGTTCAGGACGCTGAAAGATGCTAACCTGATCGTGAGCCTAGCCAAAAGTGAGTTTGGGAAGGCCCATCTAGAATACCTAGGCTTCGTCATCGGTCAAGGAGAGGTTACCCTTGGGGACCCCAAGGTATCAGCTATTAGAGAGTACCCAATACCCAGGACACGGAAGGAATTGCTGAGGTATCTTGGGATGATTGGATACTATCGTGGTTTCTGTAAGAACTTTTCCACGATAGCGCATCCTCTGACAGAATTACTCTCTAAGAATACACGATGGAAGTGGGGAGAGGCATGCCAGGAATCTTTCGAGAAGACGAAGAACCTGTTACCAGAGGCCTCAATGTTGATATCCCCAGATTTTACAGCCAGGTTCATTCTGTATGTAGATGCCAGTGATGTGGGGATAGGAGCCATGTTGGCCCAGGAAAGGAGCGAGGTACATAGGCCTGTCGCATTTTACTCCAAGAAATTCGTGAAGTACCTGGGTGCCTATGATACCGTCAAAAAGGAGGCTTTGGCTTTAGTAATGACCCTAAAGGACTTCGACGTATACGTGGGAGGAGGGGCGAGGCCTGTTCTCGTTTTTACAGATCACAACCCTCTGACTTTCTTGTACAAGATGAGAAACTCCAACCAGAAGCTGACAAGGTGGGCATTACTACTACAAGAATACTGGTTAGAAATTAAGTACATCAGAGGGAAGGACAACGTGGTAGCGGATGCCCTTTCCTGAGTACACTAAACCGATATGACTCTATTTTAAGGGGAGGGGTATGTGACGGTGTTCCCCCCCCCCCAACCTTATATTTCTCCCACGCCAGCTGTAAGAGTCATATCTACTTTACCCGAACGTTCTCTGCATTTCAGAGAACAATTTGACATACGTGGGAGCATGAGGTGTTCTCGCATAGGCGAGAAATAAACTAAAGAAGAGTGTCTTGGCCAGTGGCTTAGGCCCTTTTGGACGCCAAGATGGCGCCGACTCCTACGTTTTCGCGCCAAAATGTTATGACGTCAGTGGCATCAGATTGACCAAGAACGCTGATGTGGTACAGGGAGCCAATGAGAAACACCCCGGGCAAGTGTGACGTCACGAGTGGAGGTAGGTCCGGGCCGTGCGCCCCCGTGGCACCAGGAGTTAGATACGACACGTCGTCAAGGGCGGACGTACGATAGGGGGGGTCCTGTCAGTCTGACGTTATTCGCCCCTCTCTGGTGAATATATGCATCACCAGTGGTCTGCGAGCATCCTGTGAGGTCTTCCTGAATTCCGTGAGGCGGACAGAAAAAGGAATTGTCGGGAAACGAGCAACAAGTGCTCCAGTGACAGGTGCGTAGCAAGAGTGAAGCCTGGGCAGTGACGTCACGGACGACTGTAGAGTTTCACCAGTCGGGCGATGACGTAGCGGCTGGGCCAGTTCACCGTGAGGAAGATGAAGAACAAACTAGTTGGGAATACGAACGACTGCAGCCTGGAGTAAGGACTGCTGACGTAGTTGTGAGGAGGAGGCGACGGCCAGGAGACTGACTCCAACCCTTCAAGAGGTTGTGGAGGAGCACAACCTGTAGGGTTGGTTAGGTTCGGTCATATATCTACGTTAATTTTAACTCCAATAAAAAAAATTGACCCCATACATAATGAAATGGGTAGCTTTATAATTTCATAAGAAAAAATTTAGACACAATATATTAATTCAGGAAAACTTGGCTTATTAGGCAAATCGGGCTTTGCATAGTAGGCCAAAAAGTGCGTTCTGGCTACTAGGTACGACATATATATATATATATATATATATATATATATATATATATATATATATATATATATATATATATATATATATATATATATATATATATATATATATATGTTTCATTGAATATGACCGCATATTCTGTATTTATTATTTTCTGGTTTAGGGCTTCTATCCCTCTAACTATTTTCTTAGCATCAGGGCTTAATTGGAATAGGAGTTCTCCAAAACTCATTTTCGTACTTTTAAGGTGAAGAAAAGAAGTGATTTACTATAGAGTGTATTTACACTTATTTGTATAATTTGCACGACGTTTCGAACCTCCATGGTTCATTCTCAAGTGAACAGATCTTACAATACTAGTTGATTTTATACCCGCATTAGGTCAGGTGATAATACAATGAAGGTGAAAAACATGGGGGGGGATACATAAGGGATAAACATAGGGGCTGCAGAAGGCTTATTGGCCCATACGAGGCATCTCCTATCTAAACACAAAGATTAATCCAGTGTAATTGGCCTGTTATGTTGGACATTGTCTTCTGTGTTGGCATCGATATGTTCTTGTCTTGTCCTTACTCTACCCACCATGAGAGTAAGGACAAGACAAGAACATATCGATGCCAACACAGAAGACAATGTCCAACATAACTTTGTGTTTATCTTTGTGTTTAGATAGGAGATGCCTCGTATGGGCCAATAAGCCTTCTGCAGCCCCTATGTTTATCCCTTATGTATCCCCCCATGTTTTTCACCTTCATTGTATTATCACCTGACCTAATGCGGGTATAAAATCAACTAGTATTGTAAGATCTGTTCACTTGAGAATGAACCATGGAGGTTCGAAACGTCGTGCAAATTATACAAATAAGTGTAAATACACTCTATAGTAAATCACTTCTTTTCTTCACCTTAAAAGTACGAAAATGAGTTTTGGAGAACTCCTATTCCAATTAAGCCCTGATGCTAAGAAAATAGTTAGAGGGATAGAAGCCCTAAACCAGAAAATAATAAATACAGAATATGCGGTCATATTCAATGAAACATGTTTGAAAGAAAACTTGCTGCCAGTATACACCAATATATATATATATATATATATATATATATATATATATATATATATATATATATATATATATATATATATATATATATATATATATATATATATATATATATATATATTATTAAATATGACCGAAAAAGTAAGATTATTAATTCTAACACGAATTTTCCCGATCTTTCGTACGTTTCTTTTCACTGTTGGTGGTAATTCAAAAATCAATTCTCCAAAATTAATTTTTTATTTCTAGTCTGACGCGACACTTGAGCGCGTTTCGTAAAACTTATTACATTTTCAAAGACTTTAGCTTACACATACACAACTGAATAGAACTTACACATCTTCGATTTGTTTATATCTACATTTGAGTGAGGTGGATGGGGTGAGGTGGTATTAATTTTTTTGAGATATATACAAGAGTTGTTACATTCTTGTACAGCCACTAGTACGCGTAGCGTTTCGGGCAAGTCCCTGGAATACGATCCCCTGCCGCGAAGAATCGTTTTTTCATCCAAGTACACATTTTACTGTTGCGTTAAACAGAGGCTACAGTTAAGGAATTGCGCCCAGTAAATCCTCCCCGGCCAGGATACGAACCCATGACATAGCGCTCGCGGAACGCCAGGCGAGTGTCTTACCACTACACCACGGAGACTGCAATTAATTGGGTATTAAATTCCTAAACACAAGACAGAAGACGAAACAATGGGTATTGAATGGAAGTGATTTGTAGAAAGCCTATTGGTCCATATTTCTTGATGCTTCTATATTGGAGCGGAGTCTTGAGGTGGGTAGAATATAGTTGTGCATTAATTGGCTGTTGATTGCTGGTGTTGACTTCTTGATGTCTAGAGCCTCGCAGACGTCAAGCTGCCTGCTATCGCTGTATCTATCGATAATTTCTGTGTTGTTTATTAGGATTTCTCTGGCGATGGTTTGGTTGTGGGAAGAGATTATATGTTCCTTAATGGAGCCCTGTTGCTTATGCATCATTAAACGCATAGAAAGAGATGTTGTTGTCTTGCCTATATCCTGGGTTTTTTGGAGCTTACAGTCCCAAAGAGGGCATTTGAAGGCATAGACGACGTTGGTCTCTTTTAAAGCGTTCTGCTTTGTGTCTGGAGAGTTTCTCATGAGTAGGCTGGCCGTTTTTCTGGTTTTATAGTAAATCGTCAGTTGTATCCTCTGATTTTTGTCTGTAGGGATAACGTTTCTATTAACAATATCTTTCAGGACCCTTTCCTCCGTTTTATGAGCTGTGGAAAAGAAGTTCCTGTAAAATAGTCTAAAAGGGGGTATAGGTGTTGTGTTAGTTGTCTCTTCAGAGGTTGCATGGCGTTTCACTTTCCTTCTTATGATGTCTTCGACGAAACCATTGGAGAAGCCGTTGTTGACTAGGACCTGCCTTACCCTACAGAGTTCTTCGTCGACTTGCTTCCATTCTGAGCTGTGGCTGAGAGCACGGTCGACATAAGCGTTAACAAAACTCCTCTTGTACCTGTCTGGGCAGTCGCTGTTGGCATTTAGGCACATTCCTATGTTCGTTTCCTTAGTGTAGACTGTAGTGTGGAAACCTCCGCTCTTTTCCATGACTGTTACATCTAGAAAGGGCAGCTTCCCATCCTTTTCCATCTCGTTAGTGAAACACAGCACGGAACTCTGCTAAAATGCCTCCTTCAGCTCCTGCAGATGTCTGACATCAGGTACCTGTGTAAAAATGTCGTCAACATACCTGCAGTATATGGCCGGTTTCAAGTTCATTTCGACTAAGACTTTTTGCTCGATGGTACCCATGTAGAAGTTTGCAAACAGGACACCTAGGGGAGATCCCATGGCGACCCCATCTACTTGCTTATACATGTGCCCATCCGGGCTCAAGAAGGGTGCCTCTTTAGTACAAGCTTGGAGTAGTTTCCTCAGAATGTTTTCTGGTATGTCAGGAGGAGTGCAGGCCGGATCACGATACACTCTGTCGGCTATCATCCCGATTGTCTCGTCCACAGGTACGTAGGTAAACAGTGATTCTACGTCCAACGAGGCTATTATCCCTGTGGCCCGTGTGCCCCGCAGTAAGTCAACAAATTTTTTTGGAGACTTCAGGCTGAAGGAGCAAGGGACATAAGGAGTCAGCAAGCCGTTGAGTCGTTTCGCCAGTCTGTACGTGGGTGTGGGTATCTGGCTGATGATTGGCCGAAGTGGGTTTCCAGGCTTGTGTGTCTTGACATTTCCATACGCATATCCAGGTATATATTCCCCAATAATCTTTGGCAGGTGGAGTCCAGATTTCTTGGCGTTCACAGTTTCGATCAATTTGTTGACCTTTGCTTTCAGTTCGGCGACCATTTTTATGGGAAAAATCCACAGAGAAATGTGAAAGGAAGTGAACATTTCGGACTGATTAAAGCAATTGTCAACACTAGACTGACTAGAGGAAAGAGAGGGAGGGTACAGGCCAACACCTGGGACCTGAGCAGCCATCTATAGGGAAAGAATTTACCAGAAACAGGTACAGCTTTGCTTACAATGGTCAAAAAACAGAAAAAGCCAGAACGTACTTCTGAGCTTACTATGCAAGGCCCGATTTGCCTAGTAAGCCAAATTTTCATGAATTAATTGTTTTTCGACTACCTAACCTACCTAACCTAACCTAACCTAACTTTTTCGGCTACCTAACCTAACCTAACCTATAAAGATAGATTAGGTTAGGTTAGGTAGGGTTGGTTAGGTTCGGTCATATATCTACGTTAATTTTAACTCCAATAAAAAAAATTGACCTCATACATAATGAAATGGGTAGCTTTATCATTTCATAAGAAAAAAATTAGAGAAAATATATTAATTCAGGAAAACTTGGCTTATTAGGCAAATCGGGCCTTGCATAGTAGGCTGAGAAGTGCGTTCTGGCTACTAGGTACGACATATATATATATATATATATATATATATATATATATATATATATATATATATATATATATATATATATATATATATATATATATATATGCTAAATAGCAGATAAATGGGAGGACGAAGCACATACAAAGATTAATTATGTGTAAAAGGCCTGTTATGTTGAGCCTTGTCTTCTGTGTTGGCATCGTTATATTGCGGTCTTGTCCCTACTCTCATGGTATTATGAGATGTCCTTACATCTCATGGTAGTACTCTCATGGGAGCCGGTCGGCCGAGCGGACAGCAAGCTGGGCTTGTGATCCTGTGGTCCTGGGTTCAATCCCAGGCGCCGGCGAGAAACAATGGGCAGAGTTTCTTTCACCCTAAACCCCTCTTACCTAGCAGTAAAATAGGTACCTGGGTGCTAGTCAGCTGTCACGGGCTGCTTCCTGGGGGTGGAGGCCTGGTCGAGGATCGGGCCGCGGGGACACTAAAAGCCCCGAAATCATCTCAAGATAACATTAAGATGGTGGGTAGAGTAAATAGTTCCGTGATTTGGGTGTTCATGGTAAGCAGGTAAGTAGGCAGGGTGTTCATGGTATGTAGTAAGGACAAGACTGGAATATAACGATGCCAACACAGAAGACACTGCTCAACAAAACAGGCCTATTACACCTGAGTAATCTTTGTATGTGCTTCGTCCCTCCATTTATGCCCCATCTATCTCTTATATATCACTTATTTAGCATATATATATATATATATATATATATATATATATATATATATATATATATATATATATATATATATATATATATATATATATATATATATATATATATATATATGTGTGTGTGTGTGTGTGTGTGTGTGTGTACTCACCTAATTGTACTCACCTAATTGTGCTTGCGGGGGTTGAGCTTTGGCTCTTTGGTCCCGCCTCTCAACTGTCAATCAACTGGTGTACAGATTCCTGAGCCTACTGGGCTCTATCATACCTACATTTGAAACTGTGTATGGAGTCAGCCTCCACCACATCACTTCCTAGTGCATTCCATTTATTAATGGAATACACACACACACATTCCATGTGTGTGTGTGTGTGTGTGTGTGTGTGTGTGTGTGTGTGTGTGTGTGTGTGTGTGTGTCTCATTGAATGAGACATTAGAAAAGATGAGAAAAGATGGCTATATTAACCTGACTTTTTATGATCTTACCCAGAACCAACGAGACCTCTTAAATCTCGGTCTAAATTGTGAATTCACAGGTAAACAAAAGAAGCATCAATATCGCCTGGAAATCGAAATGTTTCTGGACGACATCCATAAGCTAGAAGACAACAAAAAAGTCATCACCAGTGAAACACTTCATGCTGAACTACTAACAGAAGCACGGAGAAAACGAGGAACATACTCATCAACAATCTTAACCCCACGACTCAAAGTAGCAGCAAAACAACTAAAAAAGCTGGAAGATGTAACAATAAGAAAAGCCGACAAGACAGCAGCATATATGTTGATTCCTACCCAAGAATACATGAATAAAATTAGCGACATACTTAGTTATGACACTAAATTTCAACGAATCACTAGAAACCGTGTGGATGACCTTAAATGCAAAGTGAACAAAACAATTACTGCAATCAACGTAAAGAAAGATAGTGTTCATTTCACTAAACTCCAGGACGAATATGGCTTAGGATATACTTATGGCAATGTTAAGATACACAAACCAGGTAACCTACTTCGTCCAATAATCAGCCAAATACCAACTCCAATCTATCACCAGACAAAAAGACTTTATGAACTCCTAACTCGATACACTCCCAGCAACTATAGTCTACAATAATCAGCAGATTTCTTAGAATTAATCAAAACTACACAGCCCAAGTGAATCATTGCTTCCCAGGATGTCGAATCCCTATTTACCAATGTCCCAGTCGACACCACCGTAGAAATGAACAGAGTATACAGAGACGAGAGCACCCCCATATTAGACCTACCCGAGCCACACTTGAAGAGCCTTCTCGAGGCATGTACAAAGGAAGCTCCTTTCATCAGTCTGCAAGAGCACATGTATCTACAAATAGACGGAGTAGTAATGGGCTCCCCCTTTGGAGTGTTATTCGCTAATTTTTACATGGAACCATCGAAGCTAGAGTCTTCAGTAGTAGACAAAAAACAACTATATACTGCCGTTATGTAGATGACATCATTGTAAAAAACTCAGATGAAGTAATTAATCTATAAAGCCATCTAGAGAGAGAGTCAGTACTCCGATTTACACATGAAAATAGTGAAAATAACAGTCTGCCATTCTTGGATGTACTAATAACAAAAACAGGAACCTCTTTAAGCACCAGGGTAAATACAAAACCTCCCAACATAGGATTATGCCTGAACCGTAAGAGTGAGAGATCCCAAAGATACAATACCAGTGTTCTGCTTATATTCGTCGAGTGCTTACACACTGTTCTGAATGGAGCAATGTGAGGAGAGTTTGAAAGAATAACTCAGGTATTAGTGAACAATGGATATAGCAACACGGAAATTAACACCACTATAAGAAGACACCTGGATCCCAAATACCCTCAATAGAACCCACACGGACTGTATGCACACCTACCAGGCAGTATCTGCAAGTGTGGAAGAAGTCTCGGTGCCTGACGAAATAGAAGTATGGGTTTGAGCAAGATTTGTGGGTCATTGAAAGAGAAAGGGCTTTGTCAACAGCAGGGTATAGAACCCCGGACAATGGTTTAAATTTTAGGCAAGTATGTTACAAGGAAGAGTTAGCCCGGAAGGAGGATAGTTTTTCCTCTATGGAGAGCAATGTGGCGGCAAGGCCATACAACTTCAGACACAGATGCAGAGGGGCTAGAACAAATAAATATCAAACAGCTGAGAACCGGTTCAATGTTTTGGATTCCTTTAGAGGTAGAGGATATAAGTGTCAAGTCCATAATGGATACTGCTGCAGTGGCTACTATAATCTCTCATGAGGTTCATCAGTGGCTACAACCCCCACCGCCAGCGATACGATGACTAACTCTGAACACAGCTGGAAAACTCACTTGAATTCCTGGAACGATGGTAAACTGGAAAACTGTATTACATTACTCAATGGTGAACAAGAATTTAGGGTAAGGGTGTATGTGGCACCAATTGTGAGAAATTTTATCCACCATATCTATATTATGATATAGAAATGTATTATTTCTATATCATATCTTAAAATTATTTGATTTACCCTCTACAAATCAAAGTTATGAATCACTACAATCATTTCAATTGCCTATAGAATCAGTCGTCAAAGCCCTCAGTACTAAATTACCCGTAGGAAATACAGAGTGGCTTACAAAGTTAATCATTCAATGGAAAGTTCCTAATGAGGTCATAGACAGCCTATGCACCCATTATAACATCAATATCTTATCACTGAACTTCTTTGATAGACTTCGAGCTTACCTACGAAGATTAGGGAGCCGAGGAAAACTTAGAACACAAAAAAAAATCACTAAAAATGAATCTTCGGACAAAAACAAAAATATACCAACTGGCAGTCAAAAATCAAGGCAACAGAAGAGGCGTTCTCAATCTGTAGGTGAGAGGAAGGATTAAACATACTGAAATCCGGGTCTTTCTTTACCTGGACATTACCACGGCCCGTCGTTACCTCAGACCTTGCTGTTCTGGCTGACTCGTCCGCGACCTTGGGAAGATTGATGCTCCAATCTGTCACCAAGTCGTTGGCTAGTACCACGTCAATCCCAGCCACAGGGAGGGTATCGACTACTACCAACGCACATGTGCCGCTGAAGTAAGGCGAGTCGAGATGTACCGGCACTAAGGGGGCGATGTACCGCGTCCTTGGAAACCCAACCAGGACAACCTTTGGTCTCCCAACCACACTCACTCCTTCGGGTAACGAGCTTCTCACGATCAGGGACTGGGCTGCTCCACTATCTCTGAGCACTACAACTGATCTACCAGTATGATCACTCGATACATACCCGCCTGAAGTGTGAGGGGAAAACAATCTGGGTTCTTCCTGCGTAATCGTAGACTGGTTTCCTGCTGGTGATGTTACACAGCTCATCAACATCACCTCCCTTCGTGCGCCGCCACCTCTTCTGCCTCGGCACATAGCAGCTACATGCCCTTTCTGCCCACAAGTCCAGCACACCATATTCCTCCTTGGACTACGGTGTTTCGGACTGCTAGGACTAGTCCTTCGAGGGCTACTTGGGGGCGTCTTCTTAGCGCTTCGTGGGACGGGAGTCTCTTCTTCTTCGTCATGAGGTCTGTCAAAACGGCGTTGGTAATGCCTTGGGACGTACTTAGCAGACGACCTATGAGTCAGGATGTATTCCTCAGCCATTGTGGCTGCTGCACTCAAGGTCTCTACCTGCTGTTCCTCTAAATACGTCTTCAGGTCTCCAGACAAACAATCCTTGAAGTCCTCTAGCAGTATAAGCTGCTCGAGGTCTTCTTTGGTCTCCACCTTCCGAGAGGCACACCATTCCTGAAAAAGTCGCTCCTTGATGGTGGCGAACTCGGTGAACGTGTGCTCTGAGGTCTTTTTCAGGTTTCGGAACTTCTGTCTGTATGCCTCAGGGACCAATTGGTACGCCATGAGCACAACCTTCTTCACCTTGTCATAATCGCCGGAGTCGTCAAGGGATAACGTGGAGTAAGCGATTTGGGCCTTCCCAGTCAAGACTGACTGTATCATGATGGCCCAATTCTCCCTTGGCCACTCCAAAGAGGCAGCGACTTTCTCGAAGGCTGCAAAGAACTTCGAAACTTCCCTCTCGTTGAACTTGGGGACCATTTTGATGTTTCTTACCGGATCGAAACTACTGGTGTCCGTTGTTTGCCTCCGACCACCGCCTAATCGCAAAACTTCTAGTTCATGTTGTCTCTCTCTTTCCTCTCTGTCTCGTCGTTCTTGCCTGTCTCGTTCTTCTCTTTCACTTTCTCGTTCTTCTCTCTCTCGTTTCTCTTCTCTTTCTCGTTCTTCTCTTTCTCTTTCTCGTTTCTCTTCTCTTTCTCGTTCTTCTCGCTCTCGTTTCTCTTCTCTTTCTCGTTCTTCTCTTTCTCGTTCTTCTTTCTCTCGTTTTTCTTCTCTTTCTCGCTCTTCTCTTTCTCTTTTCTCTTCTCTTTCTCGCTCTTCCCTTTCTCTTTCCCTCTCTTCTCTTTTTTCTTCTCGTTCTAATTCTAAACGCCTCATCGCCAATTCTTTATCTTTTAATTCTCGTTCTAATTCTAACTTCTTCCACTCTATCTCGCGATTTATCTCTAGGGCACGCATTTTGACTGTAAGAAAGCTAATATTAAGCTCACCTGCATCACTGTCAATGTCACTGCCCTTATCTTCCTTTTCCGTGGAAGCTATTTCCTCACCTTCCTTTGTACTAGGAGTCTCGCCTTCCTGTTTCTCTTCTGCCTTCAAGTGCCAGTGAACCTTGGACAAGATCTCCACACGGGAATCACTGGCACGGATCTTGATCTCCAGGTAGGCGCTCACTAGTACTAGCTCTGGTTTGCTCAGATATTTTAATCTGGCAAGACAGTCCACTCTGTTCAGAAAAGCCTGAACATCGTCCAGATCATCGATGGTAGCTTTTTCTGCCATTGTCACAGATGGAACACTCAACTAGCACTTAACACACTGCTTACACATTAGCACTTAATGCACCGAGCACTGTTCTACGCCAATATTGCACTTTATCGCACCAAACACTGCACTTGCCAATATTGCACGTAATCACTTCGGGCACCGCACTACGCAATATCGCACTTAATCACAGCGAACCCTTCGCTCTACAATATTGCACTGAATCACTGAGCACCGCACTAGTCAATATTGCACTTAATCGCTTAGTCACAGCGAGCACCGCACTGCACAATATTGCACTTAGTCACTCTTGAGCACCGCACAGGACGTATAACGTCACAATCGTCACACACAGGGGGAATTAAATACAGGGATTACGCCACTTCACCACCCCTGTCAAACATACTTAACAAGGGGACGGATCCCGCTGGGGATGCCAATTATCTTACGGCCCTCTCGGGACGCAACGGGGTTCTCACTCTGATGTTATTAGAGTAAGTAGTATCCGGCCCCAAGCCAGTAGTGACTTTCAAGGAATGAGATCCGTGACGCAAGAAACTTAAAGGCTGAAGGGAAAGAAAGTTAAGAACTTAAGATTATAATTACCATCACCAATAAATAATATATAAAAAGAGTACACAGGGGGAGGGGTATTAACACTATACAGGGGAATTATTCACACAATTGTCTTCTCCTGAAGACTCTGGATCCAAATACTCTCGGTGCTGAGTCCTCGGTGCTTTCGTGGTCTCTTGACGAATCCTTCGACCAAGCTGAGTCTACCCTGGCCACAGGTCAGCCAAAACACAGGTCCACTGGGGGCACCGCCGTGGAGGCCGTCAACCACAAGTCCAGCAGGTCTGCTGGCAGGTTCCGGACCAGCAACGCTGGTAAGGCCACTCCACGAGCGATATTAGGGTAACGCCCTAGACAGGAGCCTCGTGTGATACCACAAATCACTCTCCTGTCCTCAGTACCCCAGTGGATAATCGTCTCCAGCAGTCGGTCCCAGGTAAGACAATCCTTCTACTGCCACTACACTGGCAGGGTAACACACCACAGTGTTCTTCCGGGAGACGACTTCACAGCTGCTGCAGCAAAGCACAAGGTATGGGGACGGCTGCCTTGGGTAGACTGACTCAACTTCCATCACAGCAGTCCCAGGTCGACTCTGTAAGCAGACACGTCATCAATAACAGGGGCACTAAAACACCTCACTTACAGGCTCAGACACAAACGCCCGCCATATCCACTCCATAGATGGCGCTGGTGTCTGAGCACCACCTCACCAGAGGTCAGCAGCGGCTGTGTTGAGCGCTGAACCGGACTGGAAACTGGCTCCTCACGTCGTCCTCACCAGGTGTCGTCGTCCGTTTGGAGGGGGTTTCGGGAGCTGACCCACAGATGGCGCGGTCGTCACTGCTCCGGGCTCGGACGCTGGATCCGGGTTCATAACACATGGCCATTTGATTTTTCTAGAATCAAGCTTCCTTAGTGCCTTTTCTTTCTTCTTCATCTTTCTCTTTATGGCCTTATTTAGTACCAAGCCCTTTAGTTTGTCAATGAACCGGTCACTTTCGAATGCGTCTGAGAACGACGATAAGGACGACGATGAGGACGACGATAAAGACGATAATGAGGAAGAAGATGAAGAAGATGACCTTGCTTTTACCGTTGATTCAACCAAACAAGACATATGCTCAAGTAAGACAGATGCAGCTTGGCCTCTTTCAGCTTGTTCTTTTGCTTCCCCAGAAGAGTTAGTAGTTATCTCGAAACCCTTCATCAGTTCGGAAACAAGGGGTGGGGGAGGATAGAGGGAGGAAAGAACGAATAACAATAAATTAAAATTACTATTATAATTGTGTTTTACTGTAGTATAATGAATAAAAAATCAATCTCTAAATGTCAATTTACCTGAAAGAGACAAATAATTACAAGTCAATCATTTTACACTATACTCTCTTTATATGTTTCCAAATGGCTTAGGAAGTGGTATATTCTGACTTGTTCCTTCAGCTGAGATAGCTGGCTGTACCTGATCATTGCGCACATAAGTAGTTAATGTAGGTACTATAACAATAAGAAATAGAGTGTGTGGTTTTTTATGATTTGATTCATAAACTGAACTGGTAAGGAATTGATTATTGAAGCTTGTTGTTATGTAATTCTTGATGGACTAGATGACTGCATATGGATCAACAGTTAAACTGTAATGACGCCCGCCACTACCGTACTGAATGATAAACTGCTTAATTTCAGTAGACTGTATTGAATCTTACTTGACACCTGACACTGGAGCTGGAGAGAGAGCAAGGGGTTGTGACTCTTAAATAGGCAGAAATTCTCCTTTTATACTACTATCCCATCCCCCTCCCTCTACCATAGGTTGCTGAATCAATAAGTTATTTTCATTAATATTTTCTATATTTTTATTAATATAGGCCGATTACTAAATTCTAATTCTGATTATTTTGTTAGATCATAAACACATAATTTAATGGATAAGTAGTATATAATCAAAGGCTGAATGTTTTCTTAAAATCTTTCTATTCTCTTTCCCTCTTTTTTTGGAGTTGAGTTAATTTGCCTACTCCCCGACCTGCTACTCCTTTTTTAATTTTTTTTTATTATTACCCCCCCCAAAAAAGTCCTTTTTATTATCCTTCTTTTCGTCTAGCATTATTACATCCTCTTCTATTTCCTTTTCATCCTCCTTTTCTTCTAGCACTATTGAACTAGTGTCATTTATTGGTTTAATATCCTCCTTCTTTACCTTCAACTGATGAACTGGTGTCATTTATTGGATTAATATCAACTTCCTCTTCCAATTGCTTTCCATCTGTTCCTCTCCTATTCATGAACTGTTTTCCTCTTTGATTCTTTTTCAGAGTCAATATTTCATTTTTTCGTCTGTCTTGGGTATTTAATTTTGATCGTTGTTTGGCATCTTTTTGTTTTGTCCCCGAATCTGTTGTTTTATATGTTTTTGATGTTTTTGTTGTTTCCTGTGATGAAACTTTCTGAGAGGAAATTGTTTTTAAAATGATTTCATCGCCGATTACATTTAAATACTTCTTTATTATTTGTGTTTCAATAAACCATTTCTTTTCTTGTTCAATATCATCACTGTTCAATAATGTAAGTTATTTTAAATTGTTATCCTTGTTATCAATAGACACTATTTGGTTTTTGTAAATTTCATCGTTGTTAATGTTAATTTTTTCTCCAATCAGTGTTAAACCCTTAATATTATATATAATGGGAAAAACAGAAGGGGTTATAATAGCTTTCTTTATATTTTGGGAGTTTAATAAAGCTGTTTTCATAGTATCGATGTCATATAGGTTTTGTGAAAAATATAGGTTTAATTGAATAGAAGGCATAAGAATTTTATCGTTTATTACCGTAACAAGATTTTTATAGAACTGGGTGCAGAATATAAATTTAGAAATATGATTCGAAAGAGAATAGAATAATTGTTTCATTTCATTTTTGGCAAAATGAACAAAATATTTCTTTTACTTTATTCTGATCGAATGCTAATAACAAATACTTTTTTCGGCACTTCTCTGATAGGTAAGCATCGAGTTCATTAATAATAGTTCTGATAATAGAAGTGAACTTTTCTACTAGAGTTTCATCATAGTCTGAAGAAACGTCAATTGTATTAATCATCGACAAATGTATTTTCGATTCTTTTAATTCAGAAGTCATGACTAACATTTTAGAATTCATTTCTTTATTTGTTTGTTTTAATATCGAATTTTCTGATTCCTGCATTTGTTGAATGGCTAATATTTTAGAAGTATCACCATATGATTTGCGAATCACTTGCAAGATAATTACATAAAAGTGTTTTATATTTCGTTTGCTAAAATCTTTTTTAAGTTCGTTCTGATAAATTGTATATATAATTGTAATAAAAGTATATACCTTTTTAACTTCATAATTTGTTTCTTTTGTATATTTGTATAAATCCGCAAGTTGTTCTATTATCTTTTCTTTAACTAAATCCATAGATGCAAGTTCATCTACTAACATTTTAGCCAAATAATTTGGTTCTTGTAACTGACGCTTTAAAACAACATTTAAATCAACATAAGGCATTAATTCTTTTTTTGTGTTTTTCTACTATTTCATCAGTAATATTATTTTTGAAACTATTTAGTATATGATTAAATAACCCTCTTTCTTCCACGTTAGTAAATAATATATTTGCTATATTTTCCGGTTGTAGATCATTATTATTATAATTACTATTGTTATTAATGTCATTTAACTTAGCCATTCTATTTGTGTGTTCTTGTCGAATATAATTCTTGTGTTCTGTATTAAAATGATCAATAATCTTTATTATTATTTCTTCAATTAGTTTATTTGTTTCACTTGAATAACTATTATTTATAAACAATATATTTGAAAAACATTCAGTTATATCATCATTTAATAATATAGATTTTTTTTTAAATTATTAAATAATGTATTATTAAAATTATTTATTGTGTTTATATTCGCCAATAATTCCTTATATTTATTTAGCATTTGGTCCTGAAGTTGTTTATAAGTTTCTTCTTCTTGTTGATGTTTCTCAAGTTCTTTTGTTTTGAGTGATAATAACTCCTCATATTGCCGTTGATGGGCTTGTTTTTGTTCCTCAAGTTGTTTCATATAGGTTTTTTCTAGTTCATGTTTTTCTTAGTTACATTTCTCAAGTTCATTTTTGTAAGTTTCTTCTAGTTGATGTTTTTCATTAAGCCGCTTTAGATTCAAAAATTCTATTTGTTTTTGTTTTTCATTTATTTCTCGTTTACAAGTTTCAGTTATATAAATTTTTATTTTTTTATCACTTTCGCAATCGTTTAAAGAACTCTTTAACTCGGTAATATATCTATAACTTTGAGTTAATTCTTCATTTATTCTATTTATTTTTTGTGTTTGTTCAGATAATTGTGTGGTACATAGTTGTAGTTTTTTATTGAGTTCAACATTTTTAGATTTTATTTCAGTATTATTTGAAATAGTTAGAATATGTAACTGTTTAATTTGATTACCTAATTCTGTTATTTGTTTGTCTTTTTCTGTTAGTTGTTTGTCTTTTTCTATATTTCTATTATCTAATTCTTTTATTTGTTTGTCTTTTTCCTCTATTTTATCTTCACATTCTTTTAATTGACCTAAATACAATACTTGGGTTTTCAATTCTTCTTCATATTCATTGTTGTCAATTTCTATTTTGTTTATTATATTTTTTTGTTTTTCTATTTCAGTTGTAAACTTGTCAACTTTTCTGGGGGGAGCCCCGTCGGCTCCCCGGAGCTATCCCAGGCTGATATGCTAATGTCAGACTTTGGCATCAGTCATGTGTATGGAGTTCTTAGGCCTACCGGGGACCACGGCCAGAACCGGGCCCCCTCAGAGAGGCAAGGGGAACAATGGCCTATAGAAGCCCCCGTGTAGTTGGAAGCATTCTATGTCTGCCATCGACCGGAACAGGCACCCAGAAAGGTAAGCGCCCCAAAACAAACCCCTATTCTGGTTAAAATTGCTACCTAAAACCGAACTAGTGGATAGAACTCCCCAACCGAAAACAAGCAAACTAGTGTGACGTCACACACTGCCGCGCCGCTGTCTGCGCAGCTCCCCCCTCCCCGGGAGGGGGAAGGGGGAGCCCCAGACCCCCGCGCCGGCTACCCACACCTCAGTTCTTGAGGCTGATGCTATAGGCGATGGTCGTGTGCTCTGGCTCCGGTGTCGCTACTGCACTGTGCTTTGCGTGTGGTGTTAGTTTTATGGGTGCGAGAGCCAGGAGTTATCTTCAGTACTCGGGCTGCATGCGCCTAGGGCTGCCTTCCCTAGGTGCCCTGTAAGTACTGCCCTTGGGGCTTGGGGCCACCTTCCACAGGCTCCTCGGGGTCTGCCTCTGCTGGTCCGTTTTACCTTTCGGTTTTTCGGCCGCCTGTTGGGCTCTTGGGTGTTCTGTTCTCTCTTGCTACCGGCAGGTAAGAGGCAGTTTGCACGGGTAGGGGCGCAGGGTGCTGCTCAGCTTGTATTTCCCGACATCGCGGCCGGCTCTGTTCCTTGGGGTTCGCTGTCCTCTTGCGGGGTTTTGTTTTTCTTTTTGTTTTTGCCTGGTGGGGGGTTCTGTCATTTTATTCAGTTTGTTTTTGCCCTTCCACTATTCTCCTCGGTGGCGCCCCCTGCTAGGTCCCCGTGAGTGTACACGTCCCTGGGGTTCAGCTTTAGAAGTTTGCTTGGTAGTTTTGGGCGCCGGTTTGCAGCACCCTGCCTGGGACTACCTGAGCGCGAGTCCTCTTAAAGTAAACGCTCAGGACCCTGGGAATCCCCTAGGGGGCGCGTGGGTCCGAAGGATGTGACCCCGGAGTCCCCACTCGCTGTGTGCGAGTTTGAGGGTTGCTCGGTCCCCTTGTCTCAGGGTGACCCTCATTGTTTTTGCCTCTGCCACGCTGCCTGTTGGGTCGGTGATACTTTCGACCCTGAGTCCTGTGAGTGTTGCTGCTTGCTTGTGACTCAATTTACCCAATCCTCTGATGATTCTATTCGGGTACGGGCGGCACGTGCGTTGCAGTCTAGGTTTCGTCTGTTGCAACGCGCTCGGTTGGTTGCTTCCCCGGATGCCCCGGGGCTGCCCCGCTTTGCTTTTCGAGACCCGGACTTGGGGGTGGGGGTCGCTTCGATCCTGGTTCAGTCCGCACCTCCTCGTCCTTCCCCTTCTGTTCGTTCTGGTCCCCCGCCCCTGCTTCCGGCCCCGAAGCGTCTGAGGGTTTCGGGGTCGGAGCAGGGGTTACTTGATCTCGAGACTCGGGCAGCTTCGGGGGTTGCCCCTTCCGGGGGGGCGGCAGAGGCATTCGAGTCTTGTCTCCCGGCCGAAGCTTCAGGGTCTGACCAGTGGGCCCCCCTTCCTCCAGCTTTTCCGGCTGCTCCGTCCTTGTCTTGTGGGGTCGGGGCTTGGGGAGTGGACTCGGCCTCGGGTCCTGTGGTGACGGACCTCGAGGCTGGGGAGGGGCTGACTTGGGGGCCCTGGGCCCCGCTGGACCCCGCCTGGGTTTTTCTTCCCACTGAGCGGGGCTTATTGTTACAAGGAGTGAGGTTTTCTTTTCCCCCCTCTGCGTACGAGTTGGATTTGGTGTCGGCCCCTCCCCGGGTTCGGTTCCGTGTTCCCCCGGGTACGTCGGTTCCGTCCTTCCGGAGGTTTTCGGCTTATCGCATCCAACCTGGTGTGGTGCGAGCGGCCATTGCAGCTTACCTCCTGCGTGACCCGGATTATGCCTCGGAAATGGATCCGTCCACGTTCAGGTTTGGGACTTCGTTCCCATTCTGGCTCCGTTACGAGGTTCCGGAGTCGTCCTGGCTAGCAGACTGCCCCTTGTTTGGTCTGGATTCCTGGCATTCCTTCTGTCGTTCCCGCACGCTGGAGTGGCGGGAAGCTTCCACGGTGCTTCAGGTTTTCCTGGGGGGTGAACTTGAGTCCCTGAATGAGTGCTTGTTTGCCCCTGCCCTTCCCCGCGATGTGGGCGTTATTCAGCTCCATGTGCAGGTTCCCTCCCTTTCGGCGGCGCTCGTGGTGGAGGACTTGCGCGCCCGGGGCCTTTTGTGTTCGGCCTTGCGGTTCTTTTCCCTCCTGGAGCTGTCTTCGGATTGGCTCGTGGAGGATGTGGGGACGCTTGGGTCTGTCCCGGGGTCCGGCACCTTGTCCTCGGCTGCGCGTTCGTCGGCTGCCTTGTTGAAGCTGTTCACGCCGATTTTGCGGGATGCGGTTTCCCTGTTCTATGCTTCCCGTCTCGCGTGTCGGCAGGCGGTGCTGAGTTCCTCCGTGGAATCTGCTTGGGCTCTGGCTCTTAGGCGTTCTTCACCTTTTTGTCCTCTCCTGTTTGGGGAGTCGGCCATGGCGCAGTTTATTCTGGCTGCGTCGGCGGCTTGTCGTCCGATGTCGGACTTGTTAGTTTTCCAGGGGGCCCGGGGTGGGTCTTCCCGAAAAGGTCGTGCCAGGGCTCGGGGTTCCTCTCGTCGTGGTAGGCCTCTAGTGTCAGGTTTGGGGTTGGCTCCTCCTGCGGACCCTCCCTCTTCTGGTCGGCGCGGTGTTTGCGCTGTGCGGGGTTCTGGGTCTCGTAAGGGTCGCCGGCCCTTTCGCGGTTTGCCCCTTTGACGGGGCGATGGGGGGGCGGCTTGCGCTGTTCACCCGCGCCTGGTCCCACGATTCGTGGGCCTTTCGGGTCGTGTCTCGCGGCCTGCGGTGGCGTTGGGTGGCCCCTCCCCCCTTTGGGGGGTCGGGGCTGGCAGGGCAGGCTTCTTCCCCTGCGCTCTGTCGAGTTGTCTTGGAGTGGGTACGCTTGGGCGTCGTCGAAACGACGTCGTCCCTCAGATGGGTTTCCCGTCTGTTTCCGGTTCCGAAACGGGACTGCGCAGACCTGCGGTTCATTCTGGACTTGTCCCGTCTGAACCCCTGGGTTCATTGCCCCTCCTTTCGGATGACTACGCTGTCTCAGGTTCGGCTCCTCTTGGAGCCGGGAGCTTGGATGGTGTCCCTGGACCTCCGGGACGCTTATTGGCATGTCCCGATTCATCCGCGGTTCAGGGACTGGCTCGGTTTTGTAGTGGGGCGTCTGAGTTACCGCTTTCGTTGTCTCCCGTTCGGGTTGAACCTGGCACCTCGCGTGTTCACACGCCTTACACGGGTTGTGGTGGCTCGTTTGCGTCTCCTAGGTGTTCGGGTGTTGGCCTACCTCGACGACTGGCTGGTTTGGGCTCCCAGCCAGTCAGCTTGCTTGCTAGCCAGGGATTTGGTTCTTTCCCAGCTCGCCGGGTTCGGGTTCTTGGTGAACTGGAGGAAGTCCCATCTGGTTCCCTCTCAGGTTCGGACTTGGCTGGGTCTCGTGTGGGACTCTCGAACCGCCTCTTTGTCTCTCCCTCCGGAGTCTCTCCTGCGGCTGCGGTCCCGCCTTCGTCTGTTTCTGGAGGGCCCTCGGGTCACCCGGCGGTTGCTCGAGGGACTGTGCGGGAGCCTGAACTTTGCGATGGTGGTCTACCCGCCGGGTCGGGTTTGGCTTCGACGGCTGTTCTGGTTCCTTCGGGGTTCCCCCTTCCGCCTCTCTCGCGATCGCAGAGTTCGACCCCCGGGGGACTTGCGTCGGTTGCTGCGTCACCGGCTTCCTCTTCGGGTTTTTCGGGGTTCAGTGCCTTGGCGCCTACCCAAGCTCTCGCTCGATGTGTACACGGATGCGTCGTCTCTCAGCTGGGGTTTTGTGACCAGTGCTCACCAGGCCGGCCAGGGGCGTTGGGATCCGTCCTTCCGTCGAGCTCACAGTACGGTGCGGGAGTTCGCGGCGGTGTGGTTTGCTCTGGGGAGGATTCGGGTGGCCCGCGGATCGACGATTCGGCTCCATTTGGACTGCTCTCCGGTGGTTCATTGCCTGAACCGCGGGGGTTCGATGCGGTCCTTGTCTCTTTGGTGTTGGTCGCTTCGGGTGACTCGTCTGCTGAGTTCTCGGGGTTTGGCTCTCCTGGCGGTTCACGTACGGGGCGTGTCCAACGTCTTGGCCGACGCCCTGTCTCGTTTCGTTCCCCTCTCCACGGAGTGGACGGTCGACGACGAGTCCTTCCGTTGGCTTTGCCAGACGTTCGGGCTCCCCGAAGTGGACCTCTTCGCGTCGGCGTGGTCGCGGCGTCTTCCCGTTTATGCGGCGCCCTTCCCCGATTGCGAGGCCGTCGGGGTCGATGCCTTTCAGCTAGACTGGTCGAGGTGGGGGTTCCTGTACCTCTTTCCCCCGGTTCGGCTGTTGCTCCAGGTCCTGACTCGCTTAGAGACTTACCGGGGGAGAGTTGTCCTTCTGGCCCCTTGGTGGCCGGCGCAGCCTTGGTTTCAGGCGCTGGTTGCTCGGTGTCCGAACCCGAGGGTTTTCCCGCAGCTCCGCCTCTTTCAGCAGATCGGGCCGGTACGTCACGTAGCTGGTTCGATCTTCTCCTCGAGTCTTCGCGTATGGTTTTTTTGACTCGAGTCTATCATAATCTCTATGGTGATCAGGTGGCCTCCTTGTTGGTGTCCCACCTGAGGGCTTCTTCTCGGCGGCAGTATGAAGTTTCCTGGCGGTCCTTCCGTTTCTTTTTGCGTCTTCGTCGTGTTAGCTCCTTGTCTGTTCGGGTGGTCTTGTCCTTCCTCTCGTGGTTGTTTCAGGACCGTCATCTTATGCCTAACACTGTCGCTTCGTATCGTGCGGCGCTGGCGGAGCCGCTTCAGCTTGCTTTCGGTATCGATGTTACGTCTGCGCCGTTTCGCAAGCTGTCTCGTGCATTGTTTTACCTCCGGCCTGCTCATGCGTCGCCTGAGCCGTAGCTGGTCTTTGGACAGAGTGCTCGCTTTCCTTTCATCTCCTCGTTTCGTTGTGGCCCCTTCGGTCCAGGATTGTTTTTCCAAGGCACTTTTCTTGTTGGCTTTGGCCTCTGGGGGTCGGGTAGGGGAGCTTCATGCTCTCCTTCGGCGCAGGGGTTTCTGCTCTTTTGGTCGTTGTGATAGTTTTGTTCGTTTGCAGCCGTCTCCTTCTTTTCTGGCGAAGAATGAGACTGCTGCGTTCCGGAGGGGTCCATGGGTGGTTGATGCTTGGTTGGTCAGGCCGGGGGTGCATCATGTTTTGTGTCCGGTTGTGGCGCTTCGCCGTTATTTGCGCGCCACAGCTTCTGTGTCCGGGACGCGCTGTGGGTTGATCCGGTTTCCCTTCTTCCCTGTTCGCGGGTTCGGGTCTCTCAGGTCGTCCGCAGGGTTATTAGGTCCAGGCAACCTGCGGTCTATCCCCGTGCCCATGACGTTCGTAAGTTCGCGGCTCTTGCTGCCGTCTTTGGGAATATGTCTTGGTCTGATATTCGGGCGCGGGGATTTTGGCGGTCGAACAGGGTCCTGGCTGCTCGTTACCTTGTGAATGTCCCTGGGCCTCGTCGGGCCTGTGTTGCTTTGGGTCGGCGGTTGCAGCCAGTTGTCTCGGCTTCGAGGTGAGGGGTGAGCGACGACCGCCTCCCGGGTAAGTCCCTCTTTTTCTGTCTGTGGGTAGTTAGCTCCGGGGAGCCGACGGGGCTCCCTCCAGAAAACCAGCGTTGAATGTAATGAAACGCCATTTTCTGGGTGAGTCCCGGAGGCTCCCCGGCATCCCTCCCTCCCTCCGGTCGGCGGTTTTTCGCGTTTTTGACATCCAGCCTCAAGAACAGAGGTGTGGGTAGCCGGCGCGGGGGGTCTGGGGCTCCCCCTTCCCCCTCCCGGGGAGGGGGGAGCTGCGCAGACAGCGGCGCGGCAGTGTGTGACGTCACACTAGTTTGCTTGTTTTCGGTTGGGGAGTTCTATCCACTAGTTCGGTTTTAGGTAGCAATTTTAACCAGAATAGGGGTTTGTTTTGGGGCGCTTACCTTTCTGGGTGCCTGTTCCGGTCGATGGCAGACATAGAATGCTTCCAACTACACGGGGGCTTCTATAGGCCATTGCTCCCCTTGCCTCTCTGAGGGGGCCCGGTTCTGGCCGTGATCCCCGGTAGGCCTAAGAACTCCATACACATGACTGATGCCAAAGTCTGACATTAGCATATCAGCCTGGGATAGCTCCGGGGAGCCTCCGGGACTCACCCAGAAAATGGCGTTTCATTACATTCAACGCTGGTTGTTTATTTAAATCGAGTATTTCGCGTTCTTTTTCTGCTATCGCAGTCTCTAGGAAAAATTTTTCCATATTACACTCATCATATTGTTTATTTAATAAAGCTATGGTTTCCTTTTGTTGATATTGACTTTTAATAAGAGGATATGTTTTAGTTATTAATTTTATGTATCGATCAGATAGATCAAATAAATGAAACAATTTATTTAGTAATATGATTGTTCTTGTTTCATCATCATCTTTAGCAGAAACATTGTTTAAATAAGTTTTTATATTTATACGTTCTCTTAAACCTGAGGTCCCATCCTCAGGGAAATGTACCATACTCAAGATTGTTTTAACAATTTCACTCATTTTTTATGGGGTGAGAAAAAAATACCTATTTTGAAGTCCAATGTTAATTTTATCTTATTGAAATGAAATGAAACGCACATTATTTTGAATAGGACATTCAATGTTGATTTTTCAGCATTCAAAATAATTAGTTCTAGCATTGAATACACGATACCATAATTTTACATTCTCTCGAATATTACGTTTCTGGACTCATAATCGGAAACCATATCAGGGAGGAGTCCTGATCTTCCTCCTGTTTCTTGTTCTTGTTCCGAGATTTCCACATAGATATTAAATTTAATGCTAGCAAAGGTTTCTGAGGAATTAATGTTCTTAGCCACCATTTTACATTCCACCTCATTATTACCATCTTGAAGTTCAAGTTTCATTACCACAAATGGTGGTAATGAATTTTCTTTAATTGGAAAATCATACTTAGAGAATCCCTGAATAAATATATCTTGACTTGCCGCATGCGTACATGATATCCACAATTTGTCCATGTCGAATTTTTTTCTTTTATTATGTGATTTGGTCCGTACTGCATTTATATGGTTTTGTAATTTAACATCTTGTATTTCACTTTGATCTGTATAAACATTAAGTTTCAAATCATTAATATTCCAAGGAAATATTAAAATAATTGGATTTTTGGTATAATATCCCTTGTCGTAACTAGAATTTTGCCATACATAATTTGCGTTATTTGAGACAATATTATTATTTAAATATCTGTGGATTTTATTGTAATTTAAAAGGAAGCTATTAAAAGGCTTAATGATTGTATTCTCACTTTCGATTCTATTCTTAGGATTATACGAAATTGGTGGTTTAGGAATAATTACGAGACCTTTATAGGTATTTATATCTCTGATAAACAGGGAGAATAATGATTCCAACTTTGAGATGATTATATTAGATTCTTCAGAGGACTCTGTTGTTGTTGTTGTTGTTGTTGAACTGATGGTGGATGGTAATGTTGTTTCTTGAAGTACTTCAGAGGACGTTGTTGTTGTTGTTGTTGTTGGACTGATGGTGGTTTGTAATGTTTCAGAGAATTTTGTTGTTGTTGGACTGATGGTGGATTGTAATGTTGTTTCATGAGTAAGTTCAGAGAATTTTGTTGTTTGACTGTTGACGGAATGGTATGTTTCTTGATTGGAGGACTCTGGAATCGGATCATGTCTGATAGCCTTACTGACATTGATACGTTTTCCGCGTAAATAAATAATTATTATAACGACTATAATTAGGATTATAGCAACTAAAATTCGTATTAACCCCATTACTACTTTTTTCTTTTTTTCCTATTGTTTTTTAGTTATAATAAATTCATAAATAAATTTATTTTAACAGAATATCAAACATATGCTGGTTTGAACCCAAAAAAGCATTGATTAACGGTTATACTTATAATTTTTGAACAATAAGTTTTACAATTAGACCAGCAGGTATTGTTATTATAAACAACGCTATGAACAATAAACTAAACTATATCATCTGATAATATTAAACTATACTTGTATACATTTGTTTCTTAAAAAAAATAGAAGTTTAATAATAATGGAAAATTGTTTTTTATTAGCTTTTAATTATATACAAACTTTTTCTGAATCGAATGGATATGTCCATAAACAACATATCCTATACGAAGCCTCTGCTTCAGTAGTAAATATGGCTAATGGTTATTGTTATGTAGATAAATCGGACTTTCATTTCCCCTTCAAATGCATTGATAGGTATCTAGATATAAATACAAAAACGAACAAAGATGAAATAACAGATGAAGAATTAAACCAAAATCAAGAAGAATTAAATAACTTAAGCGAATGTCTAGAAACTCTGGTGTCAGAATATGATATAAAATATGTCTGGGTCTATGGAAATAATAAAATCTTATTCCAATTACCTGTTTTACAAAATCTGGCAGTCTTCGATATCCGAAATAAGAACATCCAAACATTTAGACAAAATAACAATAAATAAATCTTTTAATGAATCTCGAAATGTATTATACCGTCGGGGTAATATTTATACATTTCCACCAGTTTTACATAGTATTACAAATCTTTGTCATTTACTCGCCCAAAATTTGATTAATGGATACCAGGATTCCACAAAGAGTATTACCTTCTATACCACAAATAAAAACAGCAATAATGATCTACAGTGTAATTTTCATTTAGAAGGTGAGAGTAGTTCAACTTGTGCTTGTCTGTTGAATGAAATAAACCGCCTTACTCTTATGTTCATATCGGCTAGTCAAGAGCTATATACGACAGAATATAAAGATTACATTAATAGTAATCATAGGGATAAGGAACGAATGTGCCAATATATGGCTGAACGTGAAGTCGAATACAAACTGCAAGCGCTGTTGCTCAGTATGGTTTGGCCCGAGAAAATACATTGGCAATGCAGGAGAAACATAAATGGAATGGATGTAGGCGTAACAATTCTAAACTCTCTTGTTAAAAATAAATATAACTGGATTCAATGGGAGGTTAGGAATTTTAACAAACACATAATGAAGCAAACAAGGGTGAATCATCAAGATTCATATATCATAGCAAATATTCTGATCTTTTTAGGGTATGAAGAAACACATAATATATGTAAACTACCATAACAACAGTCCTGAAACATTTCATGCTAAGAAGATAATAAAACTAAATTATTTTCAAATGCATGACTTAGGAAAGAACCTGGGACATTGTTTAGCTTAACAATATGAAAGATGCAAGAATAAGGATTTTTTTTTTCAATGGTCACAAAGGGTTGACATGTTTCATTCCATATTAATTCCACTGTAATTTTCATTAAATAAAAGTGTGCATGTTTTTATTTTTTTTAATTTTGCCTTGGTAATTATTATTCAGTGTATTCAGTGTAGGTTATCGAAAGGGCAGGACTGTATGGGACATATGTTGTTTTCGTTGTGTTTGTGAATTGCCTAGATAAACTAGATAGTAATAAGTACCACATAAAAGTCCCGGTTCTGACTAATAGCTGGTTGCCGGAAGCACTGTGTTAGCTGAGCCACATATATAAATATCCGTGGCCACTCTCACTACATCCACTAACGGACGGCCATCCAGCCAGCCCACCACACACGCTTTGCTGCCCTTCCAAGAAAAAGTTGTACGAAGATGCTTTCCCAGATTAACCCTAGGCAGAGACAAGCTGAGTTGATTAAAAACTTAAAAAGAATGGAAACACTCTTGAAGAAGAAAAAGAAAGAGTTGATTTACCTCAAGAACGAGAATAAGATGTTAACACAAAAGAATGTTGTTATCTACCAGAAGTTTCCACCAACCAACAAGAGAGTGAACTAGAAAATAGAATATATAAGGGGGGAAGAAAAAGAAAGAGTTGTTTTACCTCAAGAACGAGCGTAAGATGTTAACACAGAAGATTCCTCCAACCAACAAGAGAGTGAACTAGAAAATAGAATATCCACTATTATTAAAGTGTTTATAATAAATAAACATTGTTTATTTGAATGCCTTAATGTTTGTTTGTTTGTGTGTGTGTGTGTGTGTGTGTGTGTGTGTGTGTGTGTGTGTGTGTGTGTGTGTGTGTGTGTGTGTGTGTGTGTGTGTGTGTGTGTGTGTGTGTGTGTGTGTGTGTGTGTGTGTGTGTGACAGATTTAACCTTGTTTGTGTTAATATGCTATAAAGTTTGTGTGAAGAGGCTCTGGGAAAATGAAGGAAATCAACCATTCCAATAAATATTTTTTTTTTTTAACTACATACATAAATACAATAATTATATTATATAAAAAAAACAGTACCACCCAATTTAATATCATAAAATTGTGTAGTGAGTACAAGAGGGCATGAATGATAGATACTACTACTAACGTTAAATATGGCACGAGCCAAGTTTAATTAATAAAGCTTAGGTAGGGGAAAATCAACAGGGGTGGTCACGGCATGTGGCACTTGGGTGGCCACAGCAATAATAACAATTGAGTTGGCCCACCCACATCGGGTGGCCCTGGATGAATTATTAAATTATTAATCATCAGTAGGGGGCCATTTCTCGATATATATTTTGTAAAAATGTAAGGTCCTCAATGAAAGCATTATCTAATTGAGACTTACTAATAGACTCTTGGTACAAGATAGCATCTGGTATGTCTTCATGCCTGCAAAAATAGGCTGCCGAGTGCAAATAATGAGGATAATTTGAAGAATAATGACGTGCTAAATGTAAGTGTTGATTATATCTTTTACTGGGTATCAGGTAAAAAGGACAATTTCGACATTGACAAGCATTACCCAACAGCCCTACATTTGGTCGGTATTTCTTATATACTTCTTCAAAAGTATCATTTGTTACCTGAACTCCTCGTCCAGAAGCCTCTATTAGGATTTGTGACCTTGTCATGGGGAGCACAATTTCTCTGTGTGTTGATAAATATTCCTGCAACCACAAATCCTTTTTATGTTGAACAATTATATTTTCAAACTCCTTGTAAATATTGAGACAATTCTCCTGGTGAACCCGCTGAGTCACTAAAGCTTGGACGTTATCACTAACATTTGAAGTTAGCCATTCACGAGAGTCTCTATACTGTAGGGCATGTGCAGTATAAATAAACACGTTGTGTTCATTAAACATATTGTCTATAACCTCTTCCTTTAGACCAACTTCTTTAGCAAAAATTCGCAATGAAAACCAAGATATATCTCCAGCCAGAAAAACATCCCGTAGCTTCTCTACCTTCTTCATATCCACAGATATGGGGATCTGTTCAATTAACTTTTCCTTAATATTTTGCATGTCCTCGTCTTTAAAATGTTTTCTGGCTGTCTTCTCAACCTCTTCTAAGGTATAAAAATCCTTAAGGGTTAGGTTTTCTGAGGTTGCAATGTAGTTCTTCACCCATTCTTCTTTAAGCTTTTCATCAACAAGTGTTTTGGCAAAGAAATCAGTGAAGGGTGTGGAATTCTTTTCCTGTTTCTTATATTTAGAAAGGCAACGACCAATGTATTCTAAGAGAATCATCCTCACAACTTTGATAACAACTTTATCCTCTAGAGGAGTCTCATCACTTCGTTGATGTAAGTAAAGTATAAACATAGGTTTAATTAGTGACTCACATTTTATGGGTTTTTCCCCCAAATTTCTTTCAAAACTCTCTGTCATGAGTGCTTGGGCCGTGTCATTGATAAGCACTTGCCAATATTTCTTAAAACTTGGTCGGTGGAGATACCCCGATGTTGCTGTTGCTTCTATGTGTGCAATACGCAATCGCACAAACTCGGGCCTAGGCTGAGTTGGGTTTTCAAACAGAATCCTCATCCAGGTCACTCCTAAAGCTGCCATGTGAATGTCAAAATCAATAATGTGTGGATTTTTTGTGATTGCATAAGTCGCACCCATCGCATAGAGTCTTGTACCCATTAATGGGGCCATAATTTGGGAAGCATCTTGAGAAAAGATCGGGATTATGGCATTAAAGTTATTATCAGATACCAACTTCACTACTTTGCTCTTTTCTATGGCAACCTGGCTCATGATAGTATATGGCCATTTCAGTATACTTCTAACACTATATGACCATGAATTGATTGTTACAGAGTCACTATGTGGAGCATACACGGGAATGCCAGAGATCGTAAACAGTTTTAAAAACTCATATTTATTATTACTATTCAACATCGTGGGGAAATCTCGATCTTGTAAGTCAGATATAGTGGAGGTCATTGTTACTTGACAATAATCATCTGGATCATTTTTAATGCGCATTATCAACTTTTTTTGTTCTTCATAAATCTCCATGAACATTTTACAATCATTTCTATAATTTTCATCTGAATGACCTTTCATCTGAAGACATTTAGTTTCATATTTTCCACCTCTTACTGTTGTACTCAGAATAGTTTCAGCTAGATCTTTTTCATTTTGGAATTTTTCAGTGGTTAATATTACTCTTATTTTATTAAGCAAGGATCTTAACTCTAATTCATATTTTTTAAATTCTTTTTGTTCTAACCGATCTCGAATAGATCTACTACTGAGTTCCTAACTAGCTTGAATTGATTTCAAAATTCTTTCCATTAAAGGTAATACATCTGAAGGAACTGGTTCTTTCTTATTATTAATTTGAATAATAACAGAATTCCATTGTCGAAATACTTCATTCAACTCAAATAATGATATACGACGAAACTGGGGTGAAATGTGACATCCATTATTACCATATATTAATCTAAGTTGTTTCCCTTGTTCTTGTTCACAGGGAAAATATACCCACTCATTCAGGTAGAATTTGTCCTTGGCTATACCCCCCTGGCAGTAAGAAACCTTTCACTGACAACTTCAGGATCGGTGAAGTTCCATCAGATATGTATCTACCAATTTTCTTCATCTCTTCCTCTAATTCATCTGACGTTTTCGCCAGAAAAGTGAAGGCATATTGGTACTACCATTGTGCAAACGCGACCTTATATCCAGACTATACTGAACGGGAAAGTCACATCCCACACCTAACACAAAAACCTCACAAATCTTATTCTCAACCTCATTCATTTTGTCAATAACATGACTAGGCTCAATCAATGTTGTATTATGATGGCCGTCAGTAATAAGAAACACTTTGATATACCTCTCCTTACATTGGTAAACTTCATGTACAATAGTTTGTAGGGCACCAGTCAAATCTGTACAACCATTAGCAAAATCACTATTTATTAGGTTTGTTTCTGATCGTTTTAATTCAACTTTACTGCCAAACACGAACAGATTCGTTCTCCCTACCAAATGAGGTGCCACATATTCGTTCCACCCTGTCATTACACCATTCCAGTAAATGAACATGAATCCTGACACATCTGCCATGAGAATATTGTAGGTACTTGCTTGATGAGACACATTATTCTTTGGATTCGCTCCCGTTAATAATAAATCTGGTACTTTAGCTGGCATCTGGAACACTATGTGAGTCTTCTCTTCACCTTCGACATTCTTCTCTTTAATAATACAGAGTTCCATTTCCAATAACCCAAAATCATTCGTCTCTTGTTCATCATCTTCCTCTATTATAACCATTTCAGGCGGGAGGGGGGACAACATTAACTGCTGTGTAGATTGTTCTAAAAATAAAAAAAAACATAAACATATATTAAAATAAGAAAAAAGGGTATATTGTAAAAAATGTATATAAACATCTATATATTCATATTATTACCTACCATCCATTGTTTCCTCTTCTAAAAAGGGACTTGGACTTCTAGATTTGGGGTTAGTTTCAGCTTTCTCCAAGTAATTTCTCATTATGTCAGTTTGTCTTTAAGGAGAGGATGCAGAGGGCATCCTGACTGCTAATAAACTGAAGGCTCAGATGATATTCAACTCCTTTTATATAATCATACAACATGCACTTCACTTCTGTTTCATTGTCACTGATGTATCCAAGATGGACTGTATAGTAGGCATAATGTATTGTAAGATTTTTCTAAGGTACCTGATGTTTGAACACATATGATGTTTAAATATTTTTTTTATGAAGAAGGTTTGAATCTTTTTCTTATTGGATTATCATCATTGTCTTCAACATTTTCCATTAATTCTTCATCATATTCTTTTAAATTAAAGAATTGATTGGCATCGTATTCTGCCTGAACCTTACCCCGATTATTAATAAATTCTATTATACCACACATAATTAAACTTATTCCAGTTTGAACCAAGGCATGTATTATTATTGTACTAGAAGAAGTTGGTTGATAGTGTTTCATATCTTTCATGTCTAATGAAAGAAGCATTAATAATTTGTCAACATGTTCATTCTTGTTATTTTCAATGCGTTGTAAACTAATTATAATCTGCTTAAAAATCAGGTTTATTGACGATAAATACTGAGGATATTTCTGGAGAGCAATGTCTTTAATTTGTTCAGAAACATTTTTAAATAATTGAAAGAAGTCTTTAACATAAGAGTGATCTGATAATATATTTTGTACCAAAGTTATCATATTTATAATATTTCTCAATTCTTCATCGTCCATATCCTCTAGATTTTGATTACCAAATTCATAAATAAATTTAGACATTTCATCATCATAGTTTTTAGGAGAACATTTTTGTTGAATGTATATTTTCAATAGATATCGTCGTAATTCTTTATTATTCTTTTTCACTTTATAATCAAATACATGACTATATAAACTACCTCTATCTTTTTTTGGGAAATGTGGTCTAGGAGATGGCAAATCTGTTAGTTCTGGTTGTTTTTGTTGTTCTAGTTTTGATTCTGGTTCCATTTTAGGTTTAGGTCTTGGTTCAAGTTCAAGTATGGGTTCAGGTTCAAGTATGGGCTCGGGTTCAAGTATGGGTTCGGGTTCGGGTTCGGGTTGTAAAGAAATTTGTGAAAATAAAGGTAATGACGATATTGAATCTGAAGATAGTATTCTTGAGTAATCATCAGATGATGTAGGTAAATATAAATTACTATTAATAATAGATTCCATTTTTATTTACTAAGGTAATAAATGTACATTATATATTTCATCAAACCCCAAAAATATCATAATATTTTGAATGAAATTAGAATCTCGAAGGTTGATTGATTTTTCTGTCATAATAAGCTTAGAAAATTGACTAGTTTGCCATTTAATTAATTTATATTTATCTATATTTTTCCTTGGATAATCTATTAGTTCTACTGACACATAAATCCCATTTTCATTTCTATAACAGTCCCAATGAAATTTTTCGGGATAAATCATACTGAGTAGTAGCGTTTGTAGTTTGAATTCAACTTCACGTGCAGCCATGAATTGACAGAAGCGTTCATTGTGATTTGGATTGCATTTAATATATTCTTTGTATTCGGTTAAATATAGATCTTGACGGGCGGATAAAAACATGAGAATGAGGCGATTTATTTCATTTAATAAACATGCACACGTTGAATTACTCTTGGTGGCTTTGAAATGTAAAGAACAATGTAAATGTCTACAATCTGGGTTCTTTTTACTATCTGAATAAAAATTAATAGTCTTCAAAGAATCTTGATATCCTCTAATTAAATTTTTGGAGAGCATTTGACAAAGATTAGTTATACTATGTGAAGGTGGTGGAAAATTATTACGTTTATTATAAACTTGTATAGGTCTTGGTATGGAATATTCATCTAATTTAATTTCTTCTCCAAATTTATAGATAGTTGAACTCCTTATATTAAAGACAGTAAGATACTGCAATACCGGTAATTTAAAAAGGATTTGATTAATTCCATAAACCCAAGCATATTTTACATTAAACTTGGTTACTAACAATTCTAGGCACTTATTCAAATCATCATCGTCATCATCACTAATCATTTCATCTTCATCTGCCTTTAAATGTAGAGATGTATAAATATTTTTAAGAGGGAAATGAAAAGCTGATTTATCTACATTACAAAAACCATTAGACATATTTACTACTAAAACAGAAGCTTCATAAAAAATATGATTTTTATAAAGAAGGGGATTATAGTAACTATCATTTGGTTCATAAGATGTTTTTTGAATGTAGTTGAAAGCTAACAATAAACAATTATTGTCCATTTTTTATATATATATATATATTATAAATGTTATAGAAGATTGCATGTTATATATAGTATAATATATATTTAATTATTTATTTACATATTTTTTTTATTTATATATAAACGATTCGATTATTATTATTATTATTATTATTATTATTATTAATAATATTATTATTAATATTATTAACTGCAGCATTAGTCGTAGCAGTATCAATAGTAATAGTTGTACCAATATTATCAATAGGGTTATTTGTAATTGTATTAGTAAGTATATTATTATTATTATTATTATTAGATATTGATAGAGAATTATTATTTATGGTTGGTGAAGCTTCTTTAGATGCCAATGGGTAAGTGTGATCTTCCAAATTAGAGATTGTATTTACATTCATATGACGATAACGGTGTCGTAGGGCCATTCGTGCATTGCTACCCCAGTGAATACTTTCATTATTTGTAAGCAATTGGTTAACTTCACCAACGCCACCCTCACCACTAAATTCTTCATCTTCTTCATTTCCACCTTCCATTATTATTTCACCTTGATTAATATAACTTTTTAAAAATTCCTTAACGTTTGAATGTCCTAAAATTTCACTAATAATTTTAAAAGGTAAAATATGATTCTTACCTAATTGTCTTGAAAGACTGTTAAAAGTACGTGTAGCAAAATCAGCTCTGAGTGAATGGAGACCTGCCCCTTTTAAATCTTCTTGAACACTATATTTTTCATTAGGGGATAATTTCTGATTTCTTTCTTTAGCAACTTTCCAAAGATAACTTTTAAAAACTTTATGTGTACTCTGGTAACTAGAATCAAAAATAGGTTTATCCAAATGATCAGCTATATTTGTCCCAGGATATTTCAGTAAAGTTAATCGTAACATCTTCTTATTTGCATAGGGAATGAGGTATTGAATAAAAAAAGTGGAAGCCCCTCCTTTTAATAAGGGAATGTTGCGATCCTTACCGTGTTTACTGTATACTACTGGCAAAACAACAGTCTGAGTGGCTGGGTAATATGCATCTACAACATTACAATAAGTTACATTGTTGGCTTCTTTGGCTCGAAGACCTGTATGGTATATAAGTAAAATTTTGTAAGCATGTTCAGACTGAGAAAAATTCCATATTCTAGCAACCGTCTGAGCGATCAAACGGCTATCTAAAATAGGCTTATTGTTACGGCGTAAATTAACCGATGTACGAGGAAGACGCATTTCTTGTCCAAGAATGGGACCTACAATGTATTTGTTTAGTGTTCGAACGTTGGTTAGACGCGTCATATATTTTAAATTGGCATCATGATTTAAATATACATTATATATATTTATCAAATCTGGTGTAACCGGTGCCTCCCGACTGACTTGCTGAAGCTTAAAACGGCCAAATTTTTCAAACGAACACTTGTAATTCTTCAAACTAGATGGGTTAAGTAATAAACGTTTTTGCGTCTTTGTAGTGTGGATATAGGAGGAGAAAATTGTTATTTATTGGTTTCTTCATCTTCATTTTCGACATATGTTATAATTTCTCGTTGCGTACGTGGATTAAAAATAGAACGATTGAATTCCTGTTTTATACATTCCAAATCACTTTTGTTTAGGTATTTACTAAATATTTGATCAATAACATGTTCATCCATTTTTTATATATTTACCAAAAATTTTATATTAGAGGGGGTAAGTATATGTGTATTAGAGGAATAGTAATGAATAGGAATATATATGTGCTGAAGCACAATATAATACTTGTATAATTTACATAAGTTAAGCTTACAGGCACAGAAAACATTTCACCCTTATATTTTGTATAATTATTTGTTATAATTTCTTTCATTTGAGCAATTTTATCTAAACAAGAAAGACTAGGATTATTATTATTATTATTGTTAATATTACTAATTGTGTTATTAATGTTCCCTGCAGTTATCTCATGTTGAAAATTCCGAATTTGTCTTATATTTTTGCTTATATTATCATAAATAAACTTTTCTAAATCAGGAATAATATAGAGATAATATACAGATACAATTTGTTGAAGTTTTTCTTTACGCAAATCAATACTAAACATGCTATTTAATGATATACCGACTAAGCTAAAAATTAAACTATAATTTTGTGATGGTTATAAAATAGATAGAAATATAGAGGCTATATTAAATATATTCATAATTTTAGAACATAACGAATATAATCGAGATATTGAACAAAAATTTTCATAATTTTTATAAATTTTATCAATTTCATCAATATATTGTTCAATTATTAAATTATCTAATTCTAAAAGTATGTTATTTTCATGTTGTAAGCCGTTATTACTATTCATTGTAGTTATTTTTTGTATTATTTAAAAAATAAAATGTTGGATATATCTAATACAAAAATTTACTATTGTTTACAATGTTCAGGATTTTTCTGTTGGATTCTTAATATTCCCATCGAGTATAAATATTGCCCCAAGTGTTTGTCAACAGCCACAATTAATGTCTACATTCAAGATGCCAAGTTCTTATTGGATGCGTGAATTACTAATGAAATTTGAGAGCGAGGAAATACTAATAAAGAATTCAAACTTCATGAATGTACTAAACACTCAGATTATACCTCATTTATGGAAAAAAGTTCCCAATCTGGATGAAGAATGTTTTCTCTTATTCTCATCCCCCCAGTAGCACCTGAGGGTAGATTAAAATTTCAACAGAATGTGGTAACACAACCAAATTTATCCTCATTACAAACAATATCTGTAATCTATTTAAATAAAAGTGATACAAATATGTTGAGTATCACCAGTAATGGTATTTTAAAAATAAATGTTTCTCAGGAAATTGGAGAAATTTTATTAGTAGCTATACTATTTATTAAATCAATTGGAAAAACATATGTTATTATATCGGTCGAAGATAATAGTATTAGTGTAGTATGTATTTTAAAAAATCATATTAAAAGAGGAAAATTTTTTAATCAACAACTTTCCCAATTTCGTAAAAGCTATATCTATACCAACTTTTCAGTATACAGCCACTTGGAAATATTTAAACAATTATTGAGAGGAACCAATACCCTTTAAAACTTGTGGATTATAACATCGACATATGGCACAAAATAACTTGTCAAAGTTATCCATCTGGTAACAAGAAATGAATATATCATGCCCATAATGTAACATTATAAGATCTTTATCGCTATTTTCATTTAAACAAATTGGACAAGTAAAGCGGACATATTTGGAATATATGGCTAAAGCTTCTGGAAGATTTTGCTGTTGGAGATAACAGTCTTCCTGGTCTTCATTTTTTATAGTGATGTGATCATAATTCCATAAAATATATACTTCAGCTTCTACCAACTTTTTATTATCAACATACCAATTATTGATGTTAGATAATTCATGGAATTTACTGTACATTTGTAATGATGATCTTTTTTTATCCTTATTACGTTTTTTCCTTTTTCGTTTTCGTTTTCGTTTAAGATAATGTCGATTTCTTTTGGGATCTTGTAAATAAAGTAAATAAATATTTTCTCCTTTAGTTATCATTTTTTATTAATTTTATACGTCCTGTGAGTGCGAGATGATGGAGAAGTTTTAGTGGATTTTTTAAATGGTGTGTCTGTAAACGATATGTCATTAGTGTATATATGTTACTTTTTAAATACTCAAGAGGTCGGCAACACATTTTGGTTTTTTGGGGAATAGTTAAAGATGTAGTTGATTCTTCCACAGAAAAAACATATGCTATTTCAGGAAATTCTGATAATGTACAACATATATTATTCTTTGGGGGGGGGGGGAAGTAGGATGGTAGATGAGTTGGCCTTGTTCTACGAAAAAATGATAATTTTGAGGCATAATATGAACAAAAACATTTTCACGTTCATTTTTAGTATTTTTATTATTATGTTTATATACAGCCATAGAGTATGGTATGAGTGGTAAAGATTATTTTTCTATTGTCTTTCTTTTATTGTTTAGTATCAGATTTTTACTTACTTCAATCTGATTTGGTGAAAAATATATAAATAAATAAAACCAAATAATAATACTAAGAATAGTAAGAATAACGAAAAATAAAATATCATAATACATACACATTTTTTGTATAATTAAATATTTAGTCTAGTGACTATTCTTCTCGATGGTAAATCTGGAGAGGTAAGACTTTTTAAAAATAATTGATAAAATATATTATCATTATCATTAGCATTACATGGTGATATATCTGATAATACCATTTGAGCTTCTCGTGGAGTTAACTGTAATCCCTCTTTTTTTTCTCCATTCTCTCTCTCATGTGTAGGACAATTGTTTTTATTCATAGCACATCTCACACTCTCTATATCCCATTGCACTGTACTAGGTGGACTAATAATACGGACGTGTTCCAACGAAGTTTGAATCATAGTTGTAGATAAATGTTCAATACCCCTCCTTTATTTTCAATTCATTATCTTGGAAAATTTTTTCAAATATTTTAGTTATATTTTCATGTTTTGTAATTTTTAAAAACTTCTTTGGATCCCCTAATATCGACTGTGAGGTGGTGAGATTAGATGACCCAAAGGCTGGAGGAGGTGGTAACACTTTCATATTTCAAATATAAAAATAATAAGATCAAATAAGACAATGATCAGTTTATCAAAGTGTGATATTTTAAAATTACATGAGGCACAGAAACATCAAAATGTCAATACCCATTTGTTACATTTATACAATCCCCAAAATATTGGAAATAAAAAAAATAGGGATTTGGAAGAATTTCCGTTAGTTTATGATTCAAAGTTATATAAGTTTATCACATATGTAAAAGAATATAAATCTAAATTAGGAAGTAATGTAGCTATTATTGAAAAATTTGATAAACAATTTTTATCTTGCTTGCCTCAGTATGTATTAGGACATTACCTCATGGGTGATACAGGTGTTAACAGATATTATCAAGAATTTCAAAAAAAATTAGGTGATATTAGCCATATATCGGGAAGTTTTGCCCTAGGTAATATGTTAACTCCAAATTTGGATTATACAATGTGGATTAGGTCTGAAGATGTACAGCTCAATTGTATATTTGTTGGTCAAGTATTTCTGACAGTTTCACAAATGCGTCAACTAATAAGTCAGTCTCCATACAGAAAACATCAAATACTAGGTTTCAGTGATGTTACTACACCTTCGAATTTTGAAAAATTGGTTAACGAAGAAAATGCTGCTCAGTTCTTTGATTTTATTCCATTTCTTCGTAACCATTCAAAAACAGTTCTTGAAAAAGATAAGGTATATATTACTGAATAAATTGTATATTGTAAAACTTAAAGTAATGTAATTTCAAATAAAAAATGAATAAACAGGAAGAAACTAAAATTATTAATACCTTGGATCAATTATTATTGCTTCCTATAGGTAAATTATATGGACAAATTCAAGATATAAATGATACAGCTATTATAAAGAAGATTTTAGATGATTTTAATGATATTATTATTAAAGGAGATGAAAATATTCAAAAAATCATTGATCCAAATCTCTTAGCATTTTCTAACAACACTAATATTAAAAATTTCAAAGCAAATATAGAAGCACTTCTTTGTGGTGACCTTTATTTTTTAAGAAAATAAACATTTATATATGGAACAAAAGTACGAGAAATGTTCCGGATACATATTCAGACTAAATATCCATATTATATTTATTGTAATTATTTACAAGATGTAAATATGTTGTTTACGTGTCTTAATGATTGTGAAATATATGATGAAAAATCTATATGTACAATATTTAATGATGATAATATATATAATAATATCCAGGCAATTCTAATTTGGACAAGATTTAAAGAGTGGTTTAAAATTTATCCATACTGTTCCATTCTAAAACAAATTTCCAAATTAGAAACAAGTGAGAGTTTTATAGAATTTATGCGTTTACATAATAAAATTAATACTGGATGTTTTCGATATAGTCTTGTAAATTTTGGAGATCGAATTTTTCTCATAAGAGACAAATATAAACGAAGATTTTGTAATGAAAGTTTAGTAGACAATGAAAAAAAAAATATTATAGAAGATGCTTCCCATCCCTTAGCTACCATTCCAGATGAGCAGTTATATTATAACTGTAGTAATTCAATGGATATTGAAAGTTTATTGGAAACTTCATCTTTTGAGAAAGCAGTTTTTAATAAAGGATGTAAAGCTCTATGTAATCCACATAATTATAATTTAGCTAAAACCTACTTATATCCTAATTCAAAAATACATCCCATTGACCCAAATTTTAATAAAAATTTTATTTATGTTTGTGAAACTGGGTCGATTTTGAGGTTAATATCATTGGAACTTCAAGAACATTCTCTTAGACATTACACCATTATACATCCCACAAATATATTTAATTACCATAATACTATTATACTTTTGTTATTTATCATAATAATAATATTAATTGTTTACTTTTATTTATACATATATAAAAATATATAATGACTATAGTTAGTATAGAAACTATTACCCCCAGCAACGACCCTAACCCCAGCAACAACCCTAACCCCAGCAACAACCCTAACCCTAACCCCAGCAACAACCCTAACCCTAACCTCAGTAACAACCCTAACCCTAACCCCAGCAACAACCCTAACCCTAACCTCAGCAACAACCCTAACCCCAGCAACGACCCTAACTCCAACAACACCCCTAACCCCAGCAACACCCGTAACCCTAATTCTAGCAACAACCCTAATAATTCTAGCAACAACCCTAATAATTCAAGTGACAACCCTAATAATTCCAGCAACAACCCTAATCCCAGCAACACCAATCCGATCTCAAGTCCTACCTCCAACTCCACCAACCTAATAATCAAAATTCTAATAACATTATAAATAATCGCCAAACAAAAGTTATATTAAAACTAATTACAATTACACTTATGACATCTGTTTTTGGTACAGTTTTATATATTCTTGGAGATAATATGGTAAATAGAAAAATTTATGAATGCATAACCCCTTATTTGTTATCTCATATACAAAATAATTTGAATAATTATTCGATAATTTCTAATTAAAAACATACAGAGTCAGTACCTGATGTGAATTCAATTTTAATATTTAAAATAATTTTAAATACTTATAATTTCTAATAAAAAAACGTGTGTCATACTTCTCAAATTTTGGTAGGCTATGATATAAAAACAGCATTTATTACACATTTTTACACATCCAAAGTATAATAATAGCATTAAACTTCTAGTTAAAAACTAATCCTTAATAATATAGTCTATTACAACAGTTTGATCAATTTGTTGGTTTCCTGATATAGAAGTGAATTTTTGATAATGTAATTCCACTATTCACCTTTTCAAAATTTTCCTCTAGATAATGGGAAAAAAGAGCATTACACTCACAACAAAACATTTTATCTGCAACATAAATGAACTTGTTTCCCTTAAACTCTTTAATAGCATATAAGGCATCACTATAATATTCATACTTTAAAGGTTCTCTTTCACTTAGGTTGAGTTCATCTATCATTTCACAATATCCTGAAGTGCTCATATAAAAACTACCCTCAGCCATTGCACTTGGGATTGAACTCTTTTTTTCTAGTGGCCATGTCATTAAAAGAACATCTGGATGATATTTATTATTAATTGCCTCAGAGATATTTATATTATCAACCTCCATCCATGATATAGAATTTATGTTTGAGTAATTATCAGTAGCTTTCACGTCCACATTTCTTAATCTCAATAGATTTTCAATGAATGCAGTGCCAGCAAAAACACTTACAAGAGAACCTTCACCTGTGAATTTAATAATTGCATCTATTTCTATTTCTAGTGGCAAATAATGATCAAATACTCCTCGTAGCATTCTACACAAATCAGGAAAAATATGAAGACAGTTAATTATATACAAAATTTCTTCTTCCAATGGGTAAATTGAAGAAAACTTCTTGGATATTTTATTCCTTTTTACATCTAGTGAGAAATCAATCTGTTTCTCCAACTGCCTTTTTTCTTCATCTGGTGTTATTATTGTGTATATCTTCTTTTCATCTGCATTCAAGATAAAATTCCACCACTCTGCAGCGTTCGAAGATGATATTTTATCTTTGAATTTTCTTATAAATAACTTTGGTAACTTTCCACCACGAGTGGGAATTTCATCAAATTCTGAAAAAAAAACTATCAAAAAGGACTTTTCGACAGCCTCTGTTCAATAAAACTGTCCCACACACATGGCACGGTATTTCATATGCATGTTGTGTGTTGAAATGTATTACTAAATAGTACATTGCAAAGAACTTTTTCTGGCAAATATCACAGGCAAAACATTTTCTTGTCAAAATTTTGGACAGATAATTACCATTGCAGATTTCTCTCTCACACCGATCACATTTTGTATGGGTCAGGTAAGACTGATGATCAAATAAAAAAATAACTTTATCACCCTTGTATGTTGAAATATTCTTAAAAAAAACTTTTAGGAGATGTCATTATCAGCACTTGATTATAACAGTCAGTTCCACCACTAGTAATCTCTTCGCCATTCACAAAGGCTTCACCTCTCCATTCCAACTGATGTAGTTCTTGTTCAAGTTGAGTCCAACCATTAGAGGGTGATGATATGAGTAGTCGAACATTTTGATCCATAATAAATTTTTGTATGGTTGAACCCATCTCATATTCTGGTTTTGTGTCTGGTCTCACTATATATTTTTTTTGTTCATAAGTCAGATTTCGCCACATAATCTTTGCAACCGGACTTTCCCATATTTTGCTAGTGTCTGTTATTTGGGTTATAATATCATTGCCTAGTGGCCTAAACTGATGATTTTCATTTTCAATAAACTTGTTAAAAACAGAAATTACTTTTCTCCATAATCATATGGATTATGGTAATCCATATGGTGCCAGTCATAATGTTCAATCCAATCTACCACCTGTAAAATCAAATGTATGATAGGTTAAATTTTTACATTGTGCAAATTAATGTTTATATATATTTCATATTTCAATCAGAGGAAAAAAAAAAAGATAAGCCTTATCATTTTGTGCTGAAGGTCGGTTATTTTAATAGTTTATTTACATTGTTTATGTATCAACTTTTGTGGTAAGATATGATTAATTCCAAAAGATGTCATTCCTACCACATTAGAAAACATTTTTGCTGGTTATGACCATTATTGTAATTTTTTATTAAAAAATTGTTTATTATTAGTAAAAAATCATATGATTACAACAAGATTCAGAACAGAATAATTAATTAAAAAAAATAATAATGTATTTCTTGGACCAATCTTCTGAAGGCTTTGTTGTACTGTTGTAGCTAGTTAATACAAAGCTTCCATATAGAAGTCATCGTCCAATGTTCATTTTCTCCATCTTGTTTTACCTCAGTGCAACATCCTTTATAATCAGGGTTGTAGAGAGCTGTAAACTCATTCTGTAAATAAACTTTCTGATTGAGTAATCTCAAATGTTCAGGTAAGCTTAAATCCACTCCTGCATATTTTTTGGCAATCTCTGCCATTACCTTAACCCATTCTATAACACTTTCAATTTTACTGTAGCATACTTCTATTCTTCCCAAACCGAGGTGAACAGGCGTTATGATCTGTGACTCCAAACGGAAGTTATCATATAACATTTCTACTGCTCGTATTTTCATAATTCTTTCAACTAAATTATTGCAGTTTTTTTGGGGGGGGATTTGTAGCCGCATACTGCTGCTTTTCAATCTCCGCTAAGCTCCTTATGCGTGCAATAAAGTCGGGGATATCTTCATAATCCACTACACAATGCCCAACGGCGATAGTCATAATCACATCATTAACAGAGGCTGGATAAAAAGAGTCATCCAGCACCTGTGGCCGGTATATCCCGTCCTCACTTGATGGCGCCGCTGTCCATTTGGAGGGGGGGTTTCAGGAGAATCCTTACTTGATGGCGCCGCTGTCCATTTGGAGGGGGGGGGGGGGGGTTCAGGAGAATCCTTACTTGATGGAGCCGCTGTCAATTTGGAGGGGGGGGTTTCAGGAGAATCCTTACTTGATGGCGCCGCTGTCCATTTGGAGGGGGGGGTTTCAGGAGAATCCTTACTTGATGGCGCCGCTGTCCATTTGGAGGGGGGGGGGGGTTTCAGGAGAATCCTTACTTGATGGCACCGCTGTCCATTTGGAGGGGGGGGGGGGGGTTTCGGGAGAATCCTTACTTGATGGCGCCGCTGTCCATATGGAGGGGGGGGGGGGGGGTTTCGGGAGAATCCTTACTTGGTGCTGTCCATTTGGAGGGGGAAGTTTCGGGAGAATCCTCACTTGATGGTGGTGCTGTCCATTTGGAGGGGGGAGTTTCGGGAGAATCCTCACTTGATGGTGGTGCTGTCCATTTGAAGGGGGAAGTTTCGGGAGAATCCTCACTTGATGGTGGTGCTGTCCATTTGGAGGGGGAAGTTTCGGGAGAATCCTCACTTGATGGTGGTGCTGTCCATTTGGAGGGGGGAGTTTCGGGAGAATCCTCACTTGATGATGGTGCTGTCCATTTGGAGGGGGAAGTTTCGGGAGAATCCTCACTTGATGGTGGTGCTGTCCATTTGGAGGGGGAAGTTTCGGGAGAATCCTCACTTGATGGTGGTGCTGTCCATTTGGAGGGGGGGGGGGGTTCGGGAGCAGACTCACAGATAGTGTTGTCATCACTAATCTGTGCCATTCCTGACTGAAGAAGGAGTGATTTACAATTACACTGTTTATTATTATTATTATTATTATTATTATTATTTTATTTATTTTATCTCACAATGCTACCCACCATCCGTCTGTCCTCGTTTAGTTCCATAGTGAGAATGAGCTTAGAGTTTTTTTTATCCCACTTAAGTACACATTCGAGAGTTGCTCCAGCATGTTTCTCTACACTTTGGTGGCCAATTTAAATCTGGCTCTCCCCCCCCAAAAAAAGCAGCTCCCAACCACCTCGGTGAGATTACTCTAATTTATCACTGTGGGTCGGTTGTTTAATCTAGGAAAGTCTCTTAAGAAAGCAACTGGTGAAAGCGGCAAGTATCACTAATTTCCCATTCCTCAGACATCAGTTGTTCTTTGGGAGACTATTTCCATTATCAACTTATAATTATTTAAATACATAATACTTTAAATCTTCCACAGCTCTCTTCCAGAATCCAATCATTAGATGTTCTAGACCTTCATTAAGTATGAATTGTTTAAGGTGTAAATGGGGAATTTGGATGGTGGTATCTATCTTTTCATGCAATGTGGCTACATTCCAACATTCTGTTTCAGTATCCGAAACCAAACTATTTACAATCTTCTGAGTGCATTGGGCTACTAAACTACAATTTTTCCTCATCTGAGATGATAATAAACCCTCATCTTTCAAGATAAAACTACAAATTTTATCCTTTTCCCCAGTTTGAATTATATTTATAAAGAGTTTGGGATTACGGGTTACAAAAATTATACATTCTCTCTTATAATAAGAGTAATAGATGATAATCATTTCGATAAAAAATGATCCATATTCTTTCACCCCCAAGCGAGCAATTAGTGCATTATATTTTTTAGTTTTTTCCACATGATAAACTCTGTCAATGCTTTTGAAGTCATTACAAAATTTTAAGTCAATCATGTATATATTGTCACAGTCTTCATCACCATCACTAAACATGCGACAAGAATAGTTTTCATATTTAAACCATCTGTCATTAATTTCATTAACCAATGTTTCATATAAATTTTTCATGTATGGTTCCATATATGTTATAGTCTAACATTTTTTGGTTTCACATAAACTATATTGGTTGATTTGATACCAGGAATTATCAACCTCTTTTTCAAAACATTTCACCCATTTTTCATAAACATCATATTGTCCAGTTGACTTCCAATGAATGTGTTCAAACATCAGGTACCTAAAATAAAGATCTCGCTTGAAATAGTTTTTTGTTAACAGAAATTCTTCTTCATCACATTTGTAGTATGTCGACCAAAGTGGAATTGATATTCCATCGATTCGCATCATCTCTCTTAAAGTTTCTTTTTCCTCTTCTGAAGCTTGAACCATCTTTAGAAATGTAAGAGGGTCCTTGGCAAAGGATTTATATCCATTGTTATTGCTTCTTATATTAAAATTTTCGTCATAAACACATAATATTGAATATCTTTCATCTATATTTGAAATAAGTTCGATGAAGAATCCTTCGTTTTCTATTTGACATCGTAGTATAAATTGAAATTGTGATGCTAGTGGTTTCCCTTCCTCGTTAGATTCCATCCATATTTTCAAGGAATAAAGAGTTTGTATGTCTGTTTCAAACAAAAAATTTGATGGTAATTTTAAATCTCGTTCTAATGTAATATTTAGTCCACAATTATAAAAGTATTGAATATAGTTAGACAATTGTAAACTTGATGTAATTGAAGGTACAAAAGATTTGAAATTCTCACATTCCGTAGTAAACATCATCTTGTCGAAAGGATTCATTATGCAAAAAAAAAAAAAAAAAGGATCTCTAATAAAATGTCAATTTACCACTAAATGGCCTCTCTGGCAAAAGAATGTTGAAAATTATCTGAAATTTTTTTGGTTAAAGCTGTGTATGTGGATATTGGAATCCCAGATGGTTTTTCTCCTCCTCTATTACTTTTGATTCTTTCCCGCAACATCCTGGATTGCTATGGGAGGGGAATCCACAAGAAACTTAACGACTCTTCCTTAGTTGGTTAGTATCCTCACAGCTCTCTTACATCTCGGCCTGTCACAGTCTGTTAAAAAAAATTCGTTATAGTAGAAGAAATAAGGACACTGACTGACCTAGTTGTGTGAGAACCATGAGCAAACAATAGTCACTCTCCCTTTTTCAATATAATAACAGATATGACAGCCACACCATCAGGAGATCCACCCCCCCCCCCTCACAAATGAAATGAGAACACTGACCTGCTCGCGTGAATGGAGAGCAACTATGAAGCAAGAGAGGGCGGCTCTGTCTTATATTGACAGGAAACAGGAAACTCTCTTACAAAAAAAAAAAAAAAAAAAAAAACGTCACTTCTTGCTCGTTGAGTTCTCCTTATTTCAATCAATATTTTTCATACAGTTTTGAGACTAATTTTTAAAAATTAAATGTTGTAAATGAATTGGAATGGTGGTATCCATCTTTTCATACAATGTGGCTACATTCCAATATTCGGTTTCAGTATTCCCCCCAAAAGAATTTACAATTTTCCGAGTGCATTGGGCTACTAAACTACAACTTTTCCTAAACTCTGTCAATGCTTTTGAAGTTAATAAAGCATATATTGTCACAGTCTTCATCACTGTCCCTAAAAATACGAAAAGAGTAGTTTTCATATTTAAACCATATTTTACCATAATAAAGTAGTTCAGTAATAATTTCATAATATAATTTTTTCATGTCTTGTTCCATATATGTTATAGTCGGACAATTTTTGGTTTCACATGAAGAAAAAGAGGATGATCATCCCTGGTATCAATTGTCCAGTGGAATTCCAATGAATGGGTTCAAACATCAAATAATTAAATATTTATCTCGCCCAAAATAGCTTTGTGCTTCTCTTAACAAAAGTTCTTCTTCATAATAACTTTTGTAGTATGTCGACAAAGGTGGAATCGATATTCCGTCGATTTGCACTAAAGCTTCTTTTTCCTCTTCTGAAGCTTGAACCATCTTTAGAAATAGGATAGGGTCTTTGATAAAGGATTTATATCCACTTTTATTGCTTGTTATTTCCAATTTTCCATCAAAATTATAATCACATAATATTGTATATCTTTCATCTAAGTTTGAAATAATATTGTGATACTAGTGGTTTCCCTTCTTTGTTTGATCCCATCCATATTTTCAGAGAATAAAGAGTTTGTATGTCCGTTGTAAACCTATGTAGGTCTGTTGTAAACACAATCTCTGATGGCTTTCTTAAATCTGGTTCTAAAATAATATACAAAAGATTTGAAATGTACCACCTCTTTGGTCTGCTTGAGCTGCCAACACATCTCCTAAAAATACATTAAAAATCACTAACCTGGTCACGTGGATAGAGAGCAACTGAGCAAGTATGAAGCTGCTCTTGTCTTATATACAGCCTGACAAAATTATCCTCTTTAAAAATAAATGTTCAATCATACCTCCCACTCATTTGACAAGGGAGAACTCTGTGGTCTCCATTTTCTCATGATCACAAGATTTTCCACGCTTTATCCAAATGGGATAAACAGGCAGGAACAACTGTGACTCTTGTACAACAATAGTATAATTAACATATATCTATATCAAATGCCTTAAATATTTGTGGTGAAAATAAATTTTGGTTCCCTTCTTTTAGTAACTGATGTGATAAAATCTTTTCATTATCCCATTCTATTACAATATGTGGAATTTGATAGATGAGTTTGATAAAAGATGGCATCAAGAAAGGTAGTGAATGCCCAAAAACAGAAGTTAACATGGATGATATACATGTTTCTAAGGATGGCAGTTTTCCTTTTCCTTTTTCTATATTAATTCTGAATAATAAAGTAGAAGTTACACTCACTAATTGTTGAAATTTAACCTGGTCAATAGGAACATAAGATTTGTGTAAGTACCAAATTATAATATATTGTAAATGAGGCAAAACAATTTTATACTGTTGTTGTTGTTGTTGTTTGTGTTTATGGGTATTATTAAAATTTACAGTTTCATAATCAATGTTAAATGAATTTATTGGAATGACATAGGCTATAGTTTTATATTTCTTTTTATTTTGTGTTATATACAAGTTAGTAGATGAGTTTAAGAGTTTATTGGAATAAACATAAATCGTCATTTTTTAATACAGTCATCACAAAAGTGATGAGATTCGATTGACTCATCTGCAAGTCTTCGTAATGTTGGTATTTGGAGGAGGTGTAGTGGTTTATTTGACTGGTGACATTTATAGCAATTTGCTACATTCTTACTTTTTTCCAGTTGACGCCATTTTTCAACTCTCTGGTATATTGATAAATTCGGATGGACTGTTTTTAAAAGGTGTTCTGGAGAAATGTACTTTAAGAGAGGTTCCATAAAAGTATCAAAATTATCTAATTCCATATTATCGAAATCAAAATTGGCATTCATTTTTTGTCTAAAGGGTTAGGTTTTCAACGATGTTTGAGGTTTTAAGCAATTCTATAATATTTTTTTGTATCTCTTGACTTTTATAGACATCATTCAAAATCAATGTTGGATTATATGAGTGAATAATTTTTCTTAAAATGTGGCGCACTTTATCTCGTCTTTCACAACCCCACATTAACATCACACACATTGTCACGGTTACAATGATACCATACTTAGTAGGAATGACGCTGTATATATCTCGTTTAGGCAAACGTGTAAAATATCGGTTAGAAAGATATTGAACATATCTTTTATAATTGAGTTTTGATTTAGATATTTGTTTAGAAAAGACATCACAGATATTTTCGGAATGAAATACCGGCATCGGTTCTGTGATTATAGAATATATATTTAAAGAAGGAAGAAAAAGGCCTCTGTAATCAATTAATTTAATTCGATGAATGTCATCATTGGATACAAATACATTTTGAGGATTAATATCGTAATAAGTACCTGATATATATTTGTCAGTAGTATTATATAAGACTAATTGAACATCAATAAGCTGTCTAAGAACTGTAGAAAGCAATTGTTGACGACAATACTGATCATTTTTCAATAAGTCGACTTTTTTCCTTAGTAGGATCCAATCGCGTGGGTTTAAGTATTCCATTTCGATAAAGTAGCCTATAGATTTAGATGTGAAAGGACATTTATACTCAATATTATTCAAAGAATGAAGAACTTTTGTAGGTTGTGATGACTCTAGAAATTTACCTTGTGGACAGTGTATTACATTATAGGCAGTTTCGACCATAAACACACGATACACTTGAACAAAGAATGCCTTTCTAATATTTTCATCAAGACGTGCAATATTTTCAATCTCCATTAAAAAATCCCTTTTCCGGCGAAAACTCTTTCGAGCCACAAATGTTTGTAGATACTTTTTTCCTCGTTTGTGTTTCTTCTTAGAAGATTTAAAAAGTTTGGAAGCCGTGTGTGGGTAAATATTTTGAAACACATGTATTTGATGTGGTAATCTAGGATCAAGAAGTTCAATAGTAGGTACTTGAACAAGATCAACTTTACCATAGGCACCTTTCCCTAAATAACGTTTGTGGGTATTAAATGTAAAACGAATATGATTAGATATTCTATTATTTAGTGTTTCACATTCATCAGGATTAGTCAGTTTGTTTTTCCCCTTAATGACTTCCATTTTTTAATTATTTATGATATAATCACAACTTGAAAGCGGATACCAAACCCAACTCTTATAAGTCTTATGAAATTTTGATAGAAGGTATAAAAAAAGAAAAACGTATATATATTAAATATATCATAACTATATATAATACAACAGTTTTTGTTTTTCATATATTATAATACAAACAGGGTCATGACAAATACAACTGAAAATATTTGAAGTAATTCACAAACTATTGGACTGAAATGGAGGAATTTATCAAGAAAGGTAATCAAACATATCCTAATCTCTTAAAAATATATTCTTTGGCAACCAAATAGTTCTACTGTGCCATGTGAAATTTCGAACATATTCTTTAAATTACTTGATAAATCATTAAAAAAAAATAGGAGAGCAAAAGATTGTAAAGATATTTGTTAATTAAATAAATAAAAAAAAATATGGAATACATTAATTTTTGTAGTATGTTAATTGTCTTTTATGACTAGGACAGGACAGGACAACTAATATTAATGCATTATTATATATTAGAAGATAATTATGGACTGTAATGGTATAACCAATGTTTCTTTCTTCTTTGTAGATAACTTGGAGTTTATTAATGGAGACATTACTGACCCTGTATATAGAAGCCCCAATATAGCGCTTGTACAAATACTCAACTGTGTAGCTGTTAAATCTCATGGACTTTCTCAGATTCTTGCTGAGATATATCCATACTGTGGTTCTTATACACGACGCCGGGCAATAGGCACTTTAAACCGTGCTATGCTTGAAGATAGACCTCAACCAGGAAATATTGAGATTTGTCATCCTAACACTGTAACAAAGGGACCAGTAGTTATTAATGTTTTTCGGCAGTTTTATATGGGGAAGGAGAAAAATGAAAACCTTTATACTAAAAGACTCATACAGCAGTTACAGCAGTCGTGTACTGTTGATGTTGGACCTAAAGGAAGAAATCCTAGACATTTAGAACCTTTCGATCATCAACTTTTATCTGGCCTTTTAAAAGATACATCCCAAAACAGGATTTATTGGTTTAATGAAGGTCTAAATAAATTAGCAGTGCAAGTATCTAATGGAAAATACAGTTTGGTAATTTTTCCATCGTTAATTGGGTGTGGATTGGCTGGTGGAAACTGGGAAAGAGACTACTTACCAGCAATTATAAAATTTTCTAGACAGGTCTACCCTTTTGGTGTCAGAGTTAAAATTATAAACAAAATTATGTCAAAGACATCATAACAATGAAAAGAATAGTTAAACATCCTAATTTATATATATATTTTTTCATAGGTTCCCCCCTTTATGACAAAAAAAAAAAAGGACAGTGTCATTAACATAAATAAGACCTCCTCCACCCTCCCTGGTCAATTGTTGTTGTGTGATGATTTAATCCTGACAACAGAATGAACCAGTCAGTGGGTTTAGATATGCTCCCTAAAACTTTATGAACTGATTGAGGTGAGAGAGACCACAGTTACTAATTGAAGAAATTTTATCTCTACCCTTCTACCACTACTACTTCCATCCTACTCTTATTTACCCTATCACTTTTCAGACATCTTTCTACACACCAAACCCGAGAAAAGTGCTGTTTTTTTTGTTTATTTTTTTTTAGAATAGTTAACTATGGAATAAAGAGCTTTTTTCCCCTTCCTTACAACTCCATTTCTTCCCCTTTTTTTTTTATTAATATTAATGTTATCTTTCATATTTCTTCTAGGTTTAATATGGAATTATCCCTGGGGATAATTCCAAAGAGAAGAGATTTAAAAAAAAATATATACAAAATATCAAATTAAAAAAACTCAAGAGGTTGCCAACTTTTTTTGACTTGCAAGATTTCTCCTACAAGGTCAAGATTACAGAAGAATATCAAAGTGAGAAACATCATAGAAATTATGACAGAAGCAGAAAAGGCATCGTTAACTATTATATTTAATTGTTCACCAAATATCAGATCAATTGATACTGATATAAATCTGTTTGAAAATGAACATGATTTTAGACAAGACTAGTGTTTTGAAACTAAGAATAATTCTACAGTCCTGGTTAAAATACCATTTTTGAAAAAATATCAAACAAACCTGGTGTCCAACAGACTCTGGGGACCTGATAATAAGGACGTTGTCATTGATATATCAATTAAACACGGTTCCCTTAAAACTATCAAGAAAAATGTCATTCGTCATCAAATTGTATCTTGCCCCATTTGTTTAGATATGAATGGGTCAGGTGACATGGTTTTTATGTTTAATGATTATATGGTTGGATGTGGTCACAGTATTTGTCCTCAGTGTATGTTTACATTATCCGCCAAAATTTTGTTGGGTAAAAAATCTACAGGGAAATTTGATTATAATAATTATGGCTGCCTTAGATATATGAATAATTCTTATGGGATGTACTCTTTTTTATCAAATATTATCAACAAAGATGAAATATTGTGTCCACTTTGTAAGCAAATAGTAAAAAGTGTGTTTGTGTTGAATATGCATCATCTAAAATGTAGCATTAGGGAATTTTCTCGTAAGTATGCCCAAATCTTATTTTGGGGTAATCAAACTGACAGGCTGTTTTTAGAAGCCGCAACAAGTTTTATATATGGAGTGGAGCAATTGGCAGTCACTGATTTGTATATAGAAAGATATATTATGGAAAACAGTTGGATTTTTGACGAATATGTGACACCAGTTACCCTATACCTTAACTTTAATGAAACACTTTCAGAGATGAAACTTGTTTTTAAGAGTTTACAGCCATATTTATTAAAACTAGCCTCAAAAAATTCTAATGATCCATCAAATAGAAAATACTTATTATTCTTTAACCAACTTTGTCATAGAAAGGGGGTGAACCAATCCTGAGAACAACATTCATTAAATAAAACAATTAAAAAAAGTGTTTTTTTGTAAATAAATGTATTGTATGTGTTATTTGTACCTCTGTTTGGGTTTCAATCAGAGGGCATCAATTTCTCAGGCAGCAACAGGTACCACCTAGCGTTCATATTTATGACAACCCAAGGCCAGCCATCACCACCTGAGTTGCAAGGTCCACCGCAGGTACAGTCACAGTTGCCACCCCAGGGCCCACCTCAGGGCCCACCTCAGGCACCAATGCTGTAAAAACTCTAGTCCGAAAAGCTAAAATGTCATCCTTACCACATTTCCATATCATATTTTTATTCATTTTATATATATATATTTTTTTTTTTTTGGATAATGATGATGATGATGATGATGCTGATGAGGAGGAGGAGGGTGTAATTATTTATTTCTTATGTTTTCTCATTTGAAACTGTGTTTGGTTGAAGTTGTAGCTGGTTAGATACATTATCCAAATCTGTATCTACAGTATTTTTTAGTCCATCTGTGAGCGTGTTTTGACTCAAGGTTGTGCAGTGTGCTCGCAGAGTATATCAGAATCCTAAAACAAAGAAAAAAAAGTGTCCTTTTTTTGTAAGTAAGTATATGAAACATATAAATAAATAAATAGCATACACCTTAACCTTTTAAGTTAATGTGTTTTTTTTTTCAGAAGATGGGTGAGAGGGAAAAAGGTAAGAAGATCTTTATGCAGAGGTGTGCACAGTGTCACACTGTTGAATTAAACGGCAAGCACAAAACTGGATCCAATCTCAATGGCCTCTTCGGCCGCCAAACTGGTCAGGCTTCTGGCTATATTTACACTTATGCCAACAAGGCCAAGAGTATCACGCGGGACAAAGATAATCTGGATATCTACTTAACCAACCCCAAGAAATTTATTCCAGGCACAAAGATGGTGTTTGTTGGTCTTAAGAAGAAGAATGCTTACCGACTTGATTGCTTACCTGGAAACCTCCACCAAGTAGAGCAAGCATTAATATTTTTGTGGTCTCACCACTTTAAATCAATAAATCATCCTGCTATCAAAATTTACTAAAAAAAAAAAAAAAAAAAAAAAAAGTAGGGCAGTAAAAATTACAAAACGTTGCTCAAAGAGTGGAGGAGACAGCTGGTTGCCCGGAATAGATGGTAGCAGTGTCAGCTGAATTATATAAATATCAAGTAGTCACAGGCTACTCTCACATTTTACATCCACTGACGGCCAACCAACACACGCTTCGCTACTCTTCCATCCAATAGAAATTTAGTAGCCACATTCTTACTAATATTTGGAATATTCAGGTGTACAAAGCTTTTAAAACCATGGTATCCATATTTCCCTTTAAATCTTTTACATCTTCGATTACATCAAGATCCCAAATAAAAAAATATGTAGACAAATATTGTTCAGTTGGCATAGATATTACTTTAGAACCATTTATAATTAAATTAAGATCATCTAAACACCAAATTGTAAATGTTTATGCTATAAAAATATGGATAGGTTCTACTCAAGAAGGATATCCTGCGGCATCCCAATTACAATTTATACTGCGAGTCGCAGTTAGGGAGGATGAAAATTATTGTTCTTATATGTTTGTGGAATTCTTCTCTAACATTGACCAAAGAAGCATTATGTTCTGTGAACATAATTTCGAGTACCCCCATAATCCGAATTACTTAATAGTGCCTATCACGGGATATAGGTCCTACGCCAAAGATCCTTTCATATTTCTGATGATGATACAAGCTTCCAAACAGGAACGAGAAGCTCTGAGAGAGATAATGATAGAGACGGAATATTGATTCCATCGTCATGTAGCAAAGTTGATCAGGCAGCGCTGAAAAAACTTATGTCCCTCAAACAATATTTGAATCGGCATTATTATTTTAGGCACATGATGTTTAAAAATATAAGTTGGGAATTAACCCGAGATGTGAGAGCTTACGAAGCATAGTTTAAAAATAAAAAATGGCTTAACTACGTTATTAATCACAGGATGATTCGACATAAACCCTATTGTTTACATGATGGATGTTTTTATAACGAGCCTCGTCAAGATATAATTTATAGGGACCCCAACTATGAAATTAGATCTTATTTTGGGGTACCCAAATATTGTAATGACTGGCGGGATAGAGATTCTATTTTTCGGGTTTTCAGTGATGGTGATAAAAAGTGTGATGATATATGTTGTATTAGGCTAGGAAACCTTGACCGAATTTATCATTTAAATTCGGCGAAGAGTGAATTAATTGCTCGAATAGTGGCGAAAGAATACGGATCATTTTATGTAGAAAAGGTAAACCGCGTACTTTTCATAACCCGAAATCCCCATCTCTTTATGGACCTCATTCAAACGGGAGAAAAGGAAGAAATCTGTCATTTTATTATAGAAGACGAAGGTTTATCATCATCACCACCACCACCACCATGTAAAAGCACCTACAACCCAAATACTTTGCAGGCAATGTGCGTCAATCAATTTGTGAATTCCTTTTTGGATATTACTAGAATGGGATATTGGACCATGGCCTGCTTACGTAGAGCAATCAACACCAACCGTAATATTCCTCATTTATTTAAACTCCAATTAATCAACGAAGTTCTACGGAATCTAATGATTAGATCGTGGGAAAGAGCAGTGGCAGATGAATTGAATCAAAACAATTTTTCAAAAAAAATCACCAGGCCTTAGAGAGAATATCATTAGGATGTTATGATTGGTTGTAACGGAATAAAAATCTGGAGAGGATTGAACAAACTGACAAAACCATTAAAAAATATCTCTCATCATTATTTCATGATAATTAAATTTAATGTGGGAATCATTAATATTATCATTTATTAACTTATATAACTTATAAGCTATAAATAATTATCTTATTAGATTATGTCTCAGGGGTAAATAATATATTCCAGGAATTTTTTATTATGTTAAATTTTTCATTATTTATATGTTCGATATCTTTATTAATGAAAAGTTCCTCTTTTTTGTTCACATTTTTTTAAATCCTTTAAATATTTAATTCTAATACTTTCTCGAGATGATCTGCCCTAGCAACAAATAGGGAATTAATTATTGGCTAAGATTTATTGTCATATAAATTTTTTATTATATATTTGTGATAGAATTTAATCAAATAAATCCCAATAACATATGGTATTTGTTTCAAGGTTATCTGACCATAGCATAGACATACAAAGACTACTTTTTTTTCCGTGGCATAACGTGTCGATGTTAATGTACTATTAGATCAAAGATCAAAGTGACTGACTGAACTCTGGCCGATGGTAGATTTAACCAGTTCAGTTATCATTTTCTGCACTTCAGAGGAGTTCATCATTTGAATAAAAGGTTACTAAAATATGTTCTCGTTTTTGGTAAATGAATGGATGGATAGTGAAATTCTAAATTTTTATTACTTCTATACTTCTTGTCAATTTGTTTTTCCTAATTTGTGATAATATTTGCTGAAAACTTTGTTCTGGTTGAATCTATACTTAATTTTTTTTTCACACTCATTGTACATAAAGGGATTTACTCCTACTAACATTCGGAATATTCATTTGCACAAAGCTTCTAAAACCATGGTATCCATGTTTCCCTTTAAATCTTTTACATCTTCGATTACATCAAGTTCCCAAATAAAAAATATGTAGACAAATATTTTTCGATTGGTTTAAATATTACTTTAGAACCATCTATAAGTAAATTAATACAATTTAACCCCCAAATTGTAAATGTTTATGCTATTAAAATATGGATGGGATCTGCTCAAGAAGGATATCTTGCGGCATCCCAATTGCAATTTATACTGCGAGTCTTATTTAATGAGGATGAAAATTATTGTTCTTATATGTTTGTAGAATTCTTCTCTAACATTGACCAAAGAAGCATCATGTTCTGTGAACATAATTTCAAGTACCCCCATGATCCGGATTACTTAATAGTGCCTATCAAGGGATATAGATCCTACGCCAAAGATCTTTCCATATTTCTAATGATGATACAAGCTTCCAAGCAGGAACGAGAAGCTCTGAGAGAGATGATGATAGCAGACGGAATATCGATTCCATCGTCATGTAGCAAAGTTGATCAGGCAGCGCTGAAAAAGCTTATGTCTGTAAAACAATATTTGAATCGGCATTATTATTTCAGGCACATGATGTTTAAAAATATACGTTGGAAATTAACCCGAGATGTGAGAGCTTACGAAGCATGGTTTAAAAATAAAAAATGGCTTAAATACGTTAATCGAAGGATGATTCGACATAAACCCTATTGTTTATATGATGGGTTTGCTTATTATCATCACAAGCCTCGTCAAGATATAATTTATAGGGACCCCAACTATAAACGTTGTTATCCTTATGGGGTACCCGAATATTGTAATAAATGGTCTGAAAATTATACATTTCGGGTTTTCAGTGATGGTGAAAAAAAGTGCGATGATATATGTTCTATTAACATAGGAAAGCTTGACAGAATTTATCATTTAAATTCTGCGAAGAGCGAATTAATTGCTCGAATAGTGGCGAAAGACTATGGATCCTTTTATGTAGAAAGGGTAAACCGCGTACTTTTCATAACCCGAAATCCCCATCTCTTTATGGATCTCATTCAAACGGGAGAAAAGGAAGAAATCTGTCGTTTTATTATAGACGACGAAGGTTTATCATCATCATCACCACCACCTCCATGTAAAAACACCTACAACCCAAATAGTTTCAGGCAATGTGCGTCAATCAATTTGTGAATTCCTTTTTGGATATTAATAGAATGGGATATTGGACCGTGGCCTGCTTACGTAGAACAATCAACACCAACCCTAATATTCCTCATTTTTTAAAACGCAAATTAATCAATGAAATTCAACGGAATTTAATGATTAGATCATGGGAAAGAGCAGTAGCAGATGAAACAACTACTGAACTTTTATTTCAAACACACCACAGACCCCGAGATGAGAAACCTTGGCCAATTGGATAGCGATCACTATTCATACATTTTGTATGGTTTAGTGACGGTGACGACCACTGCCATTTAATGAAACTCGTTCACATGTCCAAAACAGTAGTGACATATTTATTGGGATTGTGTAAGAGACACAAAGCACTGTGTAGTATTTTAAGTTATTTTACTGAATTGATTATGTTATAAAATATTTGTTTATTATTCTTATAATAAATAAATCTTGAAGTTAGGAGCAAATGCTAAAAGTATAAATAAAAACCATTGATGAATCTTATAATATACTATAACGTAATAATGCCAAACCAATTAATTCACATATTTCTTTACATTACAGAGGAAACTTAAGTAACTGAATGGACTCTGGCCGAAATCAAGGCCTTTAAAAACGTATTCGTCTTTCGTTTTTTATAGATCCTGTTGATCATTTCATTTACTGACGACGTCATTATACTTGGCTTCAATGCCCCCACCATCATTATTACCCCCTCCTCTCATTTTATTTGAGATAACTAAAATTAAGTCAAATGGTATAAAAAGGGGAACTAATCATTATTAAAAGTACAAGTTTTCAACAACTATTGTCACTAATTAGAAATTAAATTTTTGTAAGAAGTGTATAAAAGTAATAAAAATTTAGAATTTCACTTAACTATTACATTCATTTACCCAAAACGAGCACAGTAATAATAAGTATAATGACGTCGTCAGTAAACGAAATGATCAACTATATTTTATTCTTTAGAAAAGAGTATGATGCTGCAAAACTTAAACATATTTTAGTAACCTTTTATTCAAATAATGAACTCCTAGCTACCAAAAAAATTTTGGTATCATGTAATAATGGTAAGTGGTGGCCATTGGGAGTAGAAGAATTTAATTATCCACATAAGATGGATTACAATGATCTATACAAAACGAAAGACGAACACGTTACTTCTATTTTTAAAGGCCTTGATTACCTGGAAACCGAAGGTAGATTACCGAAACCTTCAATAGATTTGAGTAAATATCCCCAATATGAATTAACCACCCATATAACTGTTATTGAGGGGCTAACTAAATTGTCGAGGCTTCAAGATAGTGTGGATCATTTACAAAATGTTGCCTTGCGACTAACGGAAGAAGTACGTAACTCTGAAATACAGAAAATGATAACTGAACTGGTTAAATCTACCATCGGCCAGAGTCCAGTCAGTCACTTAAGTTCCCTTTCTAATGTAAAGAATGATATGTGAATTAATTGTTTGGGCATTATTACATTATAGTATAGTATAAGATTCATCATGTGTAGGGGGTGAAGGGGGTAGGATTTAGAGTCTTTGATCCAATAGTACATTAACATCGACACGTTATGCCACGGAAAAAAAGTAGTCTTTGTTTGCCTAGAACTAACTAAGTACAGTAGTCACAACAAAAAAGTGCAGTATAGGATTTGCCCATTAGAGTCATAAGTCAATTATGAACCAACAACCCCATCTTCATCCTGTAGCCGATTGCTTGCTGGAATATTCCAGAACTATATCTGGTTGTAGCAACATAGATCCTATTCAGCTACTAAATATTTGGAACAGCCTCAGGGTCGATAACAACCTTCGCCCAATAAATATAACACCGGACACTCTGAACATAATTGACCCAAACCGGTTTCCTATCAACAATCCAACTTTACATGCTCCTGAGACATCCAATCCCCCCCTCCCATTATCTTGTTCACCAATCCAAAGTCCCCCAATTACTCCAGCTGAACTCTGTAACAGTCACCTCATCAACTAATGATCTTAACCCACCCTCTAAGAGAACATAGAAAATCGATTAGATCAGCAGAAATAACAAATTATTTTCATATGTCATAATTAAAATCCAACAGTGTCAATGATTCATCTGAAGATTCATCTGAAAAATCGTCCAAAACTGGAATGGACTCATAGGATGAAAAATCTCCAGATCAAGTAAGTAATTATCAAAAGGTATCAAAGCCGAGGAAGAAAAAAATATTGTTTAAAATAGGTGGTAAAAGAACTGTAAATTATCTGAACATAGCAAAAATCATAGTGTTGATTTTAAACATTACTGGACAATGTTGATGATGTAGTAGTTGGGGTGTTGATAACCGGTGGTGATGATGGTGATGGTGGCTAAAGTCCAGGGGTGCTTGGGATATATATAGCTGAGCGGAAAGGGTTTAAATATTCGGGAGAGAGAGAGAGAGAGAGAGAGAGAGAGAGAGAGAGAGGTGACATCATATTTTAAAGGATGTGGTAACGTCAGATGATAACAAAACTTGTCCAGAGTATATAAACAGATGACCGTTACAGCTTAACCAGCACTACACAACAAGTCTTTGACTGACTATAAAGCTTATCCATCTTTACAACTGAAGAGTTTAGTTTGTTTTGTTGCTCACTTGAAACATAGAGTATGTTTTTTTTATTTTTTTTTTATTTAATTTTGTCATTGTTTATTGTTTGAGTCTTTATTTGGTTCATTTTGAAACATAAGGTATATTTTAAAAACTTTTTGTTTAATTTTTTGTATCACTATTTAATTCTTTAGAAAGGATTGTTTTAATAATTCTAGGCTTTTGTTCTGTATCAGACGTTTTGTTAATTAATTTTAAAAATATTTAGGATAACGATTTAACTGATTTTGTTTTTCGTAGATGAAAGAAGTCTCTCAACATCGCTGTCGTCGTTCACGTCGATCGAAGAATGATAAATATCTTCTACCCCAGAAAATAAAAAGAGAGGATGCCCAGAGGTATGGACAACTTGGAACCACAAATTGTGGCCCACATATGAACCCCTATAGATGGATGGTTGGTTTTAATACTGAAGAAAAGAAAGGAAGGATCTTAAGGAGCAAACCATGTTCTTATATATGCACCTTATTTATCACATTCGATCCATTTAATCCACATGAAGATGGACTATTAGACTGGGATATTAACATTGAGATAGAACGTAATTTAAATACATCTTGCCTTGAAATTTAATTTGAAGGCAAGGATTCAGAATGTGATTTTATGGATCTGAGAGGACATTTTGGACTAACTGATCTCAAGGAGATATTTAAAAGAATAATATATATTCTCCCAGAAGTCGAGCTATCCAAAATATTCAAAATAATCCCATCCTTTAAAGATGAAAAGGTTTTAAAGCATACTGAAAAGATTAAAATAGTTCATATATAAAATAGTCCTAATTCATATATCTTATAGGATCTAAGTTGGATTTGTGATGACAGGAAAATATTTATTATTTGTTTGTCGAACTTAATTAAGCTTTGTTTATTAGACAAATCAGGTCTCGCATAGTAGGCAGAGTACTGCGTTGTAGCTAGTATGCAAGGCCCGATTTGCCACATCGTCAGTGGGATTTTCGTTATTAAACAAACAATTTGTACCCCAATTATTGATTTAACATAAACTATATGATTTACATTTTACATTGAAATAGTTTTTTTTATATACCACCACTACAAAAGCTCTAAAGTCCTCCATATTATTGTAAAAAAAAAAGAGAGATAATGTTTACTGAAAAATGAGTAGTAGTATTAAGATGATGAAAATATTACATAATATATAATTAATGAATAATGAATAGTTCATTCCCTTTTTTGTAAGGAGAGGGAGTATTCCAAAGTATAATTTATTTTATGTTTGCCATACAAATTAATTAAATGTTTAAATGGTGGTGAAAGAATATTCATTTTTCTGAAACATATTCTTCATAGACCTCTCTCATTCAAACGAAGGACAGGGAAACTAAAGTCACTGTTTAATTTTACACAACAAAACATTTATCTTCATCATCAGCATGTCAAAAAAAAATTACAACAGCAAGGTAATAGTAGTATACAAGACAAAGAACGCAATGAGTTTGTGATTTAAATTTTTACATTGAACGACAATTACATTATTACAATGTGTACTACAATATTGACCTACCTTATGTTAAATGTGGTTAAGAACTTATTAAACCTATTATTTATAAGAAATAATGTCCTTCTACGATGGCATAACCATGGCACAACTTACCAGATTAAGAAGACCATGGAAAACTTTTGTATCTTCGATTAAATACGAGGATGAACTAACAAGAATGATATATCTATATTATGTGGATAGACTCGATATTACTCTGGAATTACATTGCAATGTACCACCACCAATGGTACATCGTGTGCATAAAACATACAGTGTATCAATAACGCCAGTAACTCTTTATTCTATAAAATTTTGGATGGGAACGAATAAAAAAGGGTATCCCGCTAACCGCGACGAACGGCGTACAATGTTCTGTAAATTCAATTTAAATAAATCTTCTTTGTATGGCCAAAATGAAAGACTCCAATGCCAAACCCATGTAAATGGATATCGATCCTATGCTAAAGATCCACTTGTATTTCTGACGATGATACAAGTGTCAACGAAGAAAGAGAGGCTCTGAAAGAGATGATGAGAGCCGAGGGAATAAGAATCCCTTTATCATCATCATCATCATCATCATATTCATATAATAAAGTTTGTCAAACTGCAAAAGAGCAGCTTTTGAGATTGAAACGATATTTCAATCGACATTATATGATGTTCGACAATATATAGTGGGAATTAACCAGAGATGCTATTGCTTTCGAAGCATGGTTATATGGCCAAAATGGTCTGAATACGCTCATGAAAAGAGAAATCAACACGAAAAATATTGCTTGTTCAACGACAGAGAGTTTCAACTAACAAAGTTGCACATGAAACCCAGTTTTTTTTTTAGAAGTTTTTTTTTAGAAGGTTCGTGCATATGTATGACTGTGGGAAAATTGGTTACACCATACTTTGGAATAAGGACACTACTACCACATATCGGGTATTTAGCGATTGTGAGGAAGAATACTCTGAAATTTTTTGTGGTACTGATCATTTGTTAAATCACATCAACAGAGTGTATCATGTGAATCAATTTGGTAACTGGTGGCATGATGATGGTGATGGAAGAAAAATGGAACCATGTGTGAATTCATATGGTGAACTAATTGCAGGCATGCATGTGAAAAATTATGGAAAAATTTATTTCGAAATGATCATAGTAACTTATAGCACCCCATTCGACGTATGTACTCGGGCAGTTACAAGTTATTTTTTGGATGTTAGAACAATAGAATGGGGTTGGACAGCGGCCACTCTGTGCGAAGAAATGGTTTCCACCCTCCAGATCCCGGATTCCTTTAAATATCAATTTATCGATGATGAACTTAAATGGAGTCTAATGGTTAGTTCCTAGAAGAGAGCCGAGGAAGATTTGACATTAGATGATAATATAGCTGAACGGAGCAAGGCTGCATTTATGGCTAAATCACAAAAACTGGATAAATTGATAGATGAAAAAATAGCCGTCACACTGGAGTACTTGAGCCAGCAAGGATGTCTTGATGAGTTGGATATATATACATTATTTTATGTTTCTTTAGTAAAAAATCCTATTATAAACTTGGATTATGCTTCTTTGGAGGGGGGGGGGGGGCATCTTCCCGCTCTCACAGTAGGGAAGGAGGGGAAGGGGGGGGGGGGGATCTTCCCGCTCTCTCAGTAGGGAGGTGAAACATGTGTATGGGTGTACTCCTGTCCGTGGTGGTCCCCTATTTACTACCGGGTGAACAGGAGCACCAGGGTGAAAGAAAATGACCATTTGTTTCTGCCTTTTTTTCTGGGGATCAAACCCGGGCCCTTAGGACTACCACCCTAGAGCGCTGTCCACTCAGCCGCCAGGCCCTGTGTACTCGCCTAATTTTGCTTGCCTTGCAGGGGTTGAGCTCTGGCTCTTTGGTCCTGCCTCTCAACTGTCAATCAACTGGTGTACAGATTCCTGAGCCTATTGGGCTCTATCATATCTACATTTGAAACTGTGTATGGAGTCAGCCTCCACCACACCACTGACTAGTGCATTCAATCCGTTAACTACTGACATTGAAAAAGTTATTTCTAACGTCCCTGTGGCTCATGTAGGTACTCAATACCCACCTGTGTTCCCTTGTGTGTGTACCACCCATGTTAAATAATCCATCCTTTTCTACCTTATCAATTCCCCGTGTGCGTGTGTGGTAGACACGCTTTGCCCGCAGATAGTATCAGTTAAGCCTTTCAAGGAGTAAAGAGATTGAAAAGCTTGCAAGCCCTTTTACCGGGAGAAGCCAACGTGTTTTGCTCGAGTGTTCGTGTCTTGAGGAAACACGGTCGCGTCGCCGCCTGGTTGATTATGCTTGAGGAAGGCAGGTATCAAGCAGGAGAGAGGGAAGGAGGTGGGTAGGTGGGGAGGTGTTAGGGGTGAGGTAATGTGCAGTATCTCCCTCCTTGCCTTCTACTCTCATCCCTCCCAGCCTATGTAGAAAAAAATCACTCAACCAACGTTACCAGGTTTTTGTAACATACACACATTGGGCAAGATTATGCCTAGATGAGGAGCATTGGTCAACTCAATTCATACATTTTGTATGGTTTAGTGACGGTGACGACCACTGCTATTTAATGAAACTCGTTCACGTGTCTAAAACAGTGGTGACATATTTATTGGGATTGTGTAAGAGACACAAAGCACTGTGTAGTATTTTAAACTATTTTACTGAATTTATTATGTTATAAAATATTTGTTTATTATTCTTATAATAAATAAATCTTGAAGTTAGGAGCAAATGCTAAAAGTATAAATAAAAACCATTGATGAATCTTATAATATACTATAACGTAATAATGCCAAACCAATTAATTCACATATTTCTTTACATTACAAAGGAAACTTAAGTAACTGAATGGACTCTGGCCGAAATCAAGGCCTTTAAAAACGTATTCGTCTTTCGTTTTGTATAGATCCTGTTGATCATTTCATTTACTGACGACGTCATTCTACTTGGCTTCAATGCCCCCATAATCATTATTACCCCCTCCTCTCATATTATTTGAGATAACTAAAATTAAGTCAAATGGTATAAAAAGGGGAACTAATCATTATTAAAAGTACAAGTTTTCAACAACTATTGTCACTAATTAGAAATTAAATTTTTGTAAGAAGTGTATAAAAGTAATAAAAATTTAGAATTTCACTTAACTATTACATTCATTTACCCAAAACGAGCACAGTAATAATAAGTATAATGGCGTCGTCAGTAAACGAAATGATCAACTATATTTTATTCTTTAGAAAAGAGTATGATGCTGCAAAACTTAAACATATTTTAGTAACCTTTTATTCAAATGATGAACTCCTAGCTACCAAAAAAATTTTGGTATCATGTAATAATGGTAAGTGGTGGCCATTGGGAGTAGAAGAATTTAATTATCCACATAAGATGGATTACAATGATCTATACAAAACGAAAGACGAACACGTTACTTCTATTTTTAAAGGCCTTGATTACCTGGAAACCGAAGGTAGATTACCGAAACCTTCAATAGATTTGAGTAAATATCCCCAATATGAATTAACCACCCATATAACTGTTATTGAGGTGCTAACTAAATTGTCGAGGCTTCAAGATAGTGTGGATCATTTACAAAATGTTGCCTTGCGACTAACGGAAGAAGTACGTAACTCTGAAATACAGAAAATGATAACTGAACTGGTTAAATCTACCATCGGCCAGAGTCCAGTCAGTCACTTAAGTTCCCTTTCTAATGTAAAGAATGATATGTGAATTAATTGGTTGGGCATTATTACATTATAGTATAGTATAAGATTCATCATGTGTAGGGGGTGAGGGGGGTAGGATTTAGAGTCTTTGATCCAATAGTACATTAACATCGACACGTTATGCCACGGATAAAAAGTAGTCTTTGTTTGTCTATGCCATGGTCAGATAACCTTGAAACAAAGACCATATGTTATTGGGATTTATTTGATTAAATTCTATCACAAATATATAATAAAAAATTCATATGACAATAAATCTTAGCCAATAATTAATTCCCTATTTGTTGCTAGGGCAGATCATCTCGAGAAAGTATTAGAATTAAATATTTAAAGGATTTAAAAAAATGTGAACAAAAAAGAGGAACTTTTCATTAATATAGATATCGAACATATAAATAATGAAAAATTTAACACAAAAAAAAATTCCTGGATTATATTATTTACCCCTAAGACATAATCTAATAAGATACTTATTTATAGCTTATAAGTTATATAAGTTAATAAATGATAATATTGATGATTCCCACATTAAATTTAATTATCCGCTCAATCTTAGCAGAAGACAGTTAATTTATTGGAAAATTTACGATATGTCAGGATTAACAGCTGATAATAAATTTATCTGGTATGAAATTTTTTTTACACAATTTCACAATCAGGATATTGTAATTGACGAAGATTTTGGGGTATATTCCCCATTTAAAATGAAGAGGCCAAAATGATAATATATATTAACACTGTGGTAGATTTATGTTTTTTTCTTTTAGATGGGGTAAGAAATGTTGAACAAAGTTTAAATGAGTATATTATTAGAAATTGTTTAACTTATGAACAAACATTTGAAGTAAACAAAAAATCAATTACAAATATTGATATGTACATTAAAATCGATGATGTCATGAGATATGATGAGAATATAATGGAGCATCTTATTACTAATTATGAAAAAATAATAATTGGTCAAAACTAAGAAATATATCACTATCTACAGCGTAGGACATGCATTATGATTTATTAGAACAATTTACTAGTATTATTAATAAAATTAAAAACCCAATAGAAACAATACCAAGAGATGCCAAATTTTATTCTTATCTTTCCCCTGATTATGCAGTAACTAAAATGGTGGCTTACCTCTCACAAAAAAGGGAAAATATTACTATTTGGAAAAATCAGTACCAAAATTATTCGATTAAAATTAATGGCATTATAAAAAAGATGAGAAATCGGGAGGTGTTGAAAGATCAAGTTGTAGAAAGGGAGGTAGAAGAAGACAAAGATTACATTTGTACAACATAGCAATGATGAAATAATGATGAAAGATATTTTTAATGGTTATGTCAGTTTGTTCAATCTTCTCCAGATTTTTATTCCGTTACAACTTTCCAATCATAACATCTTGATGACAAAACTAAACCTTTAATAATGAATAATTCAAATAGATAATCACTTTTGAGCCTAGAATTAGAAAAACAAACTAAAAGTTGTAAAGAAGGATGAGCTTTAGTCAAAAACTAATCTGGTATTAGGGAGACAGGGGGAAACCTGGCAAGGATAACCTTGGAAAGGACGTTATATAAAGAGACTCCGACAACTTGGCGGTCCACATTCTAGAACTAACTAAGTACAGTAGTCACAACAAAAAAGTGCAGTATAGGATTTGCCCATTAGAGTCATAAGTCAATTATGAACCAACAACCCCATCTTCATCCTGTAGCCGATTGCTTGCTGGAATATTCCAGAACTATATCTGGTTGTAGCAACATAGATCCTATTCGCCTACTAAATATTTGGAACAGCCTCAGGGTCGATAACAACCTTCGCCCAATAAATATAACACCGGACACTCTGAACATAATTGACCCAAACCGGTTTCCTATCAATAATCCAACTTTACATGCTCCTGAGACATCCATTCCCCCCCTCCCATTATCTTGTTCACCAATCCAAAGTCCCTCAATTACTCCAGCTGAACTCTGTAACAGTCACCTCATCAACTAATGATCTTAACCCACCCTCTAAGAGAACATAGAAAATCGATTAGATCAGCAGAAATAACAAATTATTTTCATATGTCTTAATTAAGATCCAACAGTGACAATGATTCATCTGAAGATTCATCTGAAAAATCGTCCAAAAGTGGAGTGGACTCATAGGATGAAAAATCTCCAGATCAAGTAAGTAATTATCAAAAGGTATCAAAGCCGAGGAAGAAAAAAATATTGTTTAAAATAGGTGGTAAAAGAACTGTAAATTATCTGAACATAGCAAAAATCATAGTGTTGATTTTAAACATTACTGGACAATGTTGATGATGTAGTAGTTGGGGTGTTGATAACCGATGGTGATGATGGTGATGGTGGCTAAAGTCGAGGGGTGCCTGGGATATATATAGCTGAGCGGAAAGGGTTTAAATATTTGGGAGAGAGAGAGAGAGAGAGGTGACATCATATTTTAAAGGATGTGGTAACGTCAGATGATAACAAAACTTGTCCAGAGTATATAAACAGATGACCGTTACAGCTTAACCAGCACTACACAACAAGTCTTTGACTGACTATAAAGCTTATCCATCTTTACAACTGAAGAGTTTAGTTTGTTTTGTTGCTCACTTGAAACATAAAGTATGTTTTTTTTAATTTTTTTTTTTTATTTAATTTTGTCGTTGTTTATTGTTTGAGTCTTTATTTGGTTCATTTTGAAACATAAGGTATATTTTAAAAACTTTTTGTTTAATTTTTTGTATCACTATTTAATTCTTTAGAAAGGATTGTTTTAATAATTCTAGGCTTTTGTTCTGTATCAGACGTTTTGTTAATTAATTTTAAAAAATTTTAGGATAACGATTTAACTGATTTTGTTTTTCGTAGATGAAAGAAGTCTCTCAACATCGCTGTCGTCGTTCACGTCGATCGAAGAATGATAAATATCTTCTACCCCCGAAAATAAAAAGAGAGGATGCCCAGAGGTATGGACAACTTGGTAACAAAAATTGTGGCCCACATATTAACCCCTATAGATGGATGGTTGGTTTTAATTCTGAAGAAAAGAAAGGAAGGATCTTAAGGAGCAAACCATGTTCTTATATATGCACCTTATTTATCACATTCGATCCATTTAATCCACATGAAGATGGACTATTAGACTGGGATATTAACATTGAGATAGAACGTAATTTAAATACATCCTGCCTTGAAATTTAATTTGAAGGCAAGGATTCAGAATGTGATTTTGTGGATCTGAGAGGACATTTTGGACTAACTGATCTCAAGGAGATATTTAAAAGAATAATATATATTCTCCCAGAAGTCGAGCTATCCAAAATATTCAAAATAATCCCATCCTTTAAAGATGAAAAGGTTTTAAAGCATACTGAAAAGATTAAAATAGTTCATATATAAAATAGTCCTAATTCATATATCTTATAGGATCTAAGTTGGATTTGTGATGACAGGAAAATATTTATTATTTGTTTGTCGAACTTAATTAAGCTTTGTTTATTAGACAAATCAGGTCTCGCATAGTAGGCAGAGTACTGCGTTGTAGCTAGTATGCAAGGCCCGATTTGCCACATCGTCAGTGGGATTTTCGTTATTAAACAAACAATTTGTACCCCAATTATTGATTTAACATAAACTATATGATTTACATTTTACATTGAAATAGTTTTTTTTATATACCACCACTACAAAAGCTCTAAAGTCCTCCATATTATTGTAAAAAAAAAAGAGAGATAATGTTTACTGAAAAATGAGTAGTAGTATTAAGATGATGAAAATATTACATAATATATAATTAATGAATAATGAATAGTTCATTCCCTTTTTTGTAAGGAGAGGGAGTATTCCAAAGTATAATTTATTTTATGTTTGCCATACAAATTAATTAAATGTTTAAATGGTGGTGAAAGAATATTCATTTTTCTGAAACATATTCTTCATAGACCTCTCTCATTCAAACGAAGGACAGGGAAACTAAAGTCACTGTTTAATTTTACACAACAAAACATTTATCTTCATCATCAGCATGTCAAAAAAAAATTACAACAGCAAGGTAATAGTAGTATACAAGACAAAGAACGCAATGAGTTTGTGATTTAAATTTTTACATTGAACGACAATTACATTATTACAATGTGTACTACAATATTGACCTACCTTATGTTAAATGTGGTTAAGAACTTATTATTTATAAGAAATAATGTCCTTCTACGATGGCATAACCATGGCACAACTAACCAGATTAAGAAGACCATGGAAAACTTTTGTATCTTCGATTAAATAAGAGGATGAACTAACAAGAATGATATATCTATATTATGTGGATAGACTCGATATTACTCTGGAATTACATTGCAATGTACCACCACCAATGGTACATCGTGTGCATAAAACATACAGTGTATCAATAACTCCAGTAACTCTTTATTCTATAAAATTTTGGATGGGAACGAATAAAAAAGGGTATCCCGCTAACCGCGACGAACGGCGTACAATGTTCTGTAAATTCAATTTAAATAAATCTTCTTTGTATGGCCAAAATGAAAAACTCCAATGCCAAACCCATGTAAATGGATATCGATCCTATGCTAAAGATCCGCTTGTATTTCTGACGATGATACAAGCGTCAACGAAGAAAGAGAGGCTCTGAAAGAGATGATGAGAGCGGAGGGAATAAGAATCCTTTTATCATCATCATCATCATCATCATCATCATATTCATATAATAAAGTTTGTCAAACTGCAAAAGAGCAGCTTTTGAGATTGAAACGATATTTCAATCGACATTATATGATGTTCGACAATATATAGTGGGAATTAACCAGAGATGCTATTGCTTTCGAAGCATGGTTATATGGCCAAGAATGGTCTTACTACGCTCATGAAAAGAGAAATCAACACAAAAAATATTGCTTGTTCAACGACAGAGAGTTTCAACTAACAAAGTTGCACATGAAACCCAGTTTTAAGTTTTTTTTTAGAAGGTTCGTGCATATGTATGACTGTGGGAAAATTGGTTACACCATACTTTGGAATAAGGACACTACTCCCACATATCGGGTATTTAGCGATTGTGAGGAAGAATACTCTGAAATTTTTTGTGGTACTGATCATTTGTTAAATCACATCGACAGAGTGTATCATGTGAATCAATTTGGTAACTGGTGGCATGATGATGATGATGGAAGAAACATGGAACCATGTGTGAATTCATATGGTGAACTAATTGCACGCATGCACGTGAAAAATTATGGAAAAATTTATTTCGAAATGATCATAGTAACTTATAGCACCCCATTCGACGAATGTACTCGGGCAGTTACAAGTTATTTTTTGGATGTTAGAACAATAGAATGGGGTTGGACAGCGGCCACTCTGTGCGAAGAAATGGTTTCCACCCTCCAGATCCCGGATTCCTTTAAATATCAATTTATCGATGATGAACTTAAATGGAGTCTAATGGTTAGTTCCTGGAAGAAAGCCGTGGAAGATTTGACATTAGATGATAATATAGCTGAACGGAGCAAGGCTGCATTTATGGCTAAATCACAAAAACTGGATAAATTGATAGATGAAAAAATAGCCGTCACACTGGAGTACTTGAGCCAGCAGGGATGTCTTGATGAGTTGGATATATATACATTATTTTATGCTTCTTTAGTAAAAAATCATATTATAAACTTGGATTATGCTTCTTTGGAGGGGGGGGGGGGGCATCTTCCCGCTCTCACAGTAGGGAAGGAGGGGAAGGGGGGGGGATCTTCCCGCTCTCTCAGTAGGGAGGTGAAACATGTGTATGGGTGTACTCCTGTCCGTGGTGGTTCCCTATTTACTACCGGGTGAACAGGAGCACCAGGGTGAAAGAAAATGACCATTTGTTTCTGCCTTTTTTTCTGGGGATCAAATCCGGGCCCTTAGGACTACCACCCTAGAGCGCTATCCACTCAGCCGCCAGGCCCTGTGTACTCGCCTAATTTTGCTTGCCTTGCGGGGGTTGAGCTCTGGCTCTTTGGTCCCGCCTCTCAACTGTCAATCAACTGGTGTACAGATTCCTGAGCCTATTGGGCTCTATCATATCTACATTTGAAACTGTGTATGGAATCAGCCTCCACCACACCACTGACTAGTGCATTCAATCCGTTAACTACTGACATTGAAAAAGTTATTTCTAACGTCCCTGTGGCTCATGTGGGTACTCAATACCCACCTGTGTTTCCTTGTGTGTGTACCACCCATGTTAAATAATCCATCCTTTTCTACCTTATCAATTCCCCGTGTGCGTGTGTGGTAGACACGCTTTGCCTGCAGATAGTATCAGTTAAGCCTTTCCAGGAGTAAAGAGATTGAAGAGCTTGCAAGCCCTTTTACCGGGAGAAGCCAACGTGTTTTGCTCGAGTGTTCGTGTCTTGAGGAAACACGGTCGCGTCGCCGCCTGGTTGATTATGCTTGAGGAAGGCAGGTATCAAGCAGGAGAGAGGGAAGGAGGTGGGTAGGTGGGGAGGTGTTAGGGGTGAGGTAATGTGCAGTATCTCCCTCCTTGCCTTCTACTCTCATCCCTCCCAGCCTATGTAGAAAAAAATCACTCAACCAACGTTACCAGGTTTTTGTAACATACACACATTGGGCAAGATTATGCCTAGATGAGGAGCATTGGCCCACTCAATTCATACATTTTGTATGGCTTAGTGACGGTGACGACCACTGCTATTTAATGAAACTCGTTCACGTGTCTAAAACAGTGGTGACATATTTATTGGGATTGTGTAAGAGACACAAAGCACTGTGTAGTATTTTAAACTATTTTACTGAATTCATTATGTTATAAAGTATTTGTTTATTATTCTTATAATAAATAAATCTTGAAGTTGGGAGCAAATGCTATAAGTATAAATAAAAACCATTGATGAATCTTAGTAATGTAATAATGCTCAACCAATTAATTCACATATTTATTTACATTAGAAAGGGAACTTAAGTGACTGACTGGACTCTGGCCAATGGTAGATTTAACCAGTTCAGTTATCATTTTCTGCACTTCAGAGTTACCTACTTCTTCCGTTAGTCGCAAGGCAACATTTTGTAAATGATCCACACTATCTTTAGTTAGCACCTTAATAACAGTTATATGGGTAGTTAATTTATATTGGGGATATTTAGCCAAATTTACCTAATTTTTTTTTTTACATGATTCATGCTATTATTGACTAATTTATATTATTAATACGTGTATATTAATTTTATTTAACAGTTCTAAAGTTATATATATAGAAATAGAAATTTAGTAGCCACACTCCTACTAACATTCGGAATATTCAGCTGGACAAAGCTTTTAAAAAACCATTTTATCAATGTTTCCCTTTAAATCTTTTACATCTCCGATTATATCAAGTTCCCAAATAGAAAAATATTTAGACAAAGATAATTCTTACCTTTTAAATATTACTTTAGAACCATGTATAATTAAATTAGAGCCATTTCTTAGACACAATATTGTAATTGTAAATGTTTATACTATAAAAATATGGATGGGATCTACTCAAAAAAGATATCCTGCGGCATCCCAATTACAATTTATACTGCGAGTCGTAGTTAAGGAGCATGAAAAATATTGTTCTTATATGTTTGTGGAACTCTTCTTTAACATTGATCAAAGAAGCATAAAGTTATGTGAACATAATTTCGAGTATCCCCGTCATTACTTAAAATTGCCTATCAAGGGATATAGGTCCTACGCCAAAGATCCTTCCATATTTCTGATGATGATACAAGCTTCCAATCAGGAACGAGAAGCTCTGAGAGAGATAATGATAGCAGACGGAACATCGATTCCATCGCCATGTAGCAAAGTTGATCAGGGTGCGGTGAAAAGGGTTATGTCCCTCAAACAATATTTGAATCGGCATTATTATTTTAGGTAAATGATGTTTAAAAATATACGTTGGGAATTAACCCGAGATTTGAGAGCTTACGAAGCATGGTCGAAAAATAAAAAATGGCTTAACTGTGTTTATCTCAGGATGAAACAACATAAACCCTATTGTTTACATAAAAAATTTGGTTGTAACGACCCTCGTCAAGATATAATTTATAGGGACCCCAACTATGAACTTGGCTCTCGTTTTGGGATACCCGAATATTGTAATAAATGGCCTAAAAATTATACATTTCGGGTTTTCAGTGATGGTGATGAAAAGTGTGATGATATATGTTGTATTACGCTACGAAATCTTGACCGAATTTATCATTTAAATTGGGCGAAGAGCGAATTAATTGCTCGAATAGTGGTGAAAGAATACGGATCATTTTATGTAGAAAAGGTAAAAGGCGTACTTTTCATAACCCGAAATCCCCATCTCTTTATGGACCTCATCCAAACGGGAGAAAAGGAAGAAATCTGTCGTTTTATTATAGAAGACGAAGGTTTATCATCATCATCATCACCACCACCTCCATGTAAAAACACCTACAAGCCAAATAGTTTGCAGGCAATGTGCGTCAATCAATTTGTGAATTCCTTTTTGGATATTAATAGAATGGGATATTGGACCGTGGCCTGCTTACGTAGAGCAATCAACACCAACCGTAATATTCCTCATTTTTTAAAACGCCAATTAATCAACGTAGTTCAACGGAATCTAATGATTAGATCGTGGGAAAGAGCAGTGGCAGAAGAACCAACTACTGGACTTTTATTTAAATAAGAACAGATTCAATGAAAAGCTATTTTACTGAATTGATTATGTTATAAAATATATTTGTTTATTATTATTCTAATAAATAAATCTAAAGTTGGGAGCAAATGCTAAAAAAAACACTGATGAATCTTAATAATGTAATAATGCCCAACCAATTAATTCACATATCATTCTTTACATTAGATAGGGAACTTAAGTGACTGACTGGACTCTGGCCGATGATAGATTTAACCAGTTCAGTTATAATTTTCTGTATTTCAGAGTTTTACGTACTTCTTCCGTTAGTCGCAAGGCAACATTTTGTAAATGATCCACACTATCTTGAAGCCTCGATAATTTAGTTAGCAACTCAATAACAGTTATATGGGTGGTTAATTCATATTTGGGATATTTAGCAAAATCTATTGAAGGTTTCGGTAATCTACCTTTGGTTTCCAGGTAATTAAGACCTTTAAAAATATCTGTAAGGAATTCGTCTTTCGTTGTGTATTGATCCATGTAATCCATCATATCTGGATAATTAAATTCGTCTAATCCATATGGCCACTTATCACCATTATTACATGATGCCACTATTTTTTTGGTTGCTAGGAGTTCATCATTTGAATAAAAGGTTACTAAAATATTTCTAAGTTTTGCCTCTTTTCTAAAGAATAAAATAAAGTTGATCATTTCATTTACTGACAACGTCATTATGTATTCGTTTTTGGTAAATGAATGGAATAGTTAAGTGAAATTCGAAATTTTTATTACTTATATACTTCTGGCCAAAATTTGATTTCTAATTAGCGACAATAGTTGCTGAAAACTTGTACTTTTGATAATGAATACCATTCGACTACTAAATATTATAAATACCTTAGGATTGGGATTATCTAATTGTGTTTCTTCTTCTTCTTCTCCTTTGGCTGCACTGCTACAACATGTCTCCAGGAACTGATTAAATTCATATGTGGAAGTTGTATATTGTAAGGCCAGATTTGTCAAATAGGCCAGGTGTTTTTCTTTGAAAAATTGTTTTGATTGAATTACAGTGTTATACTACCAACCATATATTATACTACCATAAATATCATACCTTTGGTTTCCCCCATTAATTTCTACCGGAAATTCAGTAGTTGTTTCATCTGCTACTGCTCTTTCCCAAGATCTAATCATTAGATTCCGTTGAACTTCGTTGATTACTTGGCGTTTAAAAAAATGAGGAATATTAGGGTTGGTGTTGATTGCTCTACGTAAGCAGGCCACGGTCCAATATCCCATTCTATTAATATCCAAAAAGGAATTCACAAATTGATTGACGCACATTGCCTGCAAACTATTTGGGTTGTAGGTGTTTTTACATGGAGGTGGTGGTGATGATGATGATGATAAACCTTCGTCTTCTATAATAAAAAGACAGATTTCTTCCTTTTCTCCCGTTTGAATGAGGTCCATAAAGAGATGGGGATTTCGGGTTATGAAAAGTACGCGTTTTACCTTTTCTATATAAAATAATCCATATTCTTTTGCCACTATTCGAGCAATTAATTCGCTCTTCCCCGAATTTAAATGATAAATTCGGTCAAGGTTTCGTAGCGTAATACAACATATATCATCACACTTTTCATCACCATCACTGAAAACCCGAAATGTATAATGTGTAGACCATGTATTATAAATTCTATCTTCATACACGTCATAAAAATATTCATCATGTAAACAATAGGGTTTATGTTGAATCATCCTGTGATTAACGTAGTTAAGCCATTTTTTATTTTTCAACCATGCTTCGTAAGCTCTCAAATCTCGGGTTAATTCCCAACGTATATTTTTAAACATCATGTACCTAAAATAATAATGCCGATTCAAATATTGTTTGAGGGACATAAGCCTTTTCAGCGCACCCTGATCAACTTTGCAAAATGAAGATGGAATCGATATTCCGTCTGCTATCATTATCTCTCTCAGAGCTTCTCGTTCCTGATTGGAAGCTTGTATCATCATCAGAAATATGGAAGGATCTTTGGCGTAGGACCTATATCCCGTGATAGGCAATTTTAAGTAATGATCGAGGTACTTAAAACTATGTTCACAGAACATGCTGGTTCTTTGGTCAATGTTAAAGAAGATTTCCACAAACATATAAGAACAATAATTTTCATCCTCCCTAACTGCGACTCGCAGTATAAATTGTAATTGGGATGCCGCAGGATATGCTTCTTGAGTAGATCCCATCCATATTTTTATAGCATAAACATTTACAATTACAATTTCTTGTTGATATAGTATTAAATTAATTATACATGGTTCTAAAGTAATATCTACACCATACGAACATGATTTGTCTAAATATTTGTTTATTTGGGAACTTGATGTAATCCAAGATGTAAAAGATTGAAAGGGAAATATGGATACCATGGTTTTAAAAAGTTTGTGCAGCTGAATATTCCAAATGTTAGTAGGAATGTGGCTACTAAATTTCTATTTCTATATAATATATATAACCTTGGAATTGTTAAATGAAATTAAAAAAAAAAAATGAGGTAAAAATGTTAGCTGATCAACTATTTGTGAGTACATTCAAGCAAAAAAAACCCTTTATGTGCAATGAGTGAGAAAAAAAATTAAGTACAGATTCAATGAAAACAAAGTTTTCAGCAACTATTGTCACAAATTAATTGGCAAGAAGTATAAAAGTAATAAAAATTTAGAATTTCACTAACTATCCATCCATTCAACCAAAAAGGAGAACACATAAATTTACGTAGGGGGATGGGTCAGCTGGACTTCTCTTTGTGCAGTTTCTTTTACTAAAAACACTACATTTACACTGGGAATCGGCATATTGTCTTATAAGGTGGTGCTAATTGGAAATAAAATTTTGGCAAGAAGTATATAAGTAATAAAAATTTAGAATTTCACTTAACTATTCCATTCATTTACCAAAAACGAATACATAATGACGTCGTCAGTAAATGAAATGATCAACTATATTTTATTCTTTAGAAAAAAGTATGATACTGCAAAACTTAAAAATATTTTAGTAACCTTTTATTCAAATGATGATCTCAAAACTACCAAAAAAATAGTGAAATCGTGTAATAATGATGACAGGTGGCCACGTGAATTAGACGAATTTAATTATCCAGATATGGATCGTTACTATAAATACTGGACGAAAGACGAACACTTTACTTGTATTTTTAAAGGCCTTAATTACCTGGAAACCAAAGGTAGATTACTGAAACCTTCAATCGATTTGGCTAAATATCCCCAATATGAATTAACCACCCATATAACTGGTATTGAGGTGCTAACTAAATTATCAAGGCTTCAAGATAGTGTGGATCATTTACAAAATGTTACCTTGCGACTAACGGAAGAAGTACGTAACTCTGAAGTGCAGAAAATGATAACTGAACTGGTTAAATCTACCATCGGCCAGAGTCCAGTCAGTCACTTAAGTTCCCTTTCTAATGTAAAGAATGATATGTGAATTAATTGGTTGAGCATTATTACATTATTAAGATTCATCAATGGTTTTTATTTATACTTTTAGCATTTGCTCCCAACTTCAAGATTTATTTATTATAAGAATAATAAACAAATATTTTATAACATAATCAATTCAGTAAAATAACTTTTCATTGAATTTGTTCTTAAAAAAAATTTTTAAATAAAAGTTCAGTAGTTGGTTCATCTGCCACTGCTCTTCCCAAGATCTAATCATTAGATTCCGTTGAACTTCGTTGATTAATTGGCGTTTAAAAAAATGAGGAATATTAGGGTTGGTGTATATTGCTCTACGTAAGCAGGCCACGGTCCAATATCCCATTCTAGTAGTATCCAAAAAGGAATTCACAAATTGATTGACGCACATTGCCTGCAAACTATTTGGATTGTAGGTGTTTTTACATGGTGGTGGTGGTGGTGATGATGATAAAGCTTCGTCTTCTATAATGAAACGACAGATTTCTTCCTTTTCCGCCGATTGAATTAGGTCCATAAAGAGATGGGGATTTCGGGTTATGAAAAGTACGCGTTTTACCTTTTCTACATAAAATGATCCATAGTTTTTCGTGACTATTCGAGCAATTAATTCACTCTTCGCTGAATTTAAATGATAAATTCGATCAAGGTTTCGTAGCGTAATACAACATGTATCATCACACTTTTTATCACCATCACTGAAAACCTGAAATGTATATTGTGTAGACCATTTATTAAAAATTATATCTTGAGGCTCGTCATCCAAATATTCATCATGTAAACAATAGGGTTTATGTTGAATCAACCTGTGATTAACGTAGTTAAGCCATTTTTTATTTTTCAACCATGCTTCGTAATCTCTCACATCTTGGGTTAATTCCCAATGTATATTTTTAAACATCATGTACCTAAAATAATAATGCCGATTCAAATATTGTTTGAGGGATATAAGTCTTTTCACCGCAGCCTGATCAACTTTGCAAAATGACGATGGAATCGATATTCCGTCTACTATCATCATCTCTCTCAGAGCTTCTCGTTCCTGTTTGGAAGCTTGTATCATCATCAGAAATATGGAAGGATCTTTGGCGTAGGACCTATATCCCGCGATAGGCAATTTTTTGTAATGACTGCGGTACTGCAAATTATGTTCACAGAACATGCTGTTTCATTGGTCAATGTTAAGGAAGAGTTCCACAAACACATAAGAACAATAATTTTCATCCTCCCTAACTGCGACTCGCAGTATAAATTGTAATTGGGATGCCGCAGGATATCCTTCTTGAGTAGATCCCATCCATATTTTTATAGCATAAACATTTACTATTACAATTTCTTGTTGATATAGTATTAAATTAATTATACATGGTTCTAAAGTAATATCTACACCATACGAACATGATTTGTCTAAATATTTGTTTATTTGGGAACTTGATGTAATCGAAGATGTAAAAGATTTAAAGGGAAATATGGATACCATGGTTTTAAAAAGTTTGTGCAGCTGAATATTCCAAATGTTAGTAGGAATGTGGCTACTAAATTTCTATTTCTATATAATATATATAACCTTGGAATTGTTAAATGAAATTAAAAAAAAAATAAATGAGGTAAAAATGTTAGCTGATCAACTATTTGTGAGTACATTCAAGCAAAAAAAACCCTTTATGTGCAATGAGTGAGAAAAAAAAATTAAGTACAGATTCAATGAAAACAAAGTTTTCAGCAACTATTGTCACAAATTAATTGGCAAGAAGTATAAAAGTAATAAAAATTTAGAATTTCACTAACTATCCATCCATTCAACCAAAAAGGAGAACACTTAAATTTACGTAGGGGGATGGGTCAGCTGGACTTCTCTTTGTGCAGTTTCTTTTACTAAAAACACTACATTTTCACTGGGAATCGGCATATTGTCTTATAAGGCGGTGCTAATTAGAAATAAAATTTTGGCAAGAAGTGTATATAAGTAATAAAAATTTAGAATTTCACTTAACTATTCCATTCATTTACCAAAAACGAATACATAATGACGTCGTCAGTAAATGAAATGATCAACTATATTTTATTCTTTAGAAAAAAGTATGATACTGCAAAACTTAAAAATATTTTAGTAACCTTTTATTCAAATGATGATCTCAAAACTACCAAAAAAATAGTGAAATCGTGTAATAATGATGACAGGTGGCCACGTGAATTAGACGAATTTAATTATCCAGATATGGATCGTTACTATAAATACTGGACGAAAGACGAACACTTTACTTGTATTTTTAAAGGCCTTAATTACCTGGAAACCAAAGGTAGATTACTGAAACCTTCAATCGATTTGGCTAAATATCCCCAATATGAATTAACCACCCATATAACTGGTATTGAGGTGCTAACTAAATTATCAAGGCTTCAAGATAGTGTGGATCATTTACAAAATGTTACCTTGCGACTAACGGAAGAAGTACGTAACTCTGAAGTGCAGAAAATGATAACTGAACTGGTTAAATCTACCATCGGCCAGAGTCCAGTCAGTCACTTAAGTTCCCTTTCTAATGTAAAGAATGATATGTGAATTAATTGGTTGAGCATTATTACATTATTAAGATTCATCAATGGTTTTTATTTATACTTTTAGCATTTGCTCCCAACTTCAAGATTTATTTATTATAAGAATAATAAACAAATATTTTATAACATAATCAATTCAGTAAAATAACTTTTCATTGAATTTGTTCTTAAAAAAAATTTTTAAATAAAAGTTCAGTAGTTGGTTCATCTGCCACTGCTCTTCCCAAGATCTAATCATTAGATTCCGTTGAACTTCGTTGATTAATTGGCGTTTAAAAAAATGAGGAATATTAGGGTTGGTGTATATTGCTCTACGTAAGCAGGCCACGGTCCAATATCCCATTCTAGTAGTATCCAAAAAGGAATTCACAAATTGATTGACGCACATTGCCTGCAAACTATTTGGATTGTAGGTGTTTTTACATGGTGGTGGTGGTGGTGATGATGATAAAGCTTCGTCTTCTATAATGAAACGACAGATTTCTTCCTTTTCCGCCGATTGAATTAGGTCCATAAAGAGATGGGGATTTCGGGTTATGAAAAGTACGCGTTTTACCTTTTCTACATAAAATGATCCATAGTTTTTCGTGACTATTCGAGCAATTAATTCACTCTTCGCTGAATTTAAATGATAAATTCGATCAAGGTTTCGTAGCGTAATACAACATGTATCATCACACTTTTTATCACCATCACTGAAAACCTGAAATGTATATTGTGTAGACCATTTATTAAAAATTATATCTTGAGGCTCGTCATCCAAATATTCATCATGTAAACAATAGGGTTTATGTTGAATCAACCTGTGATTAACGTAGTTAAGCCATTTTTTATTTTTCAACCATGCTTCGTAATCTCTCACATCTTGGGTTAATTCCCAATGTATATTTTTAAACATCATGTACCTAAAATAATAATGCCGATTCAAATATTGTTTGAGGGATATAAGTCTTTTCACCGCAGCCTGATCAACTTTGCAAAATGACGATGGAATCGATATTCCGTCTACTATCATCATCTCTCTCAGAGCTTCTCGTTCCTGTTTGGAAGCTTGTATCATCATCAGAAATATGGAAGGATCTTTGGCGTAGGACCTATATCCCGCGATAGGCAATTTTTTGTAATGACTGCGGTACTGCAAATTATGTTCACAGAACATGCTGTTTCATTGGTCAATGTTAAGGAAGAGTTCCACAAACACATAAGAACAATAATTTTCATCCTCCCTAACTGCGACTCGCAGTATAAATTGTAATTGGGATGCCGCAGGATATCCTTCTTGAGTAGATCCCATCCATATTTTTATAGCATAAACATTTACTATTACAATTTCTTGTTGATATAGTATTAAATTAATTATACATGGTTCTAAAGTAATATCTACACCATACGAACATGATTTGTCTAAATATTTGTTTATTTGGGAACTTGATGTAATCGAAGATGTAAAAGATTGAAAGGGAAATATGGATACCATGGTTTTAAAAAGTTTGTGCAGCTGAATATTCCAAATGTTAGTAGGAATGTGGCTACTAAATTTCTATTTCTATATAATATATATAACCTTGGAATTGTTAAATGAAATTAAAAAAAAAATAAATGAGGTAAAAATGTTAGCTGATCAACTATTTGTGAGTACATTCAAGCAAAAAAAACCCTTTATGTGCAATGAGTGAGAAAAAAAAATTAAGTACAGATTCAATGAAAACAAAGTTTTCAGCAACTATTGTCACAAATTAATTGGCAAGAAGTATAAAAGTAATAAAAATTTAGAATTTCACTAACTATCCATCCATTCAACCAAAAAGGAGAACACTTAAATTTTCGTAGGGGGATGGGTCAGCTGGACTTCTCTTTGTGCAGTTTCTTTTACTAAAAACACTACATTTTCACTGGGAATCGGCATATTGTCTTATAAGGCGGTGCTAATTAGAAATAAAATTTTGGCAAGAAGTGTATATAAGTAATAAAAATTTAGAATTTCACTTAACTATTCCATTCATTTACCAAAAACGAATACATAATGACGTCGTCAGTAAATGAAATGATCAACTATATTTTATTCTTTAGAAAAAAGTATGATACTGCAAAACTTAAAAATATTTTAGTAACCTTTTATTCAAATGATGATCTCAAAACTACCCAAAAAATAGTGAAATCATGTAATAATGGTGACGAGTGGCCAAAGTGGCCATTGGGAGTAGAAGAATTAAACGAATTTAATTATCCAGATAACACAAATGCGAACAAGCCTGAATGGTCCCCAGGACAATCACCTCATATCACCTCATTTTGTCCGGTCGTGATGGTCAAGTGGATTAAGGCGTCTTGTACATACCAGTTGCGTTGCTCTTGGGAGTATGGGTTCGAGTCACTTCTGGGGTGTGAGTTTTCAGTTGCATATTGTCCTGGGGACCATTCAGGCTTGTTCGCATTTGTGTTCCTCACGTGTGCCCCAAAGAATGAGGTGATTTGGTAAAATGCTATGCCCAAGATTACTATCCGAGTGCCGTGGTGGGGTGGTTCAAATAGCCTCGGCTATCACCTCATTTTGTCCGGTCGTGATGGTCAAGTGGATTAAGGCGTCTTGTACATACCAGTTGCGTTGCTCCTGGGAGTATGGGTTCGAGTCACTTCTGGGGTGTGATTTTTCAGTTATATATATATATATATATATATATATATATATATATATATATATATATATATATATATATATATATATATATATATATATATATATATATATATATATATATATATACATATATATATATATATATATATATATATATATATATATATATATATATATATATATATATATATATATATATATATATATATATATACATATATATATATATATATATATATATATATATATATATATATACATATATATATATATATATATATATATATATATATATATATATATATATATATATATATATATATATATATATATATATATATATATATGTCGTACCTAGTAGCCGGAACGCACTTCTCAGCCTACTATGCAAGGCCCAACACTCGGTCCATGTTGGAAGACCGGGCTCTGTAGCCTCCGCTGCATTGGGCCCCGACCTTGCTCCTCCTTTTGCCTCTCTGACTCCTACCCTTGGCTCCCCTCCCTCCTCTGTGGTTGGGTCGAGCCCCAAGCCCCCAGTGGTGACTACCTCGTTCCCTGGCGCGGCTCCATCTCTAGTTGTAACTACTGCGCCTTTTAACCCCTCTCTCTCTGGGGGTTCTCTCCGCTGTCCTCGTCACGGCCGCCCTCGCTCGATTCCTTCCAGTTCTGCTACCTATCAAGCCTTGTTTGGTCCTGCTTCGTGTGCCAAATATTTTGATCTCCTCCCTCTTGCTTCTGCGCCTCCTGACAATTTCTCCCTCCATCGACATCTCGTTGATTCCGTGGATGCCTCCGTTACTTTCAACCCCACTCGTATCGGTACACGTGTCGTTACTGCTCCTTCTCAGAATGCTGCTTCCTGCTTGGGTGCCTTATCCTGCCTTGGCGAGACCCCTGTTCGGGTCTCGAAGAACGCTCAGTTGAATGCCAGTGTTGGCACTATTCTGCTTCCGCCCCATGTTGCGACCGGTGTTCAGGACCTGCGCGACTGCCACGACGATATTCGACATATCCTTGCTGCCCAGGGCCATTCTATTCTCCAGGTGGACACGTTTACTCGTCCCCCTCGTGGTAGTTGCCGTCAACCCCACCGGGTTGTGAAGATTTACCTTTGATGGTAGGACCCTTCCACCCTGTCATTCTTGCTGGTGGCAGGTGCTCTGTCCAGGAGTACATTCCTTCTCCTCGGCTCTGTAACAAGTGCTGGAGGTTTGGGCATGGTGCCCTCCGCTGCTCCGGGACTGTCTCTCTCTGTCCTCTGTGTGGTGGCGAAGTTCACTCTAAGTCGGAGTGCAGTTCTCCCCAGGCTCGTTGCCTCAACTGCGGTGAGACCCATCCTACCTTCTCCCGTGCGTGTGTCCATTACAAGCTTGAGGCAGGCGTCCTCAACTTGAAGCACCGGGAGCGTTTATTTTTTCCTGAGGCCAGACGCCAGGTTCGCCGGCTCCCGCCTTATACTACTATCTCTTATCCTCGCGTATTGCGCTCTTCCTCTCCTCGTCCTTCCCACCTTCTTCAAACTCAGAACCGTTTCCGGGCCTTGGACCCTGATACGCCCACTGCCCCCTCCTCTGTTCCTTTGGGTTCTCTCCCGAAGGATCCACCTCTTGGTCCTCTGTCTGGGGTTCCCCTTCTTTCTACCCGGTCTGTCTTGTCTCCTGTGTCTTCTTCCTCGTCTCCCTCCGTTCCTCCTTCCCATCCTTCCCCTCCGTCTCTTGACTCTCCCCGCCGCCTGTCGGTGCGGGCTGATGTCCATCGCTCTGCAAACGGCCGTCATGTGTGCTCTCGTTCAGCTTCTCCTGTTGAGATGCTAGAATTCGTTCCCTAGTACGTGGTTGCTGGGACACCTGTCTCTTTAAGTCAGAAGCGTAAGCCTGGCTCCTCTCCTTCCTCCTCCCCGGCGGGTAAGAAGGTTTCGCTTTCTTCCTCGGCCCCTACTTCTGCCTCTCTCACTCCTTCTCCTCCCGTTTCGGTGGTTGCGCCCCCTGTTCCTGCTATGGAGGTTTCTATAGCCCCCGCTTCCCTCTCGGTTGCTGCCCTTGCTGAGGTGCGCTCCCCTCTTTCTACCCCCCCCCTCTTCCTGCTGCTGTCCTTGACTGCTTCCCTCCGTTGTCTCCTCCTCTTCCTCCTCCGGACCCCGCTCGCCCACCTCTGGTCTGTTCTCCCGCCTCCTTCCCTCCGTCTTTGCTCAGTTTACCCATGCCCCCTAACCCTGACTTTGCTCACCCTGATCCCGACCCTGATATTCTTTAACGTACTATGTTGCTCTTTTGCCATTGTTTCTTCCTTGTTCTCTGTTGTTGTCCTTTCTCTTCTCGTCGATGTCTATTCATCAATGGAACGTTTGAGGTTATTACGCCAATTTCCTCGAACTCCAAATTCTGATTTCACGGTTTTCGCCCCTTTGTGTCTGTCTCCAGGAGCCGATGCTTGGTGCTCGTCCTGGTCGTTTTCGTGGCTATTCCTTTCTCTCCCCCTCACCCCCAGCCGTTGCTGGGGCTCCTGATTCTTCTGCTCTCTTGATTCGCGCTGATGTTCCCTTTGTTCCTTTACTTTTTCCTTTGCCTCTCCATTGTTCTGCTGCTCGTATCTTTGTGGGGAAATGGTACACAGTTTGTTCTATTTATCTTCCCCCGAGTGTCCCGCTTTCTCTTCCTGATTTGAAACACCTCCTAGACTCCTTGCTGGAGCCTGTGCTCCTGCTGGGTGATTTCAATTGTCGTCATTCTCTTTGGGGTGATGTTCTGGCGAATACCCGAGGTCACCTTCTTGAGCGGTTTCTCCTCTCTTCTTCCCTGTCTCTTCTGAATTCTGGTGAGCCCACTCATTTGGACTCTCGGACTCGCACCCTTTCCAGTCTTGATCTTTCTCTCTGCTCTTCTTCTCTTTACTTAGATTTCACGTGGCAGGTTCTTGATGACCTCCATGGAAGTGATCATTTCCCCATCCTTGTTTCCTTTTTCTCTTTTCGCCCTTCCCTCTCTTTCCCTAGGTGGCAGTTTGCTAAGGTGGACTGGACCCTATATACCCTCATTGCGGAATGCGGACTGTGCTCGGGCTGTCCGCTGTAAGCATGCAGCCTGGAAGAGGCACCGCCGTAAGCTGACGACCGATACTTTTCTTTTCTTTGGGAAAGCGAGTGCGGTGGCCCGTAGGGTCATCCGCACAGCTAAACGTGAATGTTGGGCATCTTATGTCTTAACAATTACGTCCGAAACTCTTCTGCCCCAGATCTGGAAGCGTATCTGCAAGATAGCGGGTAAGTTCTTTCCCGATGTTTCACCGGTCCTTCACCTCCATGATACTCTTGCGGCGGACTTGCTCTTGCTCAGACAGAGGTCCGAGACTGTTCAACACGCTTCCACTACACATAAGGGGCATAACTGGCCGACCCCTCACAGTGTTCAAGAGAGAACTGGATAAGCACCTCCAAAGGATACCTGATCAACCAGGCTGTGACTCATACGTCAGGCTGCGAGCAGCCGCGTCCAACAGCCTGGTTGATCAGTCCGGCAACCAGGAGGCCTGGTCGACGACCGGGCCGCGGGGACGCTAAGCCCCGGAAGCACCTCAAGGTAACCTCAAGGTAACCTCAAGGACCCGTTGCAGGTCGCTTCCGTACTGGGTTCCCACTTTTCTTCTGTTAGCTCTGGTCTTCATCTTCCCCAATCTTTCCTTCTCCGTAAACCTGTCCTTGAGTCTCGTCCTTTAGATTTCTGCACTCGTCTTCAGCTTCCCTATAATGATCCCTTCTCTCTCTCTGAACTTCGTTCTGCCCTGGCCCTCTGCGGTTCTACGGCGGCGGGCTCCGATGGTATTCATTATGAGATGCTTCGCCATCTCCCTCCGTGCACGTCTCAGTATTTACTGAGTCTGTATAATCGGATCTGGGAGTCGTCGTCAGTCCCTGAGGACTGCCTCGATGCCGTTGTCCTCCCTGTTTGCAAACCGGGGTCTCTGGGTACTTCCCCTAAGGACTTTCGCCCTATTACCCTCACAAGTTGTGTCTGCAAACTCTTTGAACGTATGGTTAACGTTCGTCTGATGTGGTTCCTGGAACACCATCGCCTCCTCTCCCCTTCTCAATTTGGTTTCCGCAAGTGCCGCAGCACGACAGATGTCCTGGTGAACTAGGAGGTCTATATTCATACTGCTTTTGCTGCGAAGACCTCCGTTGTTGCCGTCCTTTTTGACCTGGAAAAGGCTTACGACACCACTTGGCGATATCATATTCTATCTCAACTTCATTCTTTTGGCCTTCGTGGTCATCTCCCTCTCTTTCTCCGCAGCTTCCTCTCTCGTCGTTCCTTTCGGGTGCGCCTTGGTACCGCGCTCTCTGCCTCTTTTTAGCAGTACGAAGGTGTGCCCCAAGGAAGTGTTCTGAGCACTACTCTTTTTCTGGTTGCCCTCAATGGTCTTCTTTCCTCTCTTCCTTTAGGTGTCTTCTCCGCTCTCTATGTCGATGATCTTACCCTTTGCTGTCAGGGTGATGATTCGCCTCTCCTTCAGCGCCGGCTTCAACTTACAATTGATGCTGTGTCGTCTTGGGCCACCGATCATGGCTTCAAGTTCTCTACTTCTAAGACTTGTGCCATGTCTTTTACTAGGAAACGGGTCGTTCTTCGTCCCTCTTTGTCACTTTATGGTCATCCCCGTGAGTACAAAGATTCCGCGAAGCTTTTGGGGTTATTCCTTGACACTCGTTTGTCTTGGTCTCCCCATATCTCTTACCTCCGTGTTGAGTGCTCTAAGGCCCTTGCCCTCCTTCGGGTATTGTCCCATACTTCTTGGGGAGTGGATAGGCGCACTCTCCTTACTTTACATTCCTCTCTCGTCCTGTCTAAGCTCGATTATGGTTGCCCTGCTTACTCATCTGCTTCTCCTTCTACTCTTCGCCGTCTTGATGCTTTGCACCATACTGGGTTGCGCCTCGGTTCTGGTGCCTTTCGTTCGACTCCCGTCCTTAGTTTGTATGTTGACACTGGCTTCCTGTCTCTCCAGGACCGCCGTGATCGCTACTGTCTTTGCTATCTTGCGCGATCCTTACAGCATCCTTCCTCTCGTCTCTGTCCTGCTTTAACTTTTACCCCTCCTGCGGTTCCTCTTCCTCTTCACCACCTCCCTCTTTCTGTCCGGTTATCTCGATTACAGGATTCTCTTTCCGTTCGTATTTCTAATGTTTCTCCTCGTGTTGTTCCTTATTTGGCCCCGTGGAGAGTCCCCCTTCCGCAGTTTTGTACATCCTTGACCCGCATCACTGAAGCTTTTACCCCTCCTACAGTTCTAAAACGCCTTTTTCTTGAGCACTTTTCTTCTCACTCCCGCTCCGTTTCTGTCTTCACTGATGGGTCTAAGTCTGCGGACGGTGTTGGCTACTCTGTTGTTTTTCCTGATCGCACTTTTATGTGTCGCTTACCTCCGGAGACTAGCATCTTTACAGCGGAGCTTTATGCTATTCTCTATGCTCTTCGTCTCCTGCTTTTTCGTTGTCAGTCTTCCTTTGTAGTTGTTGTTGACTCTCGTAGTGCCCTCATGGCTCTCGGGTCCTTTAATCAGGTTCATCCAATAGTTGTCGAGATCCAGCGTTGGCTGTTTCTTATCCACAGTAAATTTAAGTCGGTTGAGTTTTGTTGGGTTCCCACCCATATTGGTGTGTCTTTAAATGAGCGTGCGGATGCTGCTGCCGAGGAAGCTGTCCGCTCTTGTCCCATCTCTCGTAAAGGTATTCCATTTTCTGACTTTTACCCGGTAATCCATTCCTCCATTCTTACCCGTTGGCAGGCTTCTTGGTCGTCTGTTACTGGTAACAAACTTCGTACTCTTAATGGCCCCTTAAATGCCGTGTTTCCTTGTGGCACGTGGCATCAGGTTCATCCAATAGTTGTCGAGATCCAGCGTTGGCTGTTTCTTATCCACAGTAAATTTAAGTCGGTTGAGTTTTGTTGGGTTCCCAGCCATATTGGTGTGTCTTTAAATGAGCGTGCGGATGCTGCTGCCGAGGAAGCTGTCCGCTCTTGTCCCATCTCTCGTAAAGGTATTCCATTTTCTGACTTTTACCCGGTAATCCATTCCTCCATTCTTACCCGTTGGCAGGCTTCTTGGTCGTCTGTTACTGGTAACAAACTTCGTACTCTTAAATGCCGTGTTTCCTTGTGGCCGTCCTCCTGCCACCGTAACCGGCGATGGGAAACAGCTCTGGCGAGGTTGCGTATTGGCCATACTCGCTTAACCCATGGTCACTTGATAGAGCACCGCCCTGCTCCTTATTGTCCTAATTGCATTGTCCCTCTTACGGTCGTGCATGTCCTTCTTGAATGTCCTGACTTCCAGGGCGAGCGTGTGTCTTGCTTTCCGACCGCCCCTCGCGGTCGCCTGTCCCTCAATGTAATTCTTGGTGACTCGGATACTTTTGATATCGTTCGACTTATGCGTTTTTGTTCTCGTATTGGCATCCTTGGTGATATTTAGCGCCCTCTGATTATTCCACACATTTGATGGTGCTACATAGCCTTCCCGGTTTGGTGCCTTTTTTTGATAATTACTTACTTACACACACACAACTATAACCTGCAAACACTTAAACAGAGTCCTACTATGCTATAATTTAAATGGCTAATATTTTATATACCTGCATTTGAGTGAGGTGATATGTTACAACAGTTTTGAATGAGGTGAAAACACAAGACAGAACACGAAACAATGGGTATAATATTTGGTAAGTTTAAAGGGAAGAATGGAAGTAACTGCAAAGGGCCTATTGGCCCATATTTCTTGATGCTTCTATATTGGTGTGGAGTCTTGAAGTGGGTAGAACATAGTTTTGCATTAATTGGCTGTTGATTGCTGGTGTTGACTTCTTGAATGCGTATGTTGGATATTTCCAACACCGAATACAACACTGTTGTATTCTCATTACTTATTACTAACTATTAATTATTGTAGTAAGTAAAATTAACAACACGTAGAATTCTCATGTACTAATAATCTCATCTGTGCAGTAGGCTAGAATTCTCACGTCACCTGACGCCAGTATTGCGTCAGATTTCCTTACAATAAACACATTATATCCAATGTATGTGAGAATTAAATTCGATTCTCTATAACTAAGGCATTCTGTATTATAACTAATTGCAGATGAATTGACCTCCAACTAAAAGCCGAATAGAGCGTTGGAGTCATAACGATTATCTCGTAATAAAAGTTAACGTCACCAGTGAATGCCATGGGGAGACATTAATTCCTCTCCCTTATATATTTACTATTCTTAAATTGGTAAATAATAATATTTTCTTCCTCTAAATAATAAACCCGTCCAGTCTTCAACGTTTCAAGCGTAAATGCGAGAAATATTATTGTTCGTGACAATTTTTGTTTATGAACGCGGGACGCGGCGTGGGTTGAGGAGGACCAACTCAGTACACGTGGAGAGCCCCTCTGAGGCAGACCTGCGCATACCGTACTCACAAGGAGACGCCATTGCCCAGCCACTAGGGCAGACGTTATCCATCCTCAGATGAAAGTCGCCACTGTGAGGCGTGAATAACCTTGCAGATAATATCTTCAGCTGGTGTTGGTGTCTGATAAAGAACCTTTTAACCTGGTTCTTGACGACACGTGACTAGCCAGTGAAGCGCGCCACTATCCAGGATAGGCCTAGCCGGAGCCTGGGGACGCGAATTACGGCAATCTTAAAACTTATACAGTGCCCTTTCAGCTAAGTATATTCCCTTTATGTGATGCATCTGGTAAAGAGTTTTGTAGTAGCTGGGTGATTGACCGTTATGACGCACGATAACATCTAATAACAGGTGATTAATCTTTGTCATCTGTAACTCTTAATTTCTTGAATATAGAGATTCAGTAGTTAAATTAGTTGCTACTGTAAATATTTGTCTTGCAGCACGTGAGAAGAATTCTCCCTGCCGCCTTCTCCCATGTTAATCCATCCCATTCGTCAGCCAACCGAGTCCAGAGAATTAGAGGAACCGCCGTGGCTTGTCTAAAGGAATCATCATTAAGCTAAGATTTTTATATTCATTCATGAATCTATTGCAATTCTTTATATGCAGAATTCCTCAGGATTAACATGTGTTTATTGTGATTCTTATTACTGTACTTATAATCTATGTTCCCATTTATGGTAATGACATTAGTTTCACTATAATTTATAGGATTAGATTATTATTAATATAATTAGTGAACGAACCACACTAGTTCCTGGACGTACTTATCTCCAGTAATAACCCCCCAATGTAGGTGTTTGAGGGTTTGATTCATTTAATTATACAGCCCATTAATTATTTCTATGATCATATTCTCTAGTATTTTATCCATAGTTACTGTTTCATCTAGGAATTATCTAATGATCAGAAATTCTCAGTTTCCCTCTTTACTATAAAAGCGGGTGGTCCTTCGTAATTTAATTTACTACATTAATATTTAAATAATCAGATTCAAGCCCCAAATATCCCACAGCGTAGTGCCTCGCAGATATCAAGCCACCTGCTATCGCTGTATCTATCGATGATTTCTGTGATTTTTGTTAAGACTTCTCTGGTGATGGTCTGGTTGTGGGAAGAGATTATATGTTCCTTAATGGAGCCTTGTTGCTTGTGCATCGTTAATCGCCTGGAAAGAGATGTTGTTGTCTTGCCTATATACTGAGTTCTTTGAGGCTTACAGTCCCCAAGTGGGCATTTGAAGGCATTGATGACATTGGTCTCTTTTAAAGCGTTCTGCTTTGTGTCTGGAGAGTTTCTTACGAGTAGGTTTGCGGTTTTTTTGGTTTTATAGTAAATCGTCAATTGTAACTTATGATTTTTGTCTATTGGAATAACGTTCCTATTAACAATATCTTTCAGGACCCTTTCCTCCATTTTATGAGCTGTGGAAAAGAAGTTCCTGTAAACTAGTCTAATAGGGGGTAAAGATGTTGTGTTAGTTGTCTCTTCAGAGGTTGCATGGCGTTTCACCTTCCTTATGATGTCCTAAATGAAACCATTGGAGAAGCCATTGTTGACTAGGACCTGCCTTACCCTACAGAGTTCTTCATCGACTTGCTTCCATCCTGAGCAGTGGCTGAGAGCACAGTCAACATAAGCGTTAACAACACTCCTCTTGTACCTGTCTGGGCAGTCACTGTTGACATTGAGGCAGATTCCTATGTTTGTTTCCTTAGTGTAGACCTCAGTGTGGAAACCTCCGCTCCTTTCCATGACTGTAACATCTAGAAAGGGCAGCTTCCCATCCTTCTCCATCTCGTAAGTGAAACGCAACACAGAATTCCGCTCAAATGCCTCCTTCAGCTCCTGCAGATGTCTAACATCAGGTACCTGTGTAAAAATGTCGTCAACATACCTGCAGTATATGGCCAGTTTCAAGTTCATGTCGACTAAGACCTTTTGTTCGATGGTACCCATGCAGAAGTTCACAAACAGGACACCTAGTGGAGAACCCATGGCGACCCCATCTACTTGCTTATACATGTGCCCATCCGGGCTCAAGAAGGGTGCCTCTTTAGTACAAGCTTGGAGTAGTTTCCTTAGAATGTTTTCTGGTATGTCAAGAGGAGTACAGGCCGGATCACGATACACTCTGTCTGCTATCATCCAGATTGTTTCATCCACAGGTACGTTGGTAAACAATGATTCTACGTCCAACGAGGCTCTTATTCCTGTGGCCTGTGTTCCCCACAGTAAGTCAACAAATTCCTTTGGGGACTTCAGGCTGAATGCGCAAGGGACATAAGGAGTCGGCAAGCCATTGAGTCGCTTCGCCAGACTATACGTGGGTGTGGGTATCTGGCTAATGATTGGCCGAAGTGGGTTTCCAAGCTTGTGTGTCTTGACATTTCCATACACGTATCCAGGTTTGTATTCCCCAATGATCTTTGGCAGGTGGAGTCCGGATTTCTGGCGTTCACAGTTTCGATCAATTTGTTGACCTTTGCTTTCAATTCAGCTGTAGTGTCCTTCGTTACTGTTTGGAATTTAGTTTGGTCAGAGAGTATGAGGTTTATTTTCGCCAGATATTTGTCTTTTTTAAGAATGACATATATTGGCAACTTGTCACCTCTCCTGACGACTATCTCCTTGTTCTCACGAAGGCTGTTTGCTGCCACTTTGAACTCGGGGGACAGTATGGCGCTTCTGTAATTGCCTCGATTCTTTCTTCCTTTTGCAATAAGTTCTGCTTGTAAGGTGTCTTTGGTGGTGGTAACCTTTTTTTGTGTCTCGAGGTCGAATATGTCGTCCAACAGGATCTCCAACTCCACTTTCCGGGCCATCTCATTTGGTCTGGACATTACGTGACAGTTTATACCCAGATTTAGGAGAGTGACTTGGTCCTCAGTGAGGTTGATTCCAGCAAGGTTCAGGAACCTGTCTATTGGTCGTGGATTCGCCATAGGTCCTCCATATAATGTTGTTAGTTTCTTGATTATCCTGGTTTCGGTGCTGAGGTGATGTCGATCTGTGAGGATGTCGAGGTGGTGCTCGATACGAGTACGGAGGTTTTCGTCGATGTTGCTGTTTCTCCATTTGTTTGTAGCATGAAGTAGTTGCGTTTTGTTGTCTGATTTCATTTTCTGCCTTGTGTATCTGATTTCGAATCAGATCTTGGCGATATTTTATCGTGACTGCTTGATTCCTTGCTGCTGGGTCGTGCGTTTTAATATTAGTGTATTTTGGTAGCAGTCTTTCTTGTAGACATATATGACCGAAAAAGTAAGATTAATAATTCTAACACGAATTTTCTCAATATTTCTTATGTTTCTTTTCACTGTCGATGGTAATTGAAAAATCATTCTCCATATATCCAGGGGAATACAAACACGTATCCAAGGGAATATAAACCTGGATACGCGTATGGAAATGTCAAGACACACAAGCCTGGAAACCCACTTCGCCCAATCATCAGCCAGATACCCACACCCACGTATAGACTGGCGAAGAGACTCGACGGCTTGCTGACTCCTTATGTCCCTTGCGCCTTCAGCCTGAAGTCCCCAAAGGAATTTGTTGACTTACTGTGGGGAACACAGGCCACAGGGATAAGAGTCTCATTGGACGTAGAATCACTGTCTACCAACGTACCTGTGGATGAAACAACCGGGATGATAGCGGACAGAGTGTATCGTGATCCGGCCTGTACTCCTCTTGACATACCAGAAAACATTCTAAGGAAACTACTCCAAGCTTGTACTAAAGAGGCACCCTTTTTGAGCCCGGATGGGCACATGTATAAGGAAGTAGATGGGGTTGCCATGGGGTCTCCCCTAGGTGTCCTGTTTGCGAACGTCTACATGGGTACCATCGAACAAAAGAACTTAGTCAACATGAACTTGAAACCGGCCATATGCTGCAGGTATGTTGACGACATTTTGCACAGGTACCTGATGTTAGACATCTGCAGGAGTTGAAGGAGGCATTTGAACGGAATTCTGTGTTGCATTACACTTAAGAGATGGAGAAGGATGGGAAGCTGCCCTTTCTAGATGTAACAGTCACGGAAAGGAGCGGAGGTTTCCATACTGCAGTCTACACTAAGGAAACAAACATAGGAATGTGCCTCAATGCCAACAGTGACTGCCCGGACAGGTACAAGAGGAGTGTTGTTAACGCTTATGTCGACCGTGCTCTCAACCACAGCTCAGGATGGAAGCAAGTCCATGAAGAACTCTGTAGGGTAAGGCAGGTCCTAGTCAACAACGGCTTCTCCAATGGTTTCATTGAGGACATCATAAGAAGGAAGGTGAAACGCCATGCAACCTCTGAAGAGACAACTAACACAACATCTGTACCCCCTATTAGAGTATTTTACAGGAACTTCTTTTCCACAGCTCATAAAACGGAGGAAATGGTCCTGAAAGATATTGTTAATAGGAACGTTATTCCAACAGACAAAAATCAGAAGATACAATTGACGATTTACTATAAAACCAAAAAAAACGCCAACCTACTCATAAGAAACTCTCCAGACACAAAGCAGAACGGTTTAAAAGAGACCAATGCCGTTTATGCCTTCAAATGCCCACTTGGGGACTGTAAGCCTCAAAGAACTCAGTATATAGGCAAGACAACAACATCTCTTTCCAGGCGATTAACGATGCATAAGCAACAGGGCTCCATTAAGGAACATATAATCTCTTCCCACATCCAGACCATTACCAGAGAAGTCTTAACAAAAAACACAGAAATCAATGATAGATACAGCGATAGCAGGCGGCTTGATATCTGCGAGGCACTACATATCAAGAGGTCAACTCCAGCAATCAACAGCCAATTAATGCACAACTATATTCTACCCACTTCAAGACTCCGCACCAATATAGAAGCATCAAGAAATATGGGCCAATAGGCCCTTTGCAGTTACTTCCATTCTTCCTTTTAAACTTACCCAATATGATACCTATTGTTTCGTGTTCTGTCTTGTGTTTTCACCTCATCCAAAACTGTTGTAACATATCACCTCACCCAAATGCAGGTATATAAAATAAAAGCCATTTAAATTACAGCATAGTAGGACTCTGTTTAAGTGTTTGCAGGTTATAGTTGTATGTGTGTAAACTAAAGTCTTTGAAAATGTGATAAGTTATTACGAAACGCGTTCAAGTGTCGCGTCCGACTAGAAATAAAAGTGAATTTTGGAGAATTGATTTATCAATTACCATTGACAGTGAAAAGAAACATAAGAAATATTGAGAAAATTCGTGTTAGAATTATTAATCTTACTTTTTCGGTCATATTCAACAACAAATGTTTACAAGAAAGACTTATACTAAAATATACTGTGACGATAATCTCTTTCAAGAGAGATTGAGCCTGCTCTTCCCTATATCATTCACGTCATGTTACAAGTACAAGATACTATATTGAAGATACGTCCACCAGTATCGCCAAACGTTTTGCCCAGGAAGCAAAGCGTACCTTGCACCACCAGACACGCCGGCTCCTCCGCCCGCCTTCAATGAGCAAACTACCCATTCTCCGCCTGCCTGCTCCTGATTGGCTGGTGTATCGCTGACCGCACCTGCACTCACGCCCCCCCTACCTGAGTCAACGTCTGGGCCAGCACACGCCGTACTCCTTAGAATATCTCTGTGCTCTTAGGAGTTGACATCTCTCTCTGGTAGACAAAGCCTTGGATGTCGTGTACTAAGGGAGGTGGCAGCTTTAGCCAGTATTCTCAGCACCTGATTATATTATTATTGTCTTGCACTTCATTTTATATTAGAGTAAATTTTACACCTATTAATTATTCATGTTGTTTTGTTTGTTGACTTGTTTTGAATTTTATGTAAGCCAAGGGATTGTCTTTGTTCATATCTTGTTTTCTAAAGTAATTAAAATTTCATTGTTTATACTTTGTGTTTTGTGTGTCTTCCCATTATTTTATCACAGACAAACAGGCAAGCAGTCTCTTTTTTTCTGTAAATGTGACAAGGCATTGCCACCTGCCATTGAAGGACTGCCGAACATCAACACTCCAACACTTTACTGTCACATTTCATGGGGGCCTGTCCAAGGAGCTTCACTCAGGTACTAGTACCAGACCGTAAATTTGTGGTAAGCGTACTTGGCTTTGGTACAGTAGCTTTTCACTATTTTCAATATTCAATTTTATTTTCATATGGTGATGTGTGTATTGTGCATTCCGAGAGTAGCATATGGTGAAGGTGAGACAACTTTGGATTACGTGGTGACTGTAGGCCTCAGTCATTCTCTTAATTGGTCATCTCTCCCTCCGTGTTATTACTCGTGTTTACCATCTTTTGTCCCTAGGATATTTCTCATATTTTCGGCAGATCATCATATTGGTAACCTGGTACTGTGGTCTGTCCCGGGTCAAGAGGACCTAATCTTCTGCAATCCGACGGTAGGAGGATAAAGAGGGCCATAGTTCCTCTAGCACGAACTTTAGTTGGTGAATTGGGACCTCAGCAGCTGTTATCGTCACCAGTTGACACCTCGCACCCCTACACGTCGGTCAGAGATGATGATATTTACCTAGGTAGGGAATTAGCTTTCTTTTTTCAGAGCACAAAAGTTCGCTAATTCTGTAAGTATCATATTTCATTTCAGTGGGGAAAACTTGCTTATGTCCTATAGAGACTCGGCAAGGTATGCCTACATTCTTGGACTACCTAATTCACTTTTGAGGCAAATAAATGTTTCATTTGTTTTAGAAACTCAGTTTTGCTTACTTAGTAGGATTTTCTTGCCCTTATCCTCTTACATTGAGTACCGGGTACAAGATTTCCTGCGATCTTGATTTATTAATCATTTACCATCTTGAAATTAACATTAATTGTTAACGATTCCACAGGATAGGTACCAGTTGCCACGTTGTCCTGTTTCTGACATTCACCATATCACAACAGTATATTCGTTGTGCATTTATTTGCTAATTTCACCATGTTTCGTCTCCAAGCTTTCCGTGCAGATCCAGCAGGTGAAATAGGGAACTTAAGTCGTGCCAAGAGGACTGAATTACAAACTCTTGCACATGAGTATCGACTAGAAGTTCCCCATGGAGCCAACAAAAATGAACTGCTTAACATGTTACTGGATTATCTCTTAGAGGAAGGTAAGATAGACTCTGAAACTCACGAAACTTACTCTATTGCAGGTAACCCTGATTTGGCAGCTATGAAATTCAAACTGGAAATTGCCAAGATCGAACGAGAACAGCAAAAAGAAGCCCTCGAGCAACAAAGGGAAGCAGCTGCCATACGAAAGGAAGAAAAAGAACGAGAAGCTGCCCTGGCAAAAGAAGCCCTACAAATAAAAGAACGAGAAGCTGCACTGAGGCAAGAAGAACAAGAACGTGAGATTGCAATACTCCGTGAACGTGAGCGAGCACAGCTTGAAGCAAAACAACGCCACCTGGAGATGCAACGCGAGCATGACAAACAACAAGCTGCTATGGCCATGGAATGTCGTCAACAAGAACTCGCGTTGGAAACTACACACCTCACTCAACGCCAGCAACCTACCGCCAGTCTTCCAGTAAGTTTCAATACCTCACATGGAAGTAAGTTAATGCCACTATTTGTAGAGACAGAAGTCGACGTATTTTTCACCACCTTTGAGACCTGCAACCGACCAACCTGATCGTCATGGACAAACCCCAGGTGTGTACCTCTGTAATGGATAATCCCATCTTTGAGTATGTTCCAGCAAAGGTTCAAGAGAGCGATGAAGTTTCTCCTCCGGTTTTAGTGACCACCCGTGCACAAGCTGCACGACCACAGCCAGCTGACTCTACTACTACCGCTGTCCCTCAAGACCCACAGAAACTACCCCCGAATCTGACCACGTTGGAGTTCCGTAGGTTACAGAGGGAAGATCTTACCTTGACACCATTATTCTTCCAGGCTGAGACTCAACCTGACAGTATTCCTGGGTTCTTCCTAGAGAACGAGTTGCTCTACCGCAGATACAGACCCAGTAAACTGAAGGAGGAGGACGATTGGGCCAACATCGAACAACTAGTGATTCCTGCCAGCCTGCGGCCCACTATTCTACACCTGGCCCACGGAGCACTTTTACACTACGGATTTAACAAGACCTACCACGGAATCCGTAAAGACTACTACTGGCCAGGTATGGTAAATACCGTCAAACAGTGTCATACATGTCAGGTGGCAGGTAAACCGAACATCTCTATCCCCAGAGCACCTCTGACACCCATCCAGGTGCCTGCGGAACCTTTCCACAGACTTATTATAGACTGTGTTGGTCCTTTACCTCGGACCAGTTCTGGTAACGCCTATATACTAACCATCCTGTGTCCTACCACCAGATTCCCCATAGCAGTTCCAGTAAAGAACATTACGGCTGCTACGGTTGTGAAACACTTATTGAAGATCTTCACCCAGTATGGATTTCCAAGGGAGGTTCAGAGCGACTGTGGCACCAATTTCACCAGTGATCTCTTCAAGAGGACACTGGAAGAGTTCAACATCACACAGGTATTGTCCAGCCCGTATCATCCTGCTTCACAGGGCTCTCTTGAGCGTAGTCATCAGACTAGTAAAGCACTCCTGAAGAAGTTTTGCAATGAAACCTCTAAGGATTGGGATAAGCAAATAGATTTAATAATGTGTATCTATAGAAGTCTTCCCAATGAGTCTCTAGGAGTATCTCCTTATGAGATGCTCTACGGACGTAAGTGCCGTACTCCTCTCAAAGCTTTTAAAGACTCTCTACGTGATGCCACCTTCAGTGAGCATCAGAATGTGCCCCAGTTTCTTCAAAACCTACAACACATTCTAGAGAGGGTGCATAACTTTGCTAAGGATAATCTATTGAAAGCACAGGAGAGGATGAAGATTCATTACGACCAGAACAGCAAAGTAAGGAAATTTAAACCGGGAGACTTCGTGCTTGCCTATTTCCCTATCCCAGGTTCTCCTTTACAAAACAGGTATTCAGGACCCTACCGCATCAAGTAGTGCAGAAACAACCACAACTATGTTCTAGAGACTCCAGATAGGCGGCGGAAGACCCAGTTGTGCCACGTCAACCTCCTGAAGCTATATAACGGTACTCCTCCCACTGCATTGATAACATATTCTTCCTTTAAAAGTCCATACATCCACAGTGAGACCTTCCCTGCTTCTCCTTCCGAAAGCACTGACACTGAGTCAGCGCTTTCCAATTCGGAAATCATAACTGATCTTCATAACCATTTTCAGGACCATAATAGTGCTCCTTTGCCATATTCTAATCCTATTCTCACCTCGTCAGATATCACCAAGCCTTTCATCCTCCATGTCGACGCCAGTGGTACCGGCATCGGAGGTGACCTAATACAGCAACGATGCGAGGAGAAAATACCTGTTAGCGACCACAGCTACAAGGAACTACAGAACAATCGACAGGGAGCTACTCATCGTCCTGAACTTGCAGCACTTCAAACAATACCTGAAAAGTGCTCGGTCTACCACTATCAACACGGACCACAACACCCTACACTTCCTGCAGCAAGCCCAATTCCACACTCAACGTCTTCTACATTTGGCTTGATAACTGCAGAAATTCAACTTGGAGATCTCTACATCAAGGGGTCTGACAACATCATAGCCGACGCCCTCTCCAGAGTCTATGAAGTAGAGGCAACTCCACCTATCACTCTACCACATGAAGACGTAACTTCTTCTGGAACCGCTGGCTTCGGGGGAGAGTTGTGACGATAATCTCTTTCAAGAGAGATTGAGCCTGCTCTTCCCTATATCAATCACGTCATGTTACAAGTACAAGATACTATATTGAAGATACGTCCACCAGTATCGCCAAACGTTTTGCCCAGGAAGCAAAGCGTACCTTGCACCACCAGACACGCCGGCTCCTCCGCCCGTCGTCAACGAGCAAACTACCCATTCTCCGCCTGCCTGCTCCTGATTGGCTGGTGTGTCGCCGACCGGACCTGCACCTGCACTCACGCCCCCCCTACCTGAGTTGACGTCTGGGCCAGCACACGCCGTACTCCTCAGAATATCTCTGTGCTCTTAGGAGTTGACATCTCTCTCTGGTAGACAATGCCCTGGCTGTCGTGTACTAAGGGAGGTAGCAGCTTTAGCCAGTATTCTCAGCACCTGATTATATTATCATTATTGACTTGCACTTCATTTTGTTTTAGAGTGAATTTTACATTCATTAATTATTCATGTTGTTTTGTTTGTTGACTTGTTTTGAATTTTACGTAAGCCAAGGGATTGTCTTTGTTCATATCTTGTTTTTTAAGTAATTAAAATTTCATTGTTTATACTTTGTGTTTTATGTTTCTTCCCATTTACCTTATCACAGACAAACAGGCAAGCAGTCTCTTTTATATATATATATATATATACATATATATATATATATATATATATATATATATATATATATATATACATATATATATATATATATATATATATATATATATATATATATATATATATATATATATATATATATATTTATACATATATATATATATATATATATATATATATATATATATATTTAAAATATACTAATATACCAAAATATACTAATATATATATATATATGTATATATATATATATATATATATATATATATATATATATATATATATATATATATATTTATATATATATATATATATACATATATATATATATATATATATATATATATATATATATATATATATATATATATATATATATATATATATATATATATATATATATACATATATATATATATATATTAGTATATTTTGGTAGCAGTCTTTCCTGTAGACATATATTATTAAATATGACCGAAAAAGTATAACACATGATTAAGTATAACACACATAACACATGATTTTTGTCTGTAGGGATAACGTTTCTATTAACAATATCTTTCAGGACCCTTTCCTCCGTTTTATGAGCTGTGGAAAAGAAGTTCCTGTAAAATAGTCTAATAGGGGGTATAGGTGTTGTGTAGTTGTCTCTTCAGAGGTTGCATGGCGTTTCACTATTACGTTTCACTATTATTAAATATGACCGAAAAATTAAGATTAATAATTCTAACACGAATTTTCTCAATCTTTCGTACATTTCTTTTCACTGTTGGAAGTAAATCAAAAATCAATTCTCCAAAATTCATTTTTATTTCTAGTCTGACGCGACACGAGCGCGTTTCGTAAAACTTATTACATTTTCAAAGACTTTAGTTTACAAATACACAATTGAATAGAACTTACGCATCTCCGATTTTATATCTACATTTTAGTAAGGTGGATGGGGTGAGGTGGCATTAATAGGGTATTAATTTCATCAACACAAGACAGAACAAGAGGTGGCATTAATAGGGTATTAATTTCATCAACACAATACAGAACACGAAACAATAAATATTAAATAGAAGTGTTTGTAGAAAGCCTATTGGTCCATATTTCTTGATGCTTCTATATTGGAGCGGAGTCTTGAGGTGGGTAGAATATAGTTGTGCATTAATTGGCTGTTGATTGCTGGTGTTGACTTCTTGATGTGTAGTGCCTCGCAAACGTCAAGCCGCCTGCTATCGCTGTATCTATCGATGATTTCTGTGTTGTTTACTAGGATTTCTCTGGCGATGGTTTGGTTGTGGGAAGAGATTATATGTTCCTTAATGGAGCCCTGTTGCTTATGCATCGTTAAACGCCTAGAAAGAGATGTTGTTGTCTTGCCTATATACTGGGTTTTTTGGAGCTTACAGTCCCCAAGAGGGCATTTGAAGGCATAGACGACGTTAGTCTCTTTTAAAGCGTTCTGTTTTGTGTCTGGAGAGTTTCTCATGAGTAGGCTGGCCGTTTTTCTGGTTTTATAGTAAATCGTCAGTTGTATCCTCTGATTTTTGTCTGTAGGGATAACGTTTCTATTAACAATATCTTTCAGGACCCTTTCCTCCGTTTTATGAGCTGTGGAAAAGAAGTTCCTGTAAAATAGTCTAATAGGGGGCATAGGTGTTGTGTTAGTTGTCTCTTCAGAGGTTGCATGGCGTTTCACTTTCCTTCTTATGATGTCTTCGACGAAACCATTGGAGAAGCCGTTGTTGACTAGGACCTGCCTTACCCTACAGAGTTCTTCGTCGACTTGCTTCCATTCTGAGATGTGGCTGAGAGCACGGTCGACATATGCGTTAACAACACTCCTCTTGTACCTGTCTGGGCAGTCGCTGTTGGCATTTAGGCACATTCCTATGTTCGTTTCCTTAGTGTAGACTGCAGTGTGGAAACCTCCGCTCTTTTCCATGACTGTTACTTCTAGAAAGGCAGCTTCCCATCCTTTTCCATCTCGTAAGTGAAACGCAGCACGGAACTCTGCTCAAATGCCTCCTTCAGCTCCTCCAGATGTCTGACATCAGGTACCTGTGTAAAAATGTCGTCAAAATACCTGCAGTATATGGCCGGTTTCAAGTTCATGTCGACTAAGACTTTTTGCTCGATGGTACCCATGTAGAAGTTTGCAAACAGGACACCTAGGGGAGAACCCATGGCGACCCCATCTACTTGCTTATACATGTGCCCATCCGGGCTCAAGAAGGGTGCCTCTTTAGTACAAGCTTGGAGTAGTTTCCACAGAATATTTTCTGGTATGTCAAGAGGAGTACAGGCTGGATCACGATACACTCTGTCGGCTATCATCCCGATTGTCTTGTCCACAAGTACGTTGGTAAACAGCGATTCTACGTCCAACGAGGCTCTTATCCCTGTGGCCCGTGTGCCCCGCAGTAAGTCAACAAATTCCTTTGGAGACTTCAGGCTGAAGGCGCTAGGAACATAAGGAGTCAACAGGCCGTTGAGTCGCTTCGCCAGTCTGTACGTGGGTGTGGGTATCTGGCTAATGATTGGCCGAAGTGGGTTTCCATTCTTGTGTGTCTTGACATTTCCATACGCATATCCAGGTTTATATTCCCCAATGATCTTTGGCAGGTGGAGTCCGGATTTCTTGGCGTTCACAGTTTCGATCAGTTTGTTGACCTTTGCTTTTAATTCGGCTGTAGTGTCCTTCGTTACCCTTTGGAACTTAGTTTGGTCAGAGAGTATGATGTTCTGATGAGTTTGGTCTGAGAGTATTTTGACATCTGCAGGAGCTGAAGGAGGCATTTGAGCAGAGTTCCGTGCTGCGTTTCACTTACGAGATGGAAAAGGATGGGAAGCTGCCCTTTCTAGATGTAACAGTCATGGAAAAGAGCGGAGGTTTCCACACTGCAGTCTACACTAAGGAAACGAACATAGGAATGTGCCTAAATGCCAACAGCGACAGCCCAGACAGGTACAAGAGGAGTGTTGTTAACGCTTATGTCGACCGTGCTCTCAGCCACAGCTCAGAATGGAAGCAAGTCGACGAAGAACTCTGTAGGGTAAGGAAGGTCCTAGTCAACAACGGCTTCTCCAATGGTTTCGTCGAAGACATCATAAGAAGGAAAGTGAAACGCCATGCAACCTCTGAAGAGACAACTAACACAATACCTATGCCCCCTATTAGACTATTTTACAGGAACTTCTTTTCCACAGCTCATAAAACGGAGGAAAGGGTCCTGAGAGATATTGTTAATAGAAACGTTATCCCTACAGACAAAAATCAGAGGATACAACTGACGATTTACTATAAAACCGGAAAAACGGCCAGCCTACTCATGAGAAACTCTCCAGACACAAAACAGAACGCTTTAAAAGAGACTAACGTCGTCTATGCCTTCAAATGCCTTCTTAGGGACTGTAAGCTCCAAAAAAACCCAGTATATAGGCAAGACAACAACATCTCTTTCTAGGCGTTTAACGATGCATAAGCAACAGGGCTCCATTAAGGAACATATAATCTCTTCCCACAACCAAACCATCGCCAGAGAAATCCTAGTAAACAACACAGAAATCATCGATAGATACAGCGATAGCAGGCGGCTTGACGTTTGCGAGGCACTACACATCAAGAAGTCAACACCAGCAATCAACAGCCAATTAATGCACAACTATATTCTACCCACCTCAAGACTCCGCTCCAATATAGAAGCATCAAGAAATATGGACCAATAGGCTTTCTACAAACACTTCTATTCAATACCCATTGTTTCGTGTTCTGTCTTGTGTTGATGAAATTAATACCCTATTAATGCCACCTCTTGTTCTGTCTTGTGTTGATGAAATTAATACCCTATTAATGCCACCTCACCCCATCCACCTCACTCAAATGTAGATATAAAATCGGAGATGCGTAAGTTCTATTCAGTTGTGTATTTGTAAACTAAAGTCTTTGAAAATGTAATAAGTTTTACGAAACGCGCTCGTGTCACGTCAGACTAGAAATAAAAATGAATTTTGGAGAATCGATTTATGATTTACCTCCAACAGTGAAAAGAAATGTACGAAAGATTGAGAAAATTCGTGTTAGAATTATTAATCTTACTTTTTCGGTCATATTTAATAATATATGTCTACTGGAAAGACTGCTACCAAAATATATATATATATATATATATATATATATATATATATATATATATATATATATATATATATATATATATATATATATATATATATATATTAGTATAATTTAGTATCAATCTTTCTTGTAAACATTTGTTGTTGAATATGACCGAAAAAGTAAGATTAATAATTCTAACACAAATTTTTTCAATATTTCTTAGGTTTTTCTTTACTGTCGGTGGTAATGGAAATATCAATTCTCCAAAATTCATATTAATGGTCTGACGTCTAGAAGTGTTCCGTAAGGGCTTCTTACATTCTCAAATACTTCTTTACACTTAACACTACACTTATGATATACTTTATACACTGTGTATGAAACATTTGACATAACTCTTGCTTCTTATTCGTTTTGGGTGGGGTGGGTATTGGATGAGGTGGGTACTTGAGAATAAAAGTAACTGCAGAGGGCCTTTTGGCCCATACAGTGCCTTGAAGTGCATAGAATATAGGTGTGCTTTAATTGACTGTTGATTGCTGGTGTTGACTTTTTTATGTGTAGTGCCTCGCTGATGTCGAGCCGCCTGCTATCGCTGTACCTATCAATGATTTCTGTGTTGTTTGTTAGGATTTCTCAGGGTGATGGTCTGGGTGTGAGCAGAGATTATATGTTCCTTGATGGAGCCCCTGTTGTTTATGCATTGTTATTCGCCTAGAAAGAGACGTTGCTGTCTTGCCTATATACTGAGTTCTTTGGGGCTTACAGTCCCCAAATGGGTATTTAAAAGCATAGACGACGTTGGTTTCCTTCAAAGCGTTCTGCTTTGTGTCTGGGGAGTTTTTCATGAGCAGATTGTCCACTTTTTTGGTTATATAATAAATTATCAATTGTATTTTCTGATTTTTGTCTGTAGGGATAACGTTCCTATCAATAATATCTTTCAGAACTTTTTCCACCGTTTTATGAGCCGTCAAAAAGAAGTTCCTGTAAAATAGTCTAATAGGGGGTACAAGTGTTGTGTTGGTTGACTCTTCAGAGGTTGCATGGCATTTCACCTTTCTTTTTATGATGTCTTCAACGAAACCGTTAAAGAAGCCTTTGTTGACTAGGACCTGCCCTACCGTACAGAGTTTTTCATCGACTTCTTTCCATCCTGATCTGTGGCTGAGAGCACAGTCGATGTAAGCGTTGACAACACTCCTCTTGTACCTGTCTGGGCAGTCACTGTTGGCATTGAGGCACATTCCTATGTTAGTTTCCTTACTGTAGACTTATGTGTGAAAGCCTCCACTCCTTTCCGTGAGAAATACATCTAGAAAGAGCAGCTTACGGTTATTCTCCGTCTCGTAAGTGAAACTCAACAGAGAATTCCACTCAAGTGCTTCCTCCAGCTGCTACAGACATCAGGCATCAAGTACCTGCGTAAAAATGTCAACATACCTGCAGTATATGGCGGGTCTCAAGTCCATGTCAACTAAGACCCTCTGCTCGATGGTGCCCATGTATAAGTTCGCAAACAGGACACCTAGGGGAGAACCCATAGCGACCCCCATCTACTTGCTTATACATGTGCCCATCTGGGCTGAAGAAGGGGGTGCCTCTTTAGTGCAGGCTTGGAGTAGTTTCCTCAGTATGTTTTCTGGCATGTCACGAGGAGTGCAAGCCGGGTCACGATACACTCTGTCTGCTATCATCCCGATTGTTTCATCCACAGGTACGTTATTAAATAGTGATTCCACATCCAACGAGGCTCTTATCCTCGTGGCCCGTGCTCCCCACAGTAAGTCGACAAACTATATGGGAGACTTCAGGCTGAAAGCACAAGGTACGGAAGGAGTCAGCAACCCGTTGAGTCGCTTAGCCAGTCTGTATGTGGGTGTGGGTATCTGGCAGATGATTGGCCGAAGTGGGTTTCCAGGCTTGTGGGTCTTGACATTACTATAGTCATAACCAGGTTTGTATTCCCCAATAACTTTTGGCAGGTGGAGTCCGGATTTCTTGGCGTTCACAGTTTCGAACGTAAAAGTAAACAGATTGATCGAAACTGTATATAAACCCTCAGCGAATGCCCAGGAGGAAAGATATAATAGAACTCTCATGGATGCGAAGCTGTGCTATGCTAGCTCATAACATGGCAAATTGGGTACCTACGTCCAGCATATATCAGGTACCATCAGATCAAGTGTAAATCGTCAGACTGGATTCACTCTCAATAAATTAATGCTCGGTCGTGAATCTAACCAGCCTATACATTTAATGTATCCCCGTAATGTACACCGTCATCTTGAGGTTATCTTGAGATGATTTCGGGGCTTTAGTGTCCCCGCGGCCCAGGCCTCGAGAAAGGCCTCCACCCCAGGAAGCAGCCCGTGACAGCTGACTAACACCCAGGTACCTATTTTACTGCTAGGTAACAGGGGCATAGGGTGAAAGAAACTTTGCCCATTGTTTCTCGCCGGCGCCCGGGATCGAACCCGGGACCACAGGATCACAAGTCCAGCGTACTGTCCGCTTGTCCAACCGGCTCCAATACCATATTTACCGTCAGCCAGATGCAATACCATATTTAGCAACGTTGCATAGGGAAATCGAGAAGGCACTTGGATTGGCCCTGAAATCCCTCTCTACGACCCAGGAATGGATGAAGAGACGCTATAATCTGAGGATACGATCAATGGTTCTATGATCCTATGATCAATGGCAACAGTCGTGCAGAATCCTTGAGAGCATCACCGGCAACAGATGTTAAGACTCCTAGTGAGCATCACTGGCAACAGCGGTGAAGACTCCTAGTGGGCATCACTGGTACAAGCTGTGAAGGCTCCTAGTGGATATCACTGGCAACAGCTGTGAAGAATCCTAGGGAGCATCACTGGCAACAGCTGTGAAGAATCCTAGTGAGCATCACTGGCAACAGCTGTGAAGACTCCTAGTGAGCATTACTAGCAATAGCTGTGAAGATTCCTTTTGGGCATCACTGGCAACAGCTGTGAAGACTCCTAGTGAGTATCACTGGCAACAGCTGTGAAGACTACTAGTGGACATCACTGGCAACAGCTGTGAAGACTCGTAGTAGGCATCATTGGCAGCAGCGATGACGACTACAAGCGAGCATCACTCGCAACAGCGGTAAAGACTCCAAGTGGGCATCACTGCTACAAGCTGTGAAGACTCCTAGTGGGCATCAATGGTTCAAGCTGTGAAGACTCCTAGTGGGCATCAATGGTTCAAGCTGTGAAGACTCCTAGTGGGCATCAATGGTTCAAGCTGTGAAGACTCCTAGTGGACATTACTGGCAACAGCTGTGAAGACTCCTAGTGGACATTACTGGCAACAGCTGTGAAGACTCCTAGTGAGCATCACTGGCAACAGCTGTGAAGACTCCTAGTGGACATCACTGGCAGGAGCTGTGAAGGCTCCTAGTGGGTATCAATGGTTCAAGCTGTGAAGACTCCTAGTGGGCATCAATGGTTCAAGCTGTGAAGACTCCTAGTGAACATTACTGGCAACAGCTGTGAAGACTCCTAGTGAGCATCACTGGCAACAGCTGTGAAGACTCCTAGTGGACATCACTGGCAGGAGCTGTGAAGGCTCCTAGTGGGTATCACTGGTAACAGCTGTGAAGACTCCTAGTGGGCATCACTGGCAACAGCTGTGAAGACTCCTAGTGAGCATCACTGGCAACAGCTGTGAAGACTCCTAGTGGACATCACTGGCAGGAGCTGTGAAGGCTCCTAGTGGGTATCACTGGTAACAGCTGTGAAGACTCCTAGTGGGCATCACTGGCAACAGCTGTGAAGACTCCTAGTGAGCATCACTGGCAACAGCTGTGAAGACTCCTAGTGGGCATCACTGGCAACAGTTGTGAAGAATCCTATTGAGCATCTCTGGTGTGAAATTATCTCCTATGGTGAATACGTTACAAGCATTAAATGGGGCCAGATGTGATGGTTATCCCCTGTAGTGAATAGATTAGCACTTTCTGCTGATGAGGACTCCGCCCGGAGTCCTGTTTCGCCTCACCGCTTCCGCGATGTGGACATAAAATTATGTCCTCTTTTAAAATATTTGTATAAAATTCAATTTTAATCCGATTTCATTGGGGTTTGTTTCAAACTACGCGCCATGAAGTTCTCTTTCTCACCACTAGGCCGCCTGGCGTGTAGGCCTACCCGGTCACGTGACGGGCCCATAGTTTTCGTGTCACATGTCATGAGTCGATCACGCTCCCCTCGCGCGCCAAACTCGAGCATTTGTACCCGTTTCCGTGTGGATTATACCCAATTCCTTCATCAAAAATGGATCCAGGTCAAGGCCCAAGCAGTTCTACGCCCAAGGAAGCCTCCAGGTCCTCGAAATTTGACAAAATAACCATGATTTATAAGAAGTGGAGCGGAGTGAAGCTCACACCAACAAAAATTCTAGGCCTCGTGGAGGATTTATCAGATGCTGAAGGTGATGTTGAGGTATTGGAGGATGAGGTTGGATACTACAACGATTATAGTGGAGTGCAGGGACCTAGACGAAATGATACGGCAACGAGTGATGAGGAGACTGAGGACCTCACCGAGGAAGAGGAGGCACTGCGACCCCCTCCTCCTCCTCCATCTCGGGCGCACACGTGGTGCATCTAGACTACCTAGAAAAGTAGCTACCAGAAATGTTGCTCGTCGTAGGAACACACGACAAACTGCGCCAAGTAATTCTAGCAGTGATCAATGCATGGAAGTTCAAAGTGATGAGGAAAAATGAGGAGGATTCATCCGAGCCTCCTCAAAGGCGTACACGTACAGTACGTACTCGGCAGGCTGGGGTTGGTGATAGCTGGAGTCGTGGCAATACTCCTCCAATTGTTGCTGATTTTACTGGAAATCCTGGACTGACCATTCCCAAACCTACTAGTGCACTGGTTTTTATTCAATTGTTCTTTACGTGTTCCTTCCTTGAATTCTTGACCGTTGAAACTAATTTGTACGCCTCACAGTTATTCCGGATGGCCAATGAAAATGTATCAGATATTTGGAAACCACTGAAGGTGAGTGAAATGGCGCGATTCCTAGGACTGTGCATATTGATGGGCATAAACAGGCTCCCATCTATGAGGATGTATTGGCAAACAGCAAAGCCATGGCATGCTCGTTTCTTCAACTTGTTCATGACGTCGAGACGTTTCCAGCATATAAACCAGTTTTTCCACACATTCTGTGAGGGATCTAGATCCCTCAGCTAGTTTTTCCTAGTTTCTAGATTTGGCTAGTCACTCTAGAAACTGAAGCTTTCAAAATAACATATGCTTGTTGGGTGTTGAATGAAAGCTTATGTCAAGAACTATCACTTGAGAGTAGTTAGAAGTCTGTGATTGCTCTGTAGAGAGAATTACAGAGATTTTCCTGTTTCTGTGAAATAGGATGGGAATTGAGAGTGAAGTGGTGTAGGGAGGTACTTGACTCTCCCAACGCTTTTACAGGGGGAGAGGAGGGAGAGTGGAGTGACGCTGCCTTTCCCCCCACATGGGAGACATCACGCCACTCTCCTTAGGCCTCCTCCTCCTTGTGACGTCACAGGACGCCCGAGGGTGACAGAGGCATATGATTGGGTCCCGCACGTGTGGTCCAAGCCTAGTTTAGGCGCGAAGAACTATGAGTGGGTCCGGCATGTGGGAGCCGTGCCGGCTTCAAGCTGATTGGTCTAGGCATGGTAGTAAGGAGGTAGGGGCATCTTGAGTCCCCTTAGCCCGCCAAATCGGCAGTTTGAATTGGGCGGCCAGGGAAGGAAGACGTGTCTGGTTGGAGGGGGGGGGAGAATTTCCCCCTCCACCCCCTGTTAATCGCTTCTGTCGTCCAAATTACTCGATTGGTGGCACTCCTGCCATCAGGGGTTGTGTCAAGGCCTAATTAAGTGAATTGGGGCCAGGGATTTACGGAAGAAACAGTAAAAAGCTAAGAGACAGTTGACTGTGTGAACGCATGAGGCAGGCTGGCAGAGCCTCATGGTGTAACAGGTGAAGCGAGTATCTTGTCTAGTGGCAAGGGACAATTGATGTTGGGCAGTGTACGTGTATGTGATATTACAGGCCCATGTTGGACTTTGCATTCCGCCAGGCTGCGTCAGTATGGGGACGCCGCCGGCCATTGTCGCCACAGTGTAGAGCAGGGCAGGCTCAGCCGCGTGGGTACTCCTGTGGGCGGCACCCATGTGCGCGCCCGCCCGCGGGTGGAGGCCACCCACCACCCCGCCCGCCAGCCTGGCTGGTGGGGTGTTATGACGTCATGCGCCACTCACGCCACCCCACGCACCAGCTCAGCCCGGGTAGGGTGCTGTGACGTCACGCGCTACCCGTGGCTACCCCCTTAGGGCCACGAGGTGGCCACATGCCTTGGCCACATGCCTTGGCCACTTTCCCGGGACAGCCTAGGGCCACATCTTGTCGATGCATGAGGAGCAAGCAGCTAAGTGTGTCAGCTAGTGTGGTAGTAACTTTGGTAATGAGGAAAAATAAGGGAAAGAGGGCAGTAGAAAGGAGTAGAAATGAGTACTATTACAGTGTGATGTGTACCGGTGAAATTCCCGGTAAGAGTTATCTCAGAGTCTCGCCAGGCTAGAAAAGCAGCTGAGTGGCAGCTCTCAGTGGACCAGGTGTCGGATAGGGGCGGTACCTGGAGATAGAGATTATACACGGGACCACGCTGTATGTTAGTATGTTAGTAGACTGACTAGAGGGTGTAACCAGTCAGTGTAGAGATTTACCATATAAGTGATCCAGCCTGTCGATTCTATATAATCGTTCAGGCTGGATTAATGCCATAGAGTACCGTAAAATTATAATCATTAGAGGTAGACAGGGATGTCAATGGGGACCCCTGAAGTCTGTGTAATTAGTTGCACCTTACTTGATGATTAATTTTCATTGATTATGTGAATGCCATTTCTATGTGTTCATTTGCATGTTTATGTACTGTATTGTGTGGTAAGTCAGTAGGTGTGATTGCTGACTGATTGCCTAATGATGTCATTAGCCTGTGGGGTATGCTGACGGCATCATTATGTTGCAGGTTTGTGCAGTATTGTTTCAGTTTATACAATATTATTGCCCCAGGAACTGTGTTGAGGGTTTAAGGGACCTCTAGGATTATTCAGGGGAATTCACAGTACTTATTGAGAGCAGGCAATTGATGGGTTAATTGCCTGGCTGAGGTAGGTGTGTGTTCACAGTATTCCTTTGCAATCGGGTGCAAGTAGAAGAGGGAGGGCAGTAATATTAGTATACTTGTGTGTGTTGCACAACCGTGTGTTTTTATTGTGTGGGCACAGTAATTAGCGAGTTGCAGTAGCCGCAACCATATGTGGGCAGTGCTGTTCTGATGTTGCATGCCATTATAGTGTGACCTATGTAACGCTGGGGTTACTTTGTTTCTTTAAGTTGTGTTGAAGACTTAAGGATTCAGTGAGTTAATAAAGGGGTAATTAACTGGATAAGGGGTGCACACTTAGTATTGTGGAGTGAGTGGGGGGAGCTGTTAAGAGAGAACAGTGTTGAGCGAGAATGAGATACGTCTCGGGAGCAATTAATTGTCCATGTGACAATTAATTGACCACTCTAGCTAATTATGTAATTAGCCTTCTCATCATGAATTCACGTAGTGGGAGAGGTTCTGTCAGAGTCTGTCAGTATTTGTGTTAACGTAATATGCTCGAGACTAATTACCTTTCAGGGGTATAGCAATTAGTGGCTCATGTTAATTAGTGGAGTAATTAACATTGGAGAGCTCCGGTGACTCGGTAAAGCGAGGTCATGGAGCTAGCATAAATCGTTGTATTAATCATATCCTGTCTGAGGACAGTGGATTATTGGCACATCTTGTTAATTAGGGTAATTAACTCCTTTCCCGTGAATTCACAGTGTTTGATGAGACCTGCTTACGCAGTGCGGAGTGAGACGTATTTATGGATGATTAATTATCGGTCCTGGTGACAGTTAATTAATGGCTCAGTAATTAGTGGGTTAATTAGGGAAATTACCACTCACTCGTAATTTTTTTGACACAGACTGTGGAGAAGCTACCAAGTTAGGGTAGGCTTAGTTAACGTAACTCAATGGGGATGTAATTAGTGGTCCGTTTGACCTTAATTGAGAATTACTCACTGAATACTTGCAAGGAGTCAAGTGTGGTGTAATATGTTGAGTTATTGTTAACAAGAGAGAGACAAGTGTTAAAGATTAACGTAGAGTATCATCATGTTGTTGTCTAGTGGGAGACAATTGTTTGTGATTACCGGAGTACTTTGTTGCTGACTGCTGCGATCAGTCAATTAACGTAATTAATCACTTCAGGCAATTTCTTTTGGTTGTCGTCTGGTGACGAGAGTAAAGTCATCTAGGGATCTGTGGAGCTGTGTCCCAGAATCCCGCCTTGCCTGTCTGTGTATCTGGTTACAACAGGGCAACTTCTTATTGGGAGTTGCAAAGAGTGTTCACACTGGGTTGTGATAGGGGGGAGTCACTGTTAGACTTCCGCCTAGTTACGTGGGTCTCTCCTGGGGGGGCGGGAGGACCCCTAAGTTTGTGATTATAGTAGCTGTCAGGGAAACCGTGACACTATTGATTGCCTGCTTGTGTCTTTGTTTCAGTGGATCCTTCATTTGTTCAGTTAGTTCATGTTGTCAGCCCGAAGTGTCAGCAAGATGGAGCCTGCTGTCACTTCTCGAGGGGCTGTTGAATAGCTGTGTTGCAAATGCCACTTGATGTACAATAACGTAACCATTCGCTGTGGTGTAACTTAGTCTGTGATATTTTTCTTTGTTTTGCAATATTGCGTCATCAGTGGGCACACCTGTGTTCAGGTTAGTTCAGTATGCAGCCTCACAGCAAGGGTTGCTATGTAGCTGTTTGTTATCGTGCCACTGGATTGACATTAACGTAATGTAAACTCAGTAATGTAGTACTTAGTCTCTTGTTATTAATAAATTGTTATGTTATAGAAAACAGTCTTTGATGTCAACCCTTCAACCATATTATTCCACCATATTTCTGCATATTATTAAATGTTGATGTGATCTTGATAAGGCGGCTGTTCTTGGGAATTCGAATTCCAATTCATAGCGCCACTTCAAATATAAATGTTTGATTGTGAGAACCCGTCGGTTACCCTTTATTAGTTTTAACGTCCTGTTTAACTAGGAGGAGCCAGCGGCCTATTGTGGACAGGTTTTCACCCTTGGTGGTGGAGGCCTGGCGGTTTGCTCCCGCTTTTCCTTTTTCTACTGGACTCATGCTTAACTGCCGTGAGCAGACTTTAAACTTGTAGTCCACCTCCTAAGGGAGGTAGGCGTAGAGAAAAATCTCACAGCTGGCGCCCAACGTGGGGCTATGCAACTTGGGTTCGAGCCCATGAAGTGTAGTCCTATTGATTTTTAAAGTAACATAAGATATCGTCGCAGAATATTGTGGAACAGTATTGTTGGAGGTATGTTTTGTGCACGGTTGTCACACGTAGGTACACACACCACACACACACAGTATGAAAGAGGTATTTCATGGTAGATATGGGGAAATCTGTCTGGCTTTTTGTGGCTGCTAGCTAGGGGACATTGACACACTCATTGGTGAGGGGTGTCAGCTCAGCAGCAGGTGTCGTGGACACCCAGCCAGCGTGCAACAGGGGTTGCAAGAGTGCACTCAGGATCTGCCTGAGGTGCAAGACACCACCTACCTTAGGGTAGAAGAAGCTTCTAGAAGTGACCTCAAGAGTGTGAAGTGGTCTTATTGGACGACACTGTAGTTGTCAAGGGTGTCATAGGAGTGTAGTTGTTATTACACTGTAGGATCTTAGTGTGAGGTCGCGCCACCAGAGTAGGATCCGAGTAGACTTCTTTAGAGAAGGGGAGTAATTCATTTGTAGTTAGACAGGTGATGGAATTTCTTACCAGAGTGGGAACTGTACAACCCCAGGAAGAATTCATGGTAGTCACTAGAGAGGTTGAGCAGAGGCTCCCGTTTGCAGAAGTGACAGCAAGGCCGAGTTCGAGTCTGAAGGTGAGAGCGCAGCAAGTCAGTGCTGGCTCAAGTGCAGATTGCAAGGAGGCAATCTCACACAGGGAAGGGAAGCCAAACCCACCCTAGTGCACTTAACCCGGTGACAAGGTATGAAGGTAAAGATGCCTAGCTTGGCAGTTCTGAGAAAGACGATTCGATGGATGCATACATCGATCGCCTTTTGGAGAAAGGCTGCCAATGCAAGATGGCAAGGGTCATTTTGGGCTGGTGATTTTCCATGGTTCAGATCCCCAGCAGCATAATGATTTTGTTCTTTAAGGATTGCCTTGGTAAAGGGTTATAGTAGATCTGCAGAGGGAATGCTGATCACATTCCAAGTTAGGTCCAGGGAGAAATAGACAAGAGAGTTTGACAGATATCAAAAGTTTTGCTTGGGTCCTTGTTAGAGTAGTGAGACCTAGGAAAGCAAGGGAGGGACCCCAAGCTCAGTAGGGGAGCATAGGTACTCGTAGAAGAGGGTTTTCTCCCAGATAGTTCAGTCGGTAGAGCAAGACCGGCTGGTGTTGGGCAGTTGGACAGTGAGAGTGATCCTGTCAACTTGTTGCTAGGTCAGGTGGAGGACTGACAGTAATTCTTTTGTAGGCTGAGGGGAGTGTAGAAGTGCTTCACCGGTAAGGCCACACCAATGTGTTGCACATGTGTCCAGTATGACACAGACCGAGGATGGAAATGGGAGGTTCAGTGATGGAAATGGTTGCGAGGTGTTGAACCGGCCAGGACCAGAGCTGGAGCCGAACATGTTGCCACTCCAAGGTCGGGCAGCACCACCAGGGTGATCCGGTGGTAGTGCACAGAGACCCTCAGGCCAGGATGTATAGGAAGCAAAGTTTCACACTCCACACTTGTTTAGCTACTACACCTGTTGGGCAGGTGTGTGCAGAAAAACTAGCTGGTGTTTTGAATGTATTTTCCTTGCAGGAAAATATATTCTTTAGTGGGAGGTAGTGTGAGGGATCTAGATCCCTCAGCTAGTTTTCCTAGTTTCTAGATTTGGCTAGTCACTCTAGAAACTGAAGCTTTCAAAATAACATATGCTTGTTGGGTGTTGAATGAAAGCTTATGTCAAGAACTATCACTTGAGAGTAGTTAGAAGTCTGTGATTGCTCTGTAGAGAGAATTACAGAGATTTTCCTGTTTCTGTGAAATAGGATGGGAATTGAGAGTGAAGTGGTGTAGGGAGGTACTTGACTCTCCCAACGGTTTTACAGGGGGAGGGGAGGGAGAGTGGAGTGACGCTGCCTTTCCCCCCACATGGGAGACATCACGCCACTCTCCTTAGGCCTCCTCCTCCTTGTGAAGTCACAGGACGCCCGATGGTGACGGAGGCATATGATTGGGTCCCGCACGTGTGGTCCAAGCCTAGTTTTGGCGCGAAGAACTATGAGTGGGTCCGGCATGTGGGAGCCGTGCCGGCTTCAAGCTGATTGGTCTATGCATGGTAGTAAGGAGGTAGGGGCATCTTGAGTCCCCTTAGCCCTCCAAATCAGCAGTTTGAATTGGGCGGCCAGGGAAGGAAGACGTGTCTGGGTGGAGGGGGGGGAGAATTTCCCCCTCCACCCCCTGTTAATCGCTTCTGTCGTCCAAATTACTCGATTGTTGGCACTCCTGCCATCAGGGGTTGTGTCAAGGCCTAATTAAGTGAATTGGGGCCAGGGATTTACGGAAGAAACAGTAAAAAGCAAAGAGACAGTTGACTGTGTGAACGCATGAGGCAGGCTGGCAGAGCCTCATGGTGTAACAGGTGGAGCGAGTATCCTGTCTAGTGGCAAGGGACAATTGATGTTGGGCAGTGTACGTGTATGTGATATTACAGGCCCATGTTGGACTTTGCATTCCGCCAGGCTGCGTCAGTATGGGGGCGCCGCATGCCATTGTCACCACAGTCTAGGGCTAGGCAGGCTCAGCCGCATGGGTACTCCTGTGGGCGGCACCCATGTGCGTGCCCGCCCGCGGGTGGAGGCCACCCGCCAGCCCGGCCGGTGGGGTGTTATGACGTCATGCGCCACTCAGGCCACCCCGCGCACCAGCTCAGCCCGGGTGGGGTGCTGTGATGTCACGCGCTACCCGTGGCTACCCCCTTAGGGCCACGAGGTGGCCACATGCCTTGGCCACATTCCTTGGCCACTTTCCCGGGACAGCCTAGGGCCACATCTTTTCGACGAATGAGGAGCAAGCAGCTAAGTGTGTCAGCTAGTGTGGTAGTAACTTTGGTAATGAGGAAAAATAAGGGAAAAAGGGCAGTAGAAAGGAGTAGAAATGAGTACTATTACAGTGTGATGTGTACCGGTGAAATTCCCAGTAAGAGTTATCTCAGAGTCTCGCCAGGCTAGAAAAGCAGCTGAGTGGCAGCTCTCAGTGGACCAGGTGTCGGATAGGGGCGGTACCTGGAGATAGAGATTATACACGGGACCACGCTGTATGTTAGTATGTTAGTAGACTGACTAGAGGATGTAACCAGTCAGTGTAGAGATTTACCATATAAGTGATCCAGCCTGTCGATTCTATATAATCGTTCAGGCTGGATTAATGCCCTAGAGTACCGTAAAATTATAATCATTAGAGGTAGACAGGGATGTCAATGGGGACCCCTGAAGTCTGTGTAATTAGTTGCACCTTACTTGATGATTAATTTTCATTGATTATGTGAATGCCATTTCTATGTGTTCATTTGCATGTTTATGTACTGTGTTGTGTGGTAAGTCAGTAGGTGTGATTGCTGACTGATTGTCTAATGATGTCATTAGCATGTGGGGTATGCTGACGGCATCATTATGTTGCAGGTTTGTGCAGTATTGTTTCAGTTTATACAATATTATTGCCCCAGTAACTGTGTTGAGGGTTTAAGGGACCTCTAGGATTATTCAGGGGAATTCACAGTACTTATTGAGAGCAGGCAATTGATGGGTTAATTGCCTGGCTGAGGTAGGTGTGTGTTCACAGTATTCCTTTGCTATCGGGTGCAAGTAGAATAGGGAGGGCAGTAATATTAGTATACTTGTATGTGTTGCACAACCGTGTGTTTTTATTGTGTGGGCACAGTAATTAGCGAGTTGCAGTAGCCGCAACCATATGTGGGCAGTGCTGTTCTGATGTTGCATGCCATTATAGTGTGACCTATGTAACGCTGGGGTTACTTTGTTTCTTTAAGTTGTGTTGAGGACTTAAGGATTCAGTGAGTTAATTAAGGGGTAATTAACTGGATAAGGGGTGCACACTTAGTATTGTGGAGTGAGTGGGGGGAGCTGTTAAGAGAGAACTGTGTTGAGCGAGAATGAGATACGTCTCGGGAGCAATTAATTGTCCATGTGACAATTAATTGACCACTCTAGCTAATTATGTAATTAGCCTTCTCATCATGAATTCACGTAGTGCGAGAGGTTCTGTCAGAGTCTGTCAGTATTTGTGTTAACGTAATATGCTCGAGACTAATTACCTTTCAGGGGTATAGCAATTAGTGGCTCATGTTAATTAGTGGAGTAATTAGCATTGGAGAGCTCCGGTGACTCAGTAAAGCGAGGTCATGGAGCTAGCATAAATCATTGTATTAATCATATCCTGTCTGAGGACAGTGGATTATTGGCACATCTTGTTAATTAGGGGTAATTAACTCCTTTCCCGTGAATTCACAGTGTTTGATGAGACCTGCTTAGGCAGTGCGGAGTGAGACGTATTTATGGATGATTAATTATCGGTCCTGGTGACAGTTAATTAATGGCTCAGTAATTAGTGGGTTAATTAGGGAAATTACCACTCACTCGTAATTTTTTTGACACAGACTGTGGAGAAGCTACCAAGTTAGGGTAGGCTTAGTTAACGTAACTCAATAGGGATGTAATTAGTGGTCCGTTTGACCTTAATTGAGAATTACTCACTGAATACTTGCAAGGAGTCAAGTGTGGTGTAATATGTTGAGTTATTGTTAACAAGAGAGAGACAAGTGTTAAAGATTAACGTAGAGTATCATCATGATGTTGTCTAGTGGGAGACAATTGTTTTTGATTACCGGAGTACTTTGTTGCTGACTGCTGCGATCAGTCAAATAACGTAATTAATCACTTCAGGCAATTTCTTTTGGTTATCGTCTGGTGACGAGAGTAGAGTCATCTAGCGATCTGTGGAGCTGTGTCCCAGAATCCCGCCTTGCCTGTCTGTGTATCGGGTTACAACAGGGCAACTTCTTATTGGGAGTTGCAAAGAGTGTTCACACTGGGTTGTGATAGGGGGGAGTCACTGTTAGACTTCCGCCTAGTTACGTGGGTCTCTCCTGGGGGGCGGGAGGACCCCTAAGTTTGTGATTATAGTAGCTGTCAGGGAAACCGTGACACTATTGATTGCCTGCTTGTGTCTTTGTTTCAGTGGATCCTTCATTTGTTCAGTTAGTTCATGTTGTCAGCCCGAAGTGTCAGCAAGATGGAGCCTGCTGTTACTTCTCGAGGGGCTGTTGAATAGCTGTGTTGCAAATGCCACTTGATGTACAATAACGTAACCATTCGCTGTGGTGTAACTTAGTCTGTGATATTTTTCTTTGTTTTGCAATATTGCGTCATCAGTGGGCACACCTGTGTTCAGGTTAGTTCAGTATGCAGCCTCACAGCAAGGGTTGCTATGTAGCTGTTTGTTATCGTGCCACTGGATTGATATTAACGTAATGTAAACTCGGTAATGTAGTAGTTAGTCTCTTGTTATTAATAAATTGTTATGTTATAGAAAACAGTCTTTGATGTCAACCCTTCAACCATATTATTCCACCATATTTCTGCATATTATTAAATGTTGATGTGATCTTGATAAGTCGGCTGTTCTTGGGAATTCGAATTCCAATTCATAGCGCCACTTCAAATATAAATGTTTGATTGTGAGAACCCGTCGGTTACCCTTTATTAGTTTTAACGTCCTGTTTAACTAGGAGGAGCCAGCGGCCTATTGTGGACAGGTTTTCACCCTTGGTGGTGGAGGCCTGGCGGTTTGCTCCCGCTTTTCCTTTTTCTACTGGACTCATGCTTAACAGCCGTGAGCAGACTTTAAACTTGTAGTCCACCTCCTAAGGGAGGTAGGCGTAGAGAAAAATCTCACACATTCAATACCAATGCAGTGCCCGTGAACAATCGTGATAAGTTGATAAAAGTGAGGCCAGTGATGGATTACTTAAAAGAGAGGTTTGCTCAAGTTTACATCCCAAATAAAGAGTTGTGTTTGGATGAGGGTACAATGGCATGGCGTGGCCGACTATCGTTCAAAGTGTGCAATCCAAACAAACCAGACAAGTATGGTGTGAAACTTTATATGCTTGCTGAATCTGTCTCTGGGTACATATATGACTTTGACGTATACTCAGGTATTGGTAAGACGATAGTGGATACAGTAACGGGGTTGATTCAGCCTTTAGTGAACAAGGGTTACCATTTGTACATGGATAATTACTACAACTCGGTTACCCTAACAGAAAAATTGAGAGAACTTGGGGTGTACACATGTGGCACAATTAGAATGCTACGTGGCGCCCCAAAGGTATTGCAAGCTCTAGCCAAGGGTAAACTTCCACTGGATACCACCGTATACCGCCGCAAAGATAACACCTTCATTCTCCTGTGGAGAGACAAGCGAGTAGTCTCAATAATTACCAACATCCACAATGCAGACACTCAGCAAGTTCAGCGAAGGAAACGAACTCGCAAACGAGACAGAACAAGTGGAATACAACAGGTAACAGTGAACAAACCTACTGCAATTTGCGAGTACAATAAGTTCATGAAAGGTGTGGACCACTTCGATCAAATGATTAAATATTACCATTTTACCAGGAAAACTCACAAGTGGACCAAAAAGATAACCTTTTATTTCCTGCAAATGGCATTGCATAATGCCTTTGCTTTGTACAAATACAACACAACTGATCAAAAAAAGCTAACATTGCTACAGTTCCACGAGGTGGCAATCTGGGCCCTATTGAACTGGGACACAGAGGACTGGCCTAAAACAACATCATCTCAACACTTGCGGCACGCTCCAGACATAAATGATGACACAGCTCCTGCCAATGCTGACGCCATGCAAACTCCCGGACCATCAGGTGTGAGGCAGCCTTTGTTCACTACACCACCTCAAGATGAAGCAGCAACCGAATCTGAACCCGAGATGTCTGCCACACTGCCATTTGACGAAACTGTTTTGTCAGATGAATCTGACACTCATTCAAATGTTTCACCTCCAGCGAGAAGACCTGGCCCTATTATTGATTCAGAAAATCGCATGAACTACAAACTGAAACATGAACTTTACAGACTGCCCAAACGTCTCAAGTGTCATGTATGCGCACGGTCCGGTAAAAGGAAGGACACGAACATAGGATGCAGGACCTGCAACGTTGCACTCTGTGTTATTCCCTGCTACACCAATTACCACCGGAAAAGGGTGTATTGGGTGGTGAAGAAGTAACCACCCGCAACAGCTTCACTCCACCTACAAACCATCTGTTGAGCAACTTCAGGAATGAAGAACCTGAAGAAGGTGGAGTGAAGAACAAATGCTCAACTTACTGTTCCACATCCAGCCTTCCCTTGGTAAGTACACCTATTTGGTCCAAGTTTGTGTAGTATAATTTAGCTCATAGAACATTCTATTGCGAACACATTGCCACAAAAATGAATGACATACATACAATAATAATATCAGGACAGTGAAATAAGTATAAACTTTCAAAGCAACGTTTCGCGCATGTGTCTTCCCATCACCGTTTCCGGGTAACAGTGTGCCCACTTCCCACACTCTTGCGGGTGGGCCGCGACCATTATTCTACGTTTATATTCATATCACCGTGTTGGGAATTTCATTGGGAGTCCATTGATACCAAAATTAAGACTGTAGGACAAGTGGAGAGGTGATAATAATCCCAAGAGTAAAAACATTTTGTTGCTGTTGGGCGCTTACGGTGACTCATCTTCGTAGTTATTTATTTCGTGCTGGTATCTCTATAGCTTTCGTGACTTTTTTCACTGATGTTCTTCTAGAGAATTTTATTGCGAACACGTTGGTTCCAAAATAAAATACGTAGTTTAAAAACTAAGGTCAGGAGAGTAAAAAGAGTATACACATTTTTGTTTTTACGCTTATGCGACAAAAGCGCCGCGCACACATACGGTTTTTTTCCTGACCTTCGCCGGGCGCGGGAAAGTGATAATTATTAATTATGTTAATACAAGTGCCCTCAGTCAGAAAGGATTGCACTAGCATCAAAACAAATGCTGTAATGACAGCTTATTACTTTAAGAGTGTACAGAGAGGCATAGAGCCAATGCCAGAGTCCAAATCCTTGGCACTCTTGAACCACTGAGTCGTGTGCTTCTGTAACTGTTGAAGGCAGTTGTCAGAGTAACTACTTGGATCTCACACCAAATATTTGTTTTTGGTGTGTGTGGCTATGAAATTAGTTCGAGTCCAAGTATCCAGAGCAACATGAAGTGTCACTTTCATGGGCAATGGCAGAGTCAGTTTATGGTATAAGGGTCATAGAAGGTGTGAACGTAAAACACTTGTAGTTCAACAAATAACAATTTATTCATAAAGCTTAATATTAGCGATAAAAGGCAGGAATAATTATACGTTACGTTAAATTGCTTCATGGTGCTGTCAAAGCTAGGTAAACCGGAAAAAACGCACTTCCGGTTCAGACCGCTCGCGGTGCCAACATTAACTACACTTTACACAGTGGGCGACCAATCCAGTCGCAAGTAGCAGCTCGTCACTACTGCGGCAAACAATAATAGCAGCAAAATACTGTCACTGAGACCAGTCTTCCGTGCGACACTCAAAAATTTATGTAAAGGCTCGTCTCTCGAGACTGCAGTCAAACAATCAATTACGTTATAACACAATGATAAGCAGATGACAATTGACCTAGTCAATTTCAGTCAAAACAATCATAGATATTTATGTTACTTAGTAAATCTAATTACATTAATCTGTCCTGGGACAGTCATGTCATAACAAGGTAAACAACGTTATTAACACTATGTCATGTAAAGACAGTCAAGCAATCAAACAACTCAGTGAAGTCAAACAACGTCTTCCAGGTAATTAGCAATCCCTGAGTAACCGCTAAAGGTCCAGACAAATTTGACAGATCTACTTAACTCCCAAAGAATTACGTTAGCGCTCTACGATCACTGAGACTGCTTGACAAACGCTGATTACTCAACACGATTGCTAATCACCTCGTATTAATCAAGATGATAATCAATCACATTAAATGAATCACTGACTTCACAATAATGAACACTAAATCACAACAACACCGGGTCACATGGACCAACTCAAACAGTACACAAGATAATACAGTGTGTACCCAAAGCACTGAACAAAACACAACACACTGACACTTGTGTGTGTCACATACAAACAAGTGTCACACTCCCACAATTCTTCAGTGAGAGTGTTATTGTACTGTAGTTATATAAAAGCAATGAATACAATTACAGTACAAAACACTCTTACTTTTAATCAATGCATGTTTCATGGAAGTAAAGAAAGAAGGACAACATGGACATGGTTAAACACAGAGTGAATGTTTAATATTGAAACCACACTAATAAAATATAAACCACAATATATAACACACAGTCACTAAATGTGTACAATAAAGTGTATGATGACAAACTTACTTAAAAGGGGGCATGGGCTCTCGATTTCCCCAAAAAATGCATTAAATGAAAACTTGTTTGATTTCAATCAAACTTTTTTGACTAGTTGCATAGGAAAATGGTTTCATCTGGTCCAAGGCTCATCATCGTAGCATAAATAGGAAGGGGAAAAAAATATTGAAGTAGGTGTCAAAATTATTCCAAAATGGTCAAAAACTATTATCAAACACAAGTGTCAACTGAAATCATATCTATGACTCTCAGCTATCACAATAGCATATATTAAACAAATATTATAATTAGTTTTATTAGAAAAAATGTTAGATAAAAAATTTTTATTTTTTTTTTTATTTTTTTTTTTTGCTGTTTTTTTATCGGACGATTTGCATGAAACTTATACACCTGACTGCACATAAGCCTATTTGTAAGGGGTGCCAATTTTGGAGAAAACTGGTTGATGTCAACCTCAGCCACAGATGGCAGCACCTTAGACTTTAATATTTTCTTATTTAATTTCAATGTTTTCAACTAACATAAACGTTTGAATAACTCTTTCATTTTTTATTCAATTTACATGAAACTTACAACTTATATGTAAAGTGTATGTCTCTAAACTCATAACTTATCGTTTTTTCCTAAGTTCATTTATTGATTTTATAATAGCAATAAACATGACATATTTGCATAATTTTGGAGGGGAACTTTGAATATTTGTATTAGGAAAACTAAAGATGTTTTGGAAATTCCATAAGTTTCGAATCTTTATTATATGCTAATGTGTCAGAAAAGTGTCATAGAATGATAATATCTGAAAGGTGTGGGTTTTTTTATTCACACTTGAAAATGTATAAAAATTCGTTGAAAAAAAAACATATATTTTTTTATTTTCTGTTTACGCCTCAGTACTGAAATTTGGAACAATTGCAGCCCATTTCATTTACAACTAGTCAAAAAAATATTGGTTGACATTGAACAAATTTTCCAAAACCAACCCATGCCCCCTTAAGTACCAGTTACAGTTATCACACAGACTAGCTGTAATAGGCCTTTACCTATTGTGCTTCCTCGAGGAATCAAACTCTTTCTTGTATTGGGATTATGAAGAACGACCCCCGATCGGCTGACTGGGTCAACACAAGGAATGTAGCACTTGAGATGAATGATACAATGAAATGATAGTTTGAGTACTCACTTTGATTATACCGGTAAAGAATTATTCCACAATCACCCTCACTATGACTCCTGCTGTTGATTGAAGCTCGAGGCGGCAGAGTGAGGCGGAGTGAGCAGCTGGGTGAGGTGAAGTAAGGCGTGCAGGATAACCACGCGAGGTGGCGGGGCTGCCGCGGGCAGTGAGGGGTGGCGAGGTGGTGTAGCCACGAGACACTAAGGCCTATACTCGCCTGACTTCCTCACTGAAGAATTCGAGAGCGAGCTTATAAACGTACACCGAGTATATTCACTAGCATGATTTTGCTGAAGGCTGACTGGATGCACACTGAAATATCTTTGGATACCACGTGGTAAGTGCACGGGGTGAACAGCAGAGTGGACAAAAATAATCAGAGTCCACAATCCTCACTATTTTGAATATCACTAATGGATTTTCACTCAAATACTTGGAATTGCACTACTCGATCTCTTTCACAGTTTACTTAGTGATATGGTGACGTATCACTCAAGATGAAACCAATGAACACGGATACTTAACGACCGTCCTGGTGCACCTGTGGTGTAACACGTGTGACGGCTAGTATTCCTATCTTGTATCGAAGTTATGTGACATCTACCAGCGCCCTGTGATTACAGGATTCTGCGATGATAACGTAGGGGGGAGGATAGATGCCCTTAAGCTAGCTAAACTATGATGTAGACAGGCAAATTATCCCGTTCTGGCTGGAACAGGACAAACAACGTCTACACAAGACATCGCCAAGGTTTCAGAATGGCGTCCCTTTGGGCGAGAGAGACTGATGCTGCGGCTCTCCTTGTTCTTCAGGACTGCCCAATCAGGTTCGAGCGTCGAAAGTGGCCTGGTGCCGCGCCCAATAGGAAAAGAACCGGACGGTGACGTCACGTCATCGGCAAAGAAACAGTTACTCTCTGAGGACTCCAAACTAGGCCATTCTTCCTTCCTATACATATGAACTGGGACTAGCAATCATGCTAATCCATTAACTATTTATCCAGAAATGCTACAACAACGATCGTAAGTTCCCTGGACAGCTGAAGGTGTCTGCTTCCCAAAGACACCTAATTTCGACTTTCTATCTGTCATAATAAGGAAGATAGGAAATTGGTGTGCACATCTGCACTCACTGAAAATTTCTTAAGTCTAGATGACTATTTTCTTCTTCTATCAACTATGTGTAAGCGAGCTCAGAGATGCAATCTCTGACACAACTGGCAACAGAAGTGAAGACTCCTAGTGAGCATCACTGGTAACAGCTGTGAAGACTCCTAGTGAGCATCACTGTCAACAGCTGTGAAAACTAGTAGTGGGCATCAGTGGCAAAAGCTGTGAAAAATCCTAGTCAGCATCACTGGACCCAGCTGTGAAGAATCATAGTGAGCATCACTGGCAACAGCTGTGAAAACTAGTAGTGGGCATCACAGGCAACAACTGTTAAGAATCCTAGTGGGCATCACTGGCAACAGCTGTGAGGACTCATAGTGGGCATCACTGACAACAGCTTTGAAGACTTCTAGTGCGCATCACTGGCACGAGCTGTGATGGATCCTAGTGAGCATCACTGGCAACAGCTGTGAAGATTCCTAGTGAGCATCACTGGGAACAGCTGTGAAGAATCCTAGTGGGAAACACTGGCAACATCTGTGATGACTCAGTGTGAGCATCACTGGCAACACCTGTGAAGACTCCTATTGAGCATCACTGGCAACAGCCGTGAAGACTCCTAGTGGGCATTACTGGCAAAAGCTGTGAAGACTCCTAGTGGGCTTCACTCGCAACAGCTGTGAAGAATGCTAGTGGGCATCACTTGCAACAGCTGTGAAGACACCTAGAGGGCATCACTAACAACAGCTGTGAAAATCATGGGAAATGGGAACAATCCCGTTATTTGCATTAGTGCGGGAGGAAATGATGTTGGTCGAGTTAGGAGTGAGGAACTGATTCAGAGGTATAAAACAGCCATAGAATTAGTTAGAAGCAAGGGAGGAATCCCCATCATATGTGGCATTCTTCCAAGAAAGGGAGTGGGAAATGAATGGATGTCGAGGGCACTTGATGTCAATTGCCGGCTGGAAAGATATTGCAAATCAAATGCAATATCTTTCATAGACAACTGGGAACACTTCTATGGAAGAAATGAAACGTATGCTCGGGATGGGGGTGCATCTATCGAAGGCTGGGGTTGTTCTTGCTGCGAACTCGTTGGAACCAGTGGTTAGAGGCGTTTGTTTGGGTTTAAACAGTTAGTAGATAGTGGTATGGGAATTGATTTGGAGGAAAGAGGTAATAAAAGTATGTGTTTGTGGGAGAAAAGAATTGGCAAAATTATCAGGGAAAGAGAAGGGCCTCAAAATAACAATTCACTTAGGGTATATTACACTAACACTAGAAGTCTAAGAAATGAAATAAACGATTTAAATGCTCTTGTGTGCACAGAAAAAATATATATTATTGCACTTACCGAAACGTGGGTGAATGTAGAAAATAGAGAGCTATTAGCTGAATATCAGATAAATGGATTTAAACTATTTCACACAGATAGATATATTAGACGAGGAGGGGGAGTAGCCATATAAATAAATAAATAATTAAATGTTTATTTAGGTAAGGTACATACATACAAGAAATTTTACAAAGTTTCTTGGATTAATAGATAGAGCTAGTACATACAATGCCTAAAGCCACTATTACGCAAAGCGTTTCGGGCAGTTATGTTATATATGTTAGGGACAATTTGAAATGTAGTCTCAAAGAGGGAATCAAAACTGAGTCACATACGGAAACTATTTGGATAGAATTAAACGAAAAAGCAAATAATATTATAATAGGAGTTATATATAGGCCACCAAATTTAAACAGAATGGAAGCAAAGCATCTATGGGATGAGATATCTAGAGCATCTAGATCTAACAGTATTTATGTCATGGGTGACTTTAATTTTAGCGGAATAAACTGGTTGAACAAAACAGGGAATAATGAAGCAGAAGATTTTCTAGAATTAATTGACGATTGCTTTCTTACGCAACACATTAAGGAACCAACGCGGGGAAATAATAATTTAGATTTAGTGTTAACTAACAGGGAAACACAAATTAAGGACACCGAAATAGGGAGTGAGCTAGGGAACAGTGATCATAAAGAAATCAGATTTAGCATTGAATGGAATAGATCTGTAGGAGAAAATTCTGTTAAAGTGCCTGATTTTCGAAAAGCTGATTTCAATAGCCTAAGAAATTTTTTGGGGCAAATACATTGCAGTCTTGGGTATGAGGTGTGGGCCGGTATTGGAGCTAGACGTGAATCCAGTGATAGGTGACGTAAAAGGGGTTTTCGATGTGGATTCAAAATATAACCTATTTAAAAATATTCTAAGCAAAGCCCACGAATGTAGTATACCATATAAATTGAATAGATCGAATACTAATGATCCAAAGTGGATAACAAAGGATCTGAAGAACCTTATAGGTAAAAAGAGAGCGTGGTACAAAAGGATTAAGAATTGGGAAGTCAGTTTAGAACAGGAATTCGTACAACTGGTTAGAAATACTAAAAAAGAGATAAGGAAAGCAAAAAGAAACTATGAAGTTCGCATAGCAGAGCAAGCAAAGACAAATCCTTAAGGGTTTTTCCAGTTATACCGGACAAAGATTAGGAAAAGGATAGGTCCATTAAAAACTGAGACAGGTCAAATAACAGATAGTGATGAAGAGATGAGTAGTATTTTTAATAAATATTTTATATCTGTATTTACTAAAGAGGAACTTAACAATATGCCTTCAGCCGAACAAGTCTATGTGGGTGGGGTCGAGGACAGGTTGACTAGTTTAGCAGTTACCAGGGAGGATGTAGTTAAACAAATAGTAAAACTCAAGCGAAACAAATCCCCAGGGCCGGATGAAGTGTTTGCCAGGGTGCTTAAAGAATGAAAAGAGGAGCTTTGCGACCCACTGTCTACCATATTTAATAAATCAAGAGTCAGGCAGAGTGCCAGAGTTATGGAAAGTTGCTAATGTGGTACCAGTTTTCAAGAAAGGAGATAGATCACTTGCGTCAAACTATCGGCCAATTAGCCTAACTTCTATTGTGGGAAAGTTACTCGAATCGATAATTGCAAATAAAATTCGTCTTCATCTTGAAAAAACATTAATTAATAATTGAGTCGCAACATGGTTTTATAAATGACCGTTCATGTTTAACAAATTTGCTATCTTTTTATTCTAGCATAGTTGAGGCAGTTGATAGTGGTAAGGATTGTGATGTCGTGTACCTTGACTTTAGCAAAGCTTTTGATACAGTGCCACATGAAAGACTGATTAAAAAGATAGAGGCTCATGGTATTGGGGGTACTATATTAAGTTGGATTAGGGCATGGCTATACCAAAGGAAACAGAGAGTTAGTATAAATGGAGTCAAGTCAAAATGGGAAAATGTTGTTAGCGGAGTACCTCAGGGCTCTGTCCTGGGACCTCTGTTATTTATAATATATATAAATGATTTAGATTCAGGTTTGAGTAGCAACATCTGCAAATTTGCAGATGATACAAAAATCGGTAGGGAAATTAACATGGAAGAAGACTCACTATTACTTCAAGTTGATCTAAATACGGTTTTGAAATGGTCAAAAGATTCGCAGATGCAGTTTAATGCTGATAAATGTAAAGTTCTGAGTAATAATGATAGAGTTACAAGATACGAGCTTCATGGTGTTGCGATTGCGAAGGCGGATTGTGAAACGGATCTGGGAGTTATGATTAGTAAAAATTTAAAACAAAAGGATCAATGGTTGAATGTTTGTAATAAAGCAAATAGGACACTGGGATTTACTAATCGAAGCGTTAGTAACAAGACACCTGTTGTTGTTCTTCAGCTATATCTTACTCTGGTTAGGCCCCATTTAGATTATGCAGTTCAGTTTTGGTCGTCATACTATAGAATGGATGTAAATTCACTTGAACGTCTATAGCGTAGGATGACTAAGTTAATTCCCCAAATTAGAAATCTTTCATATGAAGAAAAATTAGCAAAGCTTAATTTGCATTCACTGGAAAGGCGAAGAGTTAGGGATGACATGATAGAGGTTTACAAGTGGATGAATGGACATAACAAAGGGGACATTAATAGGGTATTAAAAGTACCAACACAAGACAGTACACGAAACAATGGGTATAAATTGGATAAGTTTAGATTTAGGAAAGACTTGGGTAAATACTGGTTCAGTAACAGGGGTGATGATTTGTGGAACCAATTACTGCGTAACGTGGTGGAGGTGGGGTCCCCTCGATTGTTTCAAGCGCGGGTTGGACATGTTTATGAGTGGGATTGGGTGGTTATAGATAGGAGCTGCCTCGTATGGGCCAATAGGCCTTCTGCAGTTCCCTTGTTCTTATGTTCTTATGTTCATAAAACTCCTAGTGGGAATCACTGGCAACAGCTATGAAGAATCCTAGTGAGCATCAGTGGCGACAGCTGTGAAGACTCTTATTTAGTATCACTGGCAACAGCTGCAAAGACTCCTAGTGAGCATCACTGTCAAACGCTATGAAGCCTCTTAGTGAGCATCACTGGCAACAGCTGTGAAGACTCTTAGTGAGCATCACTGGTAACAGCTGTAAAGACTCCTAGTGGTCATCACTGGCAACACCAGTAAACACTCCAATTGGCCATCACTGGTAACAGCTGTGGAAACTCCTAGTGGGGATCCCTGTCAACAGCTATGAAGAATCCTTGTGAGCATAACTGGAAACAGCCGTGAAAACTCCTAGTCGGCATCACTGGCAACAGTTATGAAGACTCGTAGTGGGCATCACTGGCAACAGATGTGAAGACTCTTAGTGAGCATCACTGGAAACACCTGTAAACACTCCTAGTGTTGACCAGACCACACACTAGAAGCTGAAGGGACGACGACGTTTCGGTCCGTCCTGGACTTGTTGAATAGGCTCTAATACTCAATGTACCCAACATGAACTTGAGTCCTGGCTTAGTTGCTGTGAACTCTTCCCTTTCACAGTATATACTCAAATGCTCTAATCTTTCTAACAAACGTGACCTAACATAAGCCTACCCCTTCCATTTATCTTTCTTTCTCTCTTCAACCTTTTTTCTGTCTTGTCTTCTACGCTCCCTTGCTATCCTCTTCTTATTCCTATTACTATCTCCTTCTCATTCGGTGGTTATAATAGGAGCTGCCTCGTATGGGCCAATAGGCCCTCTGCAGCTTTTATTATTACTATTATCCACACAACTACACCTTACTTTGCTCCTCAGCTCTCTCTCGCCCATTTATTGCCTGTCTCTACTTCCTCATCACAATCGACTTGAGAATGGTTCAGGACGGACCAAAACGTCGTCGTCCCTTCACCTTCTAGTGTGTGGTCTGGTCAACATACTTTAGCCACGTTATTTTGACTCGTCTCCTGCACTCCTAGTGTTCATCACTGGCAGCAGCTGTGATGAATCCTAGTGGGCCGGCATCCATCACCGGCAACAGCTATGAAGACTCCTAGTGGACATCACTGGCTGCAGCTGTGAAGACTCCTAGCGGGCATCACAGGCAACAGCTGTGAAAGCTTCTAGTGTGCATCACTGGCCACAGCTGACATGAATCCTAATGAGCATCACTGTCAGCAGCCCTGAAGACTCCTAGTGGGTATCACTGGCAACAGCTGTGAAAACGTCTAATGGGGCATCATTGGCAACAGTTATGAAGACTCCTAGTGTGCATCACTGGCAACAGCTGTGAAGACTCCTTTTGAGCATCACTAACAACAGCTGTGAAGAATGCTAGTGGGCATCACTTGCAACATCTGTAAAGATACATAGAGGTCATCACTAACAACAGCTGTGAAAACTCTTAGTGGGAATCACTGGCAACAGCTATGAAGAATCCTCGTGAGCATCACTGGCAACAGCTGCAAAGACTCCTAGTGATCTTCACTGGTAAATGCATTGAAGACTCTTAAGTGTGCATCGTTGGCAACAGTTGTGAAGATTCCTAGTGAGCATCAATGGCAACACCTGTAAAGACTTCAATTGGCCATCACTGGCAACAGATGTGAAGACTTCTATTTAGTATCCCTGGCAACAGCTGTAAAGACTCATAGTGAGCATCACTGGCAAATGCTATGAAGCCTCTTAGTTAGCATCACTGGCAAGAGCTGTGAAGACTCTTAGTGAGCATCACTTACAACACCTGTAAAGACTCCAATTGGGCATTACTGGCAACAGCTGTGAAAACTCCTAGTGGGCATCGCTGACAACAGCCATGAAAAGTAGTCGGCATCAGTGGCATCAGCTGTGAAGACTCCTAGTGGGCATCACTGGCACCAGCAGTGAAGACTCCTTGTGAGCATCACTGGTAACAGCTTTGAAGAATCCTAGTGAGCATCACTTGTCGGAAAATCCAACACCATTTACTAATATTATATGCAATAGGCAGATAATATTGCTACTGTGTTGTATACACAAGTTTCCCATAGAAAATGTAGCTTGTAGTGGAATTTTCTGTCAATAGAAAACGGAATATCATTGCCACATAGTACTATAAATTCACCAGCTATTCTGTTGGGAATTATTCCTAAATACAGTAGTCTTTGGATTTATTACATCATAAAAACATCTCATATGAATTAACTTAATAATCAGTATCAAAATGTGTAAATGAGTAAATGTGACCCTTCTATCATATATTGACATTGGACAAGGAGAGCCAGGCATCAGTGGTGTGAAGAGGTCAGCCATTGTTTGTTAAGACCAGAGTCGCTGGAGCACATTCCGCTCCTATGATTCTCTTCGACGAAGTGTTATGGAGATCAACTTAAGTGTTCTATCATCAACATGCTGTCAACAACCACAAGAGAAGTGTCTTTCCGAAATCTTATCTTAATCATTATAGGCCAGTAGTGTTAGGTAGATATGATTAATTCCGCTAGGACGCGAACAATCGATTCAACACAGGTAATTAAGCCTTGGTCCTTATCTTATATAATATACAGTGCTTTCTCTGATATAGCTGTCATATATTAGGATTCTGGCTTTACAGTTAGTACCCTTTGACAGGAACAAAAAGAGGAAGCAAGAATTAATCTTGGTACATCAGTTACTATGAGTGATGGAAGCTAGCCTCTCACAAGGATAATTTGGTATCTACATCCTAGTTATACCTGGTGGACTAAGCCTGCTGTACAATAAGATAAGGCACCTACTCAATTTATATACTAATATATGTAGTTAATACTGTAGTTTTATTGGCTGCATATATATAAATTTAATATAAACACCCCCTAATGTGTAAGGTTCGATTTGTGAGAATTATTGCAGAAATAGTCCACTTAACATCATACCAATTGCTATCGAAATATATAAATTAACGTAAATATAAATTCCATATAAATTCATATAAATTAAATAAATATAAATCTCACAGGATGGTTTCCACATTATATGGTCCTTCGAACTGGATGACAGATTATTTGGTCATCTTTGTATGGGATGAACCAGAGTTAACCAGTGCATTCATTAAATACATTGGTACTAGTGAGATCTATACAATAACAATACATCGCCAGTCAAAGACCAGCAGCATAACCTTGAGTGAGCTCACGAGCCCCTCATCCCAGTTCAGCCTTATCAGCAGTTTTGTGGTCACCCACCATTTGGTGCAATGTTATTCCATGAAGTGACAGCGCTTATTTTAAAGCCAGCAAAATTAATGGCTGTGCCCTCGCAAAATTATTCACAAATTTTGTGGTGTTAATTTCGTGAGAGATTATCCACAAATTTTGTGGTGTTAATTTCACGAGGTCACTAATAATATTTAATACTTCTAGATAACATGAGAAGTGTAATAGAGCCTAATTAAGAGGCTATCATCAATAATTGTGTATATTATTTCTCTTAAATAGAGAATTATTTAATATATATTGCACTAGTGTTCACAATACATATTTACTAATTGCCAACCCACAACAGGGTAGGATATTACAATTCACTAGTTGAATTATTTATTGTTCATCCTAGTCCCATACTTACAATAGTTTAATTGTACTATATTGAACAACCTAGCATCATTAATGAATGGTACAGACCCTATTTTGGGTGTAATTGTTTCCAGCTCGAGTTGAGTTGTGTATATATAATAATTTACTTATGATCATTACACATTTGAGTGATTAATTAGTGTCTATACCATCCTAGGGTGATAATTGAGGAGCTATCCTAAAGGTACTTCCAGTGGCACTGGTTTATCACTCAAATCATTAGTGTGTATGATTATATATATATATATATAATTTGTATTAATTTTAAGTGCTAACCTATAGACCAGGTAGGATTATAGCCCAGTGATAGCAGAATTTTACCCTAGGCTACTCCATCAGTATTTGTTCAGGATTATGAGCAACCCAAGAACAAGGCCCACAAGGTTTAATCAGCTATCCAGTATGGATACTGTAGGAAGAATGAAAAGAACCCTTGCAGGTCTTAAAGGCCACATAACAAAACAGATCAAGAAATGTGAAGATTTGTCACAACAATCTCCAGTTGATTATGCTGACCTGGAAAGCTGTTATCAAGCAGCTGCAGGTAAATTTGAGCAAATCAAATGCCAAATAGCAACATATGTGGCTGAACTTGCCAACACCAATTTATCAGAAACAGAAATAGACAACATTATGGTTGATCTAGCGAGTTATGAAGATCACACTCAGGCCACGTTACAGCCTTACGTCAAATTAATTGCCCAGAACAAAGCAATAACAGCAACAGTTTCATCTTATACGAGTCAAGCAGAGGCTCGACTCCCTCCAATTATTTTACCCACTTTCTCAGGAAAAGACGAGGAAGATTGGGACGAATTTTGGAACAAATTTGTTGACCTTGTGGACTCAAAACAATCTTTACCTAAGAGTAGTAATTTCTCTTATCTTCAAGGCCAATTATCAGGTGAGGCTAAAACAGTTGTATCCCATCTGAGGTTAACTAATGATGGCATTGATCTGGCAGTACAACTCCTCAAGGATAATTATCCTGATCCAGAAGTAAGAACATCACATTTAGTTCATGAGCTGTTGCATTTATCCCCACCGGAGACTTCAGCTGATTCACTCCAAGTCTTCAAGCTGGAGGTAGAATCAATGATCAAGGCCCTCAGCCTGACAGCAGATACAAACGGGGCTGAGTGAGTCTTGAAAATAATTGTCCAGGAGAAAATACCTAGGGACATAATGAGTGCTCATTACAATAAAAGTATCTTATCTATGGTAGGTACAGACTACTACCATCGATTCATTGGTAGCCCTACTAAATAACAGGACATAACCATGCAAAATTCTGCAGGAGGCAAATTACTCTCAGGTCCAGTATTAAGCCTGAGGAGACCTATGCCTGCAGATAAACAATACCAGTAGAAATCTAAATTTGTCAGCTGATTATATTTCTCCAGTAGCATTATACTAAGGCGATTACAGCTGACTATAGCAACAGGGGGTTGATGTTAATATCATCATTTAAAGCTGAAGATGAGTTCATGAGGCCTCAGTGGCAAATCAGTGAACAGTAGCCTAAACAGCTACAAGTCACTGCGACCAATGTCACTGAACCCACTGCAGTCTCAGATCCATACTTGACTTTAATGATGGACTATTCAATCCTCTGAATTAACTAAATTAAACCCCAATTTGTCAGTTAAATAAACTCCAGCAAATAAGCACAAGGGAGCTTGACTGACCCAATAAATCTGACGACTGATTTTGATACATTTATTATTTAATCAAGATGAATTCTATGGGCCTCAGTGTTTATATATCAGGGACCAGTTACCTGAACAAGCTTCAAGTTATATCTAATGTCACTTATCTCACTGCAGTCCCTGAATCATATATGACTGTAGTACTTGATCACATTCAGTCCTCAGGGCTAATATGTAATTAGGCTATAATTTTAGCCTTGCAAGAGTTAACAGCCAAATGAAATCGCATTAGACTTCTAACCCCTGCAACTCAAGTACGGGACATCCGTTCTGTATGAACAGACGCACAAATGTGTGATTACTAACTACTAACATCAAATTAATCTAATAATTCCAAGGAGGAGAATCTGTGTTCGTCTGTTCTAAATAGGACTTCGACCCGTGAGCAGCCCCCGGGGAATTATGTCGGAAAACCCGACACCATTTACTAATATTACATGCAATAGGCAGATAATATTGCTGCTGTGTTGTATACACAAGTTTCCCATAGAAAATGTAGCTTGTAGTGGAATTTTCAGTCAATAGAAAATGGGATATCATTGCCACATAGTACTATAAATTCACCAGCTATTCTGTTGGTAATTATTCTTAAATACAGTAGTCTTTGGACTTATTACATCATAAAAACATCTCATTTGAATTAACTTAATTATCAGTATCAAAATAGAGTAAATGTGACCCTTCTATCATTTATTGACATTGGGCAAGGAGAGCCAGGCATCAGTGGTGTGAAGAGGTCAGCCATTGTTTGTTAAGACCAGAGTCGCTGGAGCACATTCCGCTTCTATGATTCTCTTGGACGAAGTGATATGGAGATCAACTTAAGAGTTCTACCATCAACAACACGCTGTCAACAGCCACAAGGTAAGTGTCTTTCCGAAATCTTATCTAAGTCATTATTGGCCAGTAATGTTAGGTAGATATGATTAATTCCGGTTAGGATGCGAACGATCGACTCAACACAGGTAATTAAACCTTGTTCCTTATCTTATATAATATACAGTGTTTTCTCTGATATAGCTGTCATATATTAGGATTCCGGCTTTACAGCTAGTACCCTTTGACAGGAACAAGAAAAGGAAGCAAGAATTAATCTTGGTACATCAGTTACTATGGGTGATGGAAGCTAGCCTCTCACGAGGATAATTTAGTGTCAACTTCCTAGTTATTCCTGGTGGACTAAGCCTGCTGTACAATAAGATAGGGCACCTACTCAATATATATACTAATATATGTAGTTAATACTGTAGTTTGATTGGCTACATATATATAAATTTAATATAAACACCCCTAAAGTGTAAGGATCGATTTGTGAGAATTATTGCAAAAATACATTCCACTTAACATCATACCAATTGCTATCGAAATATATAAATTAACGTAAATATAAATTCTATATAAATTAAATAAATATAAATCTCACAGGTCGGTTCCCACATCACTTTCAAAAGCTGTGAAGACTCCTATTGAGCATACCTGGCAATAGCTGTGAAGACTCCAAGCGGGCATCACTGGCAGCAGCTGTGAAGTCTCCTACAGGGCGTCAGTGGCAACAGCTGTGAAAGCTCCTAGTAGGGCTCACTTCAACAGCTTTGAAAACTCCTACTGGGCATCACTGGCAAAAGCTGTGAAAGAATCCTAGTGAGCATCACTGGCAACAGCTGTGAAGACAATATTTGAGCATCTCTGGCAACAGCTCTGAAGACTCCTAGGTGGCATCACTGGCAACAGCAATGAAAACTCCTAGTGAACATCACTGGTAACAGCCATGAAGAATCCTTAATGGGCTTCACTGGCAACAGCTGTGAAGACTCCTAGTGGGCATCACTGGCCACAGCTGTAAAGACTTCTAGTGGTCATAAATGGCAACAACTTGAATGTTCCTAGTGGGCATCTCTGGCAACAGCTGTAAAGAATCCTAGTGGGCATCACTGACAGCAACTGTGAAGACTCCTTGTGGGCATCACTTGCAACACCTGTGATGACTCCTAGTGAGCATCACTGGCAACCGATGTGAAGTATCCAAGTGAATATCACTGGCAACAGTTGTGAAGATTCATAGTGCGCCTCACTGAAAACAACATTGAAGATTTCTAGTGGGCTTCACTGGCACGAGCTGTAAAAACTCCTAGTGGGCATCACTGGCAACAGCTGTGAAGACTGCTAGTGGGCATCACACGCAACAGCTGTGAAGACTCCTAGTGGGCATCACTGGCAACAGATTTATCGACTCCTAGTGGGCATCACAGGCATCAGCTATGAAGACTCCAAGTCGCTATCACTTTCAACAGCTGTAAAGACTCCAAGTGGGCATCTCTGGCCACAGCTGTAAAGAATTCTAGTGGGTATCACTGGCAGCAACTGTGTAGACTCCTTATAGGCATCACTGGCAACAACGGTGATGACTACATGAGGGCATCACTGGCAACAGCTGTAACGACTCCTATTAGTTATCACTGACCACTCCTGTGAAAACTCCTAGTGGGCATCACTGGCAACAGCTGTGAAAACTCCTAGTGGGCATCACTGGCAACAGCTGTGACGACTCCAATTAGTTAACACCAACCAATCCTGTGAAAACTCCTAGTGGGCATCACTGGCAACAGCTGTGAAAACTCCTAGTGGGCATCACTGGCAACAGCTGTGACGACTCCAATTTGTTAACACTGACCAATCCTGTGAAAACTCCTAGGTGACATCACTGCCAAAAGCAGTGAAAACTCCTAGTGAGCATCACTGGCAACAGCTCTGAAGACTGCTAGTGGACATCATTAGCAATTACTGTGAAAACTCCTAGTGGGCATCACTGGCAACAGCTGTTACGACTCCTACTGGGCATCACTGTCAATAGCTGTGTCGACTCATTCTTGGCATCACTATCAACAGATTTAAATTCTCCTAGTGGGTATCACTGGCAACAGCTGTGAAGACTCCAAGTCGGCATAACTGGCAACAGCTGTTAAGAATCGTAGTACCCATCACTGGCAGCAACGGTGACGATTCCTAGAGGGCTCCACTGCCAAGAAAGACGAAGACTCCTATTGGGCATCACTGGCAACAGCGGTGAAGATTACAGGTGGGCATCACTGACAACAGTTGTGACGACTCCTAGTGGGCATCACTGGCAACAGTTTCGAAAACTCCTAGTGGGCATCACTGGCAGCAGCTGTGAATACTCCTAATGGGCAACACTGACAACTGCTGTGAAGACTCCTAGTGGGCATCACCAGCAACAGTTGTGACGCCTCCTTTTGGGCATCACTTGAAGCAGCGGTGACGACACATATTGGTCATCACAGGAAAAAACAGTGACGAATTCTAGTTTTGTGCCCAAATTTAGTTTTGACAAATTTTGTTAATAATCTCTCATTGTACTGGTATTGGAAGCAGTTTATTGGGCGTGTGGAGTAGTTTTATGACTGTTTATAATTTGAAGAGGTGACCGGTAGTGTGTTTTGGGATTGTCTTGGACTGGGCTTGTAGCGGTGGGGAGCGCAGGACTTAAGTCGACCGGAAGTGGTTTCACGAAGTGAGTAAATACTGACGCCAGAAAGTGCCAGCTCTTAGTGCCGGGTAGGACCTCCAAGCACAGGGCCAGGATCTATGGTGGACTCAGCCACCGTAGCTGAAATTCGGTGCAACATATCCAAGCTGGTTGCTACACTCACCCACACCCACCCTGTGACCCGCAGACGTTTGTGTTGAAGTTGGGAGTTGATTCTGTGTATCATGTGTGAGCATTTGAGTCAACAACATTGGCTGGTAATTTAAGAGAAAGTTAAGGAAACTTTTCAGAGATATAGAAATAGGGGCCTGACAGGAAAGCTGAGTGGACAGCGGACAGCACTGAGTGGACAGGGCTCGGGATTCGTAGTCCTAAGGTTCCGGATTCGATCCCCGGTGGAGGAGGAAACAAATGGGCAGATTTTTTTCACCCTGATGCTTCTGTTTATCTAGCAGTAAATAGGTACATGGAAGTTATACAGCTGGCACGGGCTGCTTCGTGGGGTGTGTGTTGCAAAAAGGAGGCCTGGTCGAGGACTGAGCAGGGCGGGGGGACACACAACCCCGAAATCATCTAAAGATAACTTCAAGAAAAGATAGGGCAATTAAGGTTTAGGATGTGACCGGTGGTTCCTGGTGCGGGTCTCGGTCTGTGACCCTGGGAGAGTGTTGAGAGCTTGCATATATCTGAAAAATATTGTGTGTATAGTTATATTGTGAAGATAGTTAAGTTTATTTACTGGTGTTTGTTTAGCCTCTCACCTTTGTGTTCCTGCCAGTCTGGTGGCTTCCTTGCAGGAGGAATGGTGCATGCAACTGAAGAGTTTTGTAGCCTTTATGAGTATATCACTAGTGATTAAATAATATGATAATATTCTGCTCTACTGAGGCAATATTTTAATACAGAGCACATTAGTTACATCTGGTATAATGAGTTACTACACTAGTGGGCATCACTGGCAGCAGCGGTGACGACTCCTAGTGAGCATCACTGGCAGCAGTTGTGACGACTCCTAGTGACCATCACTGGCAGCAGTTGTGACGACTCCTAGTGAGCATCACTAGCAGCAGTTGTGACGACTCCTAGTGAGCATCACTAGCAGCAGTTGTGACGACTCCTAGTGACCATCACTGGCAGCAGTTGTGACGACTCCTAGTGACCATCACTGGCAGCAGTTATGACGACTCCTAGTGACCATCACTGGCAGCAGTTGTGACGACTCCTAGTGACCATCACTGGCAGCAGTTGTGACGACTCCTAGTGAGCATCACTGGCAGCAGTTGTGACGACTCCTAGTGACCATCACTGGCAGCAGTTGTGACGACTCCTAGTGACCATCACTGGCAGCAGTTGTGACGACTCCTAGTGAGCATCACTGGCAGCAGTTGTGACGACTCCTAGTGACCATCACTGGCAGCAGTTGTGACGACTCCTAGTGAGCATCACTGGCAGCAGTTGTGACGACTCCTAGTGACCATCACTGGCAGCAGTTGTGACGACTCCTAGTGACCATCACTGGCAGCAGTTGTGACGACTCCTAGTGAGCATCACTGGCAGCAGTTGTGACGACTCCTAGTGACCATCACTGGCAGCAGTTGTGACGACTCCTAGAGAGCATCACTGGCAGCAGTTGTGACGACTCCTAGTGACCATCACTGACAGCAGTTGTGACGACTCCTAGTGAGCATCACTGACAGCAGTTGTGACGACTCCTAGTGACCATCACTGGCAGCAGTTGTGACGACTCCTAGTGACCATCACTGGCAGCAGTTGTGACGACTCCTAGTGACCATCACTGGCAGCAGTTGTGACGACTCCTAGTGAGCATCACTGGCAGCAGTTGTGACGACTCCTAGTGACCATCACTGGCAGCAGTTGTGACGACTCCTAGTGACCATCACTGGCAGCAGTTTTGACGACTCCTAGTGAGCATCACTGGCAGCAGTTGTGACGACTCCTAGTGACCATCACTGGCAGCAGTTGTGACGACTCCTAGTGAGCATCACTGGCAGCAGTTGTGACGACTCCTATTGACCATCACTGGCAGCAGTTGTGACGACTCCTAGTGACCATCACTGGCAGCAGTTGTGACGACTCCTAGTGAGCATCACTGGCAGCAGTTGTGACGACTCCTAGTGACCATCACTGGCAGCAGTTGTGACGACTCCTAGTGAGCATCACTGGCAGCAGTTGTGACGACTCCTAGTGACCATCACTGACAGCAGTTGTGACGACTCCTAGTGAGCATCACTGACAGCAGTTGTGACGACTCCTAGTGACCATCACTGGCAGCAGTTGTGACGACTCCTAGTGACCATCACTGGCAGCAGTTGTGACGACTCCTAGTGACCATCACTGGCAGCAGTTGTGACGACTCCTAGTGAGCATCACTGGCAGCAGTTGTGACGACTCCTAGTGACCATCACTGGCAGCAGTTGTGACGACTCCTAGTGAGCATCACTGGCAGCAGTTGTGACGACTCCTAGTGACCATCACTGGCAGCAGTTGTGACGACTCCTAGTGAGCATCAATGGCGGCGGCCACGACCACTTGGAGCAAAACTGGCACTGGCGGGGACTGCCACTAGTGGACAGGTTTCTCACACAGAAACCATGCAAGTGCCGAACAACGGAAGTCGTGAAATGTCTTCGAGGAGAGGTCCAAGGCGAGGCAGTTCTGAGCGGTGCCGCCGTTAGGCTCGGCTGAGGCCCATGGCAGGTACGTCAGGAGCTCATCTGCAGGAAGAGCCAGACATTGTTATCACTGTTGAATTCTAGTATGGTCAGGGCAACGGTTATCATGAAGGTGCATGGTTATCGTGACCTCTGATGGGGAAGAGTGATGATGAATATGGATGGTATGAGAAATAAAAGTGAGGACTATTGTAATTATGACGAGGAATAAAGTTAAACTAAACATTACCATGGCGAGAGATATCATAATGATTGGTGAGCGCGTTGACTGTGAAGGTGATCTAGTACATATCAAGGATGATGGTGATAAAGTACAGCTGGGTTCGTTCTCATCTCACAATCGGGAATTCTGGGCATTAATGACAAACGGGACAGAAATGGCTGGGCACTTTTTCCTGTCACCTAATGCCGCTGTTCACCTAGCAGTAAATAGGTGCCCAAGAATTGGGCAGCTTGTTGTGGGGTTCCATCCTGGGGAGGATTAGTAATTCGACCTTGGAGTGACCTCGACATAAGCCTAACACATATATAAACACAACAGCATTGCGACTTAATCATTTTCTTTTGCATATTTTCCTTTCAACGTAATATATCTTTTTACCATCTGGAGGGTGAATAAACACTAGATAACTTAATCTTTCCCTTTTTACTGTTCGACGTTTTGTCAGCAATGTGACATCTTCAGGAATACACTGTTGAACTGACACAACTGTCCTGAGCTTACAAGGATCGATTAATTGATGAATATTAAGCCATCCAAGAGGTGGCACGGGCATGAATAAGTGAGGATAAAATCTACCACTGAGGAAGTGGTAGATTTAAGGAGTGAATGTGATCTTTGGTCATGAAAGAATATACTGTGTGCTGAGCCAGTCCTTACTTTGTGGCTGCTATCGCGGGGGAGGATACTGCTTGACAGTATTTATGAGGATTATCTTGAGGTTATCTTGAGATGATTTCGGGGCTTTTAGTGTCCCCGCGGCCCGGTCCTCGACCAGGCCTCCACCCCCAGGAAGCAGCCCGTGACAGCTGACTAACACACAGGATACCTATTTTACTGCTAGATAACAGGAGCATAGGGTGAAAGAAACTCTGCCCATTGTTTCTCGCCGGCGTCTGGGATCGAACGCAGGACCACAGGATCACAAGATCAGTCTGCTGTCCGCTCGGCCGACCGGCTCCCCTGGTCCAACTATTGGGTGTCCAACTATTGAACACTTTTTTGTTTTACCAGAAGCAGTGGCAGTGTTGATGGCCTCAGAGTGGTTACTGTAACATTCTGGGACTCTTAAAGCTTTTCCAAGTAAGTTAGTTGCTTCTCACTCCAAGAGATAGTGAAGTAGTGGCTTTTCTGTGATTGTTTGGCAGAAGATGCATTCCCAATCTCTGGGTTTATCAATTTCCCAGTTGTAGAGTGTTTTGGTGGTGGTGGTTTTTATGTACGTTAGGCTGGGTTGGATTTTTGGCGAATCACTGGATGACGAGTTGCCAATTTCGCAGTTTCATCTGTTTTCCCATTTAATTGAATTTTAACATGGGATGGGATCCAGTTTAGGGTTATGTTGAATCCTTTACCTTTAGCTACTGCTCCAAGATACAAAATTGTGGTAATTGTTTCCTCGTTGTTTTTCCACTGCATTTTACCTAATATTTGAAGTGCAACTATTGAGTCTGTGTGTGATTGCATTTGCTCTTTACAAGGAGAAATCTAGACATTTATAAGTGTGGGAATACCTCACTCTACGATTCACCTAACTCCCTTAAACGAAGGGTAAACGAAGGGAGCGCAGATGGATAGGGTGAGGTGATTGTTGCCTGACTCCGGCTGCTAGCTGTCCGCCAGGTCTTCCATCTTCCATCTGGATCAATACAGGACACTCGAACAGCTGTATGCTCGAGGTCGAATTCATCTAGATGTTGATTCCTGGTGTCAGCTCCCTCAGGCGTACTCCCTCAGGCGTACAAATCCTCCAACGATCGACGATGTATGTGATTATTGTCGTAGCATTTCCCTATGTCTTGGCGATTCATGATGGCGTTGTTGTGTTGAGAATGATGATGCTAAGAACCTCCTTCTTGCAAATGAAGTGTAAGACCAATGTAATATATATATATTGGATCGCACAGTCTCCAGAGCTTCATTTGTATTCATTTTAATTTGTATTACAACACCTCAGTTTGTCAGAGGAGGCAGATATGCTATTTCTCATAACGATGGAGGATGTACGAGTGTTGTTATAATAAAGGTTGTGACGAATCCACCTGTTTTCACTGCAAGGATTACAATTCCCTGCAAATTATCTCTCAGAATCACCTTCTAATCCTTCTTATATGCCCGAGTACAAAAAAAAATATATTTTTATAATATACTATAATGTCTTCCTTTGGGGGCCGATTATTCTACCCTTCGGCCGGAAAGAGATATATATATATATATATGTATATATATATATATATATATATATATATATATATATATATATATATATATAAATATATAAATATATATATATATATATATATATATATATATATATATATATATATATATATATATATGTATATATATATGTATATATATGTCGTACCATATATATACATATATATATGGTACGACATGGTACCATACCTAGTACCATACCTAGGTACTGGTACCTAGTAGCCAGAATGCACTTCTCTGCCTACAATGCAAGGCCCGATTTGCCTAATAAGCCAAGTTTTCATGAATTAATTGTTTTTCGACTACCTAACCTACCTAACCTAACCTAACCTAACTTTATCGGCTACCTAACCAAACCTAACCTATAGAGATAGGTTAGGTTAGGTTAGGTAGGGTTGGTTAGGTTCGGTCATATATCTACGTTAATTTTAACTCTAATAAAAAAAAATTTACCTCAAATATAATGGAATTGGTAGCTTTATCATTTCATAAGAAAAAAATTAGAGAAAATATAATAATTTAAGAAAACTTGGCTTATTAGGCAAATCGGGCCTTGCATAGTAGGCAGAGAAGTGCGTTCTGGCTACTAGGTACGACATATATATATATGTCGTATATATATGTCATATATATATATATATATATATAAATATATATATATATATATATATATATATATATATATATGTATATATATATATATATATATATATATATATATATATATATATATATATATATATATATATATATATATATATATATATATATGCGAACAAGCCTGAATGGTCCCCAGGACAATATGCAACTGAAAACTCACACTGCAGAAGTGACTCGAACCCATACTCCCAGGAGCAACGCAACTGGTATGTACAAGACGCCTTAATCCACTTGACCATCACGACCGGACATAATGAGGTGATAGCCGAGGCTATTTGAACCACCCCACCGCCGGCACTCGGATAGTAATCTTGGGCATAGCATTTTACCAAATCACCTCATTCTTTGGGTCACACGTGAGGAACACAAATGCGAATAAGCCTGAATGGTCCCCAGGATAATATGCAACTGAAAACTCACACCCCAGAAGTGACTCGAACCCATACTCCCAGGAGCAACGCAACTGGTATGTACAAGACGCCTTAATCCACTTGACCATCACGACCGGACATAATGAGGTGATAGCCGAGGCTATTTGAACCACCCCACCGCCGGCACTCGGATAGTAATCTTGGGCATAGCATTTTACCAAATCACCTCATTCTTTGGGGCACACGTGAGGAACACAAATGCGAACAAGCCTGAATGGTCCCCAGGACAATATGCAACTGAAAACTCACACCCCAGAAGTGACTCGAACCCATACTCCCAGGAGCAACGCAACTGGTATGTACAAGACGCCTTAATCCACTTGACCATCACGACCGGACATAATGAGGTGATAGCCGAGGCTATTTGAACCACCCCACCGCCGGCACTCGGATAGTAATCTTGGGCATAGCATTTTACCAAATCACCTCATTCTTTGGGGCACACGTGAGGAACACAAATGCGAACAAGCCTGAATGGTCCCCAGGACAATATGCAACTGAAAACTCACACCCCAGAAGTGACTCGAACCCATACTCCCAGGAGCAACGCAACTGGTATGTACAAGACGCCTTAATCCACTTGACCATCACGACCGGACATAATGAGGTGATAGCCGAGGCTATTTGAACCACCCCACCGCCGGCACTCGGATAGTAATCTTGGGCATAGCATTTTACCAAATCACCTCATTCTTTGGGGCACACGTGAGGAACACAAATGCGAACAAGCCTGAATGGTCCCCAGGACAATATGCAACTGAAAACTCACACCCCAGAAGTGACTCGAACCCATACTCCCAGGAGCAACGAAACAGGTATGTACAAGACGCCTTAATCCACTTGACCATCACGACCGGACATAATGAGGTGATAGCCGAGGCTATTTGAACCACCCCACCGCCGGCACTCGGATAGTAATCTTGGGCATAGCATTTTACCAAATCACCTCATTCTTTGGGGCACACGTGAGGAACACAAATGCGAACAAGCCTGAATGGTCCCCAGGACAATATGCAACTGAAAACTCACACCCCAGAAGTGACTCGAACCCATACTCCCAGGAGCAACGCAACTGGTATGTACAAGACGCCTTAATCCACTTGACCATCACGACCGAACATAATGAGGTGATAGCCGAGGCTATTTGAACCACCCCACCGCCGGCACTCGGATAGTAATCTTGGGCATAGCATTTTACCAAATCACCTCTTTCTTTGGGGCACACGTGAGGAACACAAATGCGAGCAAGCCTGAATGGTCCCCAGGACAATATGCAACTGAAAACTCACACCCCAGAAGTGACTCGAACCCATACTCCCAGGAGCAACGCAACTGGTATGTACAAGACGCCTTAATCCACTTGACCATCACGACCGGACATAATGAGGTGATAGCCGAGGCTATTTGAACCACCCCACCGCCGGCACTCGGATAGTAATCTTGGGCATAGCATTTTACCAAATCACCTCATTCTTTGGGGCACACGTGAGGAACACAAACGCGAACAAGCCTGAATGGTCCCCAGGACAATATGCAACTGAAAACTCACACCCCAGTAGTGACTCGAACCCATACTCCCAGGAGCAACGCAACTGGTATGTACAAGACGCCTTAATCCACTTGACCGTCACGACCGGACATAATGAGGTGATAGCCGAGGCTATTTGAACCACCCCACCGCCGGCACTCGGATAGTAATCTTGGGCATAGCATTTTACCAAATCACCTCATTCTCTGGGGCACACGTGAGGAACACAAATGCGAACAAGCCTGAATGGTCCCCAGGACAATATGCAACTGAAAACTCACACCCCAGAAGTGACTCGAACCCATACTCCCAGGAGCAACGCAACTGGTATGTACAAGACGCCTTAATCCACTTGACCATCACGACCGGACATAATGAGGTGATAGCCGAGGCTATTTGAACCACCCCACCGCCGGCACTCGGATAGTAATCTTGGGCATAGCATTTTACCAAATCACCTCATTCTTTGGGGCACACGTGAGGAACACAAATGCGAACAAGCCTGAATGGTCCCCAGGACAATATGCAACTGAAAACTCACACCCCAGAAGTGACTCGAACCCATACTCCCAGGAGCAACGCAACTGGTATGTACAAGACGCCTTAATCCACTTGACCATCATGACCGGACATAATGAGGTGATAGCCGAGGCTATTTGAACCACCCCACCGCCGGCACTTGGATAGTAATCTTGGGCATAGCATTTTACCAAATCACCTCATTCTTTGGGGCACATGTGAGGAACACAAATGTGAACAAGCCTGAATGGTCCCCAGGACAATATGCAACTGAAAACTCACACCCCAGAAGTGACTCGAACCCATACTCCCAGGAGCAACGAAACTGGTATGTACAAGACGCCTTAATCCACTTGACCATCACGACCGGACATAATGAGGTGATAGCCGAGGCTATTTGAACCACCCCACCGCCGGCACTCGGATAGTAATCTTGGGCATAGCATTTTACCAAATCACCTCATTCTTTGGGGCACACGTGAGGAACACAAATGCGAACAAGCCTGAATGGTCCCCAGGACAATATGCAACTGAAAACTCACACCCCAGAAGTGACTCGAACCCATACTCCCAGGAGCAACGCAACTGGTATGTACAAGACGCCTTAATCCACTTGACCATCACGACCGAACATAATGAGGTGATAGCCGAGGCTATTTGAACCACCCCACCGCCGGCACTCGGATAGTAATCTTGGGCATAGCATTTTACCAAATCACCTCTTTCTTTGGGGCACACGTGAGGAACACAAATGCGAGCAAGCCTGAATGGTCCCCAGGACAATATGCAACTGAAAACTCACACCCCAGAAGTGACTCGAACCCATACTCCCAGGAGCAACGCAACTGGTATGTACAAGACGCCTTAATCCACTTGACCATCACGACCGGACATAATGAGGTGATAGCCGAGGCTATTTGAACCACCCCACCGCCGGCACTCGGATAGTAATCTTGGGCATAGCATTTTACCAAATCACCTCATTCTTTGGGGCACACGTGAGGAACACAAACGCGAACAAGCCTGAATGGTCCCCAGGACAATATGCAACTGAAAACTCACACCCCAGTAGTGACTCGAACCCATACTCCCAGGAGCAACGCAACTGGTATGTACAAGACGCCTTAATCCACTTGACCGTCACGACCGGACATAATGAGGTGATAGCCGAGGCTATTTGAACCACCCCACCGCCGGCACTCGGATAGTAATCTTGGGCATAGCATTTTACCAAATCACCTCATTCTCTGGGGCACACGTGAGGAACACAAATGCGAACAAGCCTGAATGGTCCCCAGGACAATATGCAACTGAAAACTCACACCCCAGAAGGGACTCGAACCCATACTCCCAGGAGCAACGCAACTGGTATGTACAAGACGCCTTAATCCACTTGACCATCACGACCGGACATAATGAGGTGATAGCCGAGGCTATTTGAACCACCCCACCGCCGGCACTCGGATAGTAATCTTGGGCATAGCATTTTACCAAATCACCTCATTCTTTGGGGCACACGTGAGGAACACAAATGCGAACAAGCCTGAATGGTCCCCAGGACAATATGCAACTGAAAACTCACACCCCAGAAGTGACTCGAACCCATACTCCCAGGAGCAACGCAACTGGTATGTACAAGACGCCTTAATCCACTTGACCATCATGACCGGACATAATGAGGTGATAGCCGAGGCTATTTGAACCACCCCACCGCCGGCACTTGGATAGTAATCTTGGGCATAGCATTTTACCAAATCACCTCATTCTTTGGGGCACATGTGAGGAACACAAATGTGAACAAGCCTGAATGGTCCCCAGGACAATATGCAACTGAAAACTCACAACCCAGAAGTGACTCGAACCCATACTCCCAGGAGCAACGAAACTGGTATGTACAAGACGCCTTAATCCACTTGACCATCACGACCGGACATAATGAGGTGATAGCCGAGGCTATTTGAACCACCCCACCGCCGGCACTCGGATAGTAATCTTGGGCATAGCATTTTACCAAATCACCTCATTCTTTGGGGCACACGTGAGGAACACAAATGCGAACAAGCCTGAATGGTCCCCAGGACAATATGCAACTGAAAACTCACACCCCAGAAGTGACTCGAACCCATACTCCCAGGAGCAACGCAACTGGTATGTACAAGACGCCTTAATCCACTTGACCATCACGACCGGACATAATGAGGTGATAGCCGAGGCTATTTGAACCACCCCACCGCCGGCACTCGGATAGTAATCTTGGGCATAGCATTTTACCAAATCACCTCATTCTTTGGGGCACACGTGAGGAACACAAATGCGAACAGGCCCGATTTGCCTAATAAGCCAAGTTTTTATGAATTAATTGTTTTTCGACTACCTAACCTACCTAACCTAACCTAACCTAACTTTTTCGGCTACCTAACCTAACCTAACCTATAAAGATAGGTTAGGTTAGGTTAGGTGGGGTTGGTTAGGATCGGTCATATATCTACGTTAATTTTAACTCCAATAAAAAAAAATTGACCTCATACATAATAAAATGGGTAGCTTTATCATTTCATAAGAAAAAAATTAGAGAAAATATATTAATTCATGAAAACTTGGCTTATTAGGCAAATCGGGCCTTGCATAGTAGGCTGAGAAGTGCGTTCTGGCTACTAGGTACGACATATATATATATATATATATATATATATATATATATATATATATATATATATATATATATATATATATATATATATATATATATATATATATATATATATATATATATATATATATATATATATATATATATATATATATATATATATATATATATATGTCCGGTCGTGATGGTCAAGTGGATTAAGGCGTCTTGTACATACTAGTTGCGTTGCTCCTGGGAGTATGGGTTCGAGTCACTTCTGGGGTGTGAGTTTTCAGTTGCATATTGTCCTGGGGACCATTCAGGCTTGTTCGCATATATATATATATATATATATATATATATATATATATATATATATATATATATATATATGTATTTTATACTGTGACGGTGTTCCCCCCCTTATATTTCTCCCACGCCTACTGTAGGAGTCATGTCCACTCTACCCGAGCGTTCTCTACGTCGCAGGCATCAGTTTTATATATGTGGGAAAGTGTAGTGTTCTTGAGGTGGCGAGAAATTTGTAAAATAAGAGTATTTTGGCCTGTGGTATAGGCCCTTTAGGGAACCAATAGGGCGCTGGCCCCTCCGTTTTGCCGCCAAAACTGTGTGACGTCAGTGGCGCCAGATTGGTCACCAACAGCGATGTGGCACAGGGAGCCAATGAAAACCTCTCTTGGCCAATATGACATCACGAAGGAAGGGGGGTCCGGTCATCGCGCCGCGGTGGCACCACCATTCTGAGACAGCACGCCAAGGAGGTCGGATGTGCGCTGGGGGGTCCTGTCAGTTGGACAGTTTACCCCGTCTCCGGAGGAATTTATGCATCACCAGTGGTCGGCCAGCACCTGTGGGGTCTTCCTTCGTTCATGTGTTGGACCAGAGAGGGAATTGACAGAATATTGAGCAACAAGTGCTCCCGGGACAGGTGTTGTGCAGGTGAAGTCTAGGCAGCAACGTATGCGACGGCTGATAGCTTCACAGTGATGACGTAGTGGCTGGGCCAATCCTCCGTGAGGGAATTAGTCTGACACGACACTTCAAGGTGGACGGATGTGTGAAGTTTGATCCTGTCAGTTTGACAGTTGAACCCCGATCCCGTGGATCTTACGCGTCGCCCGTAGTCTGCAAGTACACCAAGAGGTCTTCTTTCATTCCATGTGTGAACTGAAGAGGGAATTGACGGAATATTGAGCATCAAGTGCTCCAGAGTCGGGTGCTGTGCAGGTGAAGTCTAGGCAGTATCGTCTGGGACGTCTGATAGCTTCACAGTGACGACGTAGCGGCTGGGCCAATCCACTGGGAAGAGTAAGAGAAGATACTAATTGGGAATCCGTACGACTGCAGCCAAGAAGTAGGTTGGCAGCCGTAGTTGGGAGGAGAAGTTGACGGCCGGGAGACCGACTCCAACCCTAAAAGACGTTGAGGAGGAGCACGGACCTGCGGAGGACAGAACACGGTGACGACGCGTTTATTTTGGGACGTTGATTGGGTTCTTGGAGGACACATCAGTGTGTGTGTGGGGGCGTTCCCTACACGAGGTGAGAGCCTGGACCAGGAGCTACAACTCAACTCTCACCGGAGGATAGTTGGAAGTAGGTGATTCTAGTTTCCCTCCCAATTCCACTTTAGTCAGGTAATATATATAAATATATATATTCAGTCAGAGTATCTTTCACGTCGTGAGCAAGGCTCACCAATGTCACGGTCGGACACAGTTGTGAGAAGTGGGGCTGTAGAAAGCTCTCACAGGATGTTTGCAGTGTGTGGATACACCTGTGTTATTATTGAAGAGTTTGCTGTGTTAGTTGATGAATTTTTTCATGTGACATTTATGGTATAACTTATGCCAGAGAATATATATATATATATAAGTGTACCAGTTATTAGTGTTAGGCTGTATGCCCAGTATTTATCTTATTATCTTTGATTGATCTACATATATAATGTGCTTGTGTATTGGATGACTTTCATGTGTATAGTTTTCTATGTCATTGCTATTTACGTGAACTACGGCGTTGAAGGATAGTGCAGTGTCTCATAACATTTATTACCATTACCGTGAAACTACGGTGTTGAATGCGTTACTGTGAGCTACTGTGTATCATTATTATTATAGAAATATGTGATTGAGCTCAAGATCAATGCAGTGATTCCTTTGCGTTCTATTGCAATTGTTGCAAATATTGTGTTATGTGTCAATACAGTGATTCTCAAGAATTTAAAGAAACAGGCGCCTCACACCAGATAAACAGATAAAAGAACATTCGCGCGGTGAGAATCGCTCAGCTGATTTTGACATTTGACGCGAGGGGGAGAGCGTGTTGCCATATAGTGTGCCCAAATTATATGTGGAGAGAGAGAGCGACTCCTGCTTGTACTTGTTCGCCTGTGGATATATGAATATGATCTCTTGAGTTTTAAGTAAAATACAAAATTCCTTCTCGTTTGAATTACCCCTCCATAATTCTTGCTGCTACCTAACTATTCCAAAGGTGAGAGTGATAGATACATACCTGCCTGATATCAGATCTATTGAGTGTGTTCTTGCCGCTGTTACCACAATTCCACGAAACCACTGACGTGTTACTGGACACAGGAAACACCAGTTGGCGACCTTGCAATTAGTAGTAGAGTCCTTGTCGGGGCGAGCACACAGTGTGGGAGAGAGCAAACTGTGTCCCCACTCATTCTCTGATTAAAGAGGCCGATTGGAGATCGACTGGGGTACTCTCCTGGCGTACAGTGGCGCCGCGAGGATAGAGTGAAGACCCGAAGGACTACGGTGAGTAACGGTTATCGCTAATATTGCGGCCGTTGAGAGGACTTCTTGTATACTGTTGCTCACCCTCTTATGGTGAACCCCGAATATATATATTTATATATATATATATATATATATATATATATATATATATATATATATATATATATATATATATATATATATATATATATATATATATATATATATATATATATATATATATTATATATATATATATATATATATATATATATATATTTATATATATATATATATATATATATATATATATATATATATATATATATATATATATATATATATATATATATAAATATATATATATATATATATATATATAAATATATATATATATATATATATATATATATATATATATATATATATATATATATATATATATATATATATATATATATATATGTATTAGGGGTACCACCTCTGGTGCAATTGCAGGGACTCACATCCTCAAAGAAGAAAACAAAGAGCATTCAGAGAAGATCTTGTGGATTCTCACTGAATACTTTAATCTTTTCTTCTCCTACCACCCCTATTATTTTTTTGTATGCTTTGCTTTATTATATTTTTTTTATGGCAATGCTACAGTTGACAGAGAAAACACACACACACACACACACATATATATATATATATATATATATATATATATATATATATATATATATATATATATATATATATATATATATATATATATATATATATATATATATATATATATATATATATATATATATATATATATATATATATATATATATCACTCAGCGTTCGAAGACCTCTTCCAGCTCCTCGGAGGTTGGGTGCGTACCCAAGATACAGCATGCATTTCCCCTCTGAACTGCGACACTGAGGCGCTGGAACAGGAAACTGGCTGCTCGTGGGTCTCTAGTTTTCTCAATGAGTTCCTCACCCACCTCCTTTAAAAACTTGAGTGCACCTTTACCCCAGGCGCCCAGAGTCTCAAGAATTGGCAAGAGTGTCCCACTGACCAGCTCCTTAAACAAATTTGGGATCACGAATCCCAGTGAAGTTCCTTAGGTATTCTTGTAGTATTTCATTCACTAATTCACTTGTAGCACTGGTCGAGGATAAGAATGCCGGCAACATCGTAAATGTTGTAAATTTTACATTGTAAATGTAAAAAAAAATTAAGGGTTGTGTCGCCTTGCGAATACCAATACCACCGAGTCTAACTTGGAGAGTAGCTTGGTCCCATTGGTCATCTTGCAGGGAGAGGTTTAACACTTTCATAGTTATTGTCTTTAGGAGTGAGTCGTATTCCTTTAATTATGGGCTGTCGAAGGAAGGAGCACACCTGAGGAAATAGGTAAGTCTGGGCAAGGTCAGGCACCTTGTAAGAAGGTACAAAGCATCGTGAGCATCCAAAGCCCCTATTCGCGCCTCCATCCTCCTCAGGTCTTTAAGCTTTTTTTCGAGGACTACCTGAATGGCGTTCGAGCCCAGAGGTGCCCCTAGCAGCACACTGTCGGTGGGAGCGATCACTTGGGCTCCTGGCAATAAGATTTTCCCTCTTTTCTCAAAAGTGGGTGGTCCTTCGAGAATTTTGATTTTCTTAATTAAATATTGTTATATTTGAGTTAAGGTTCCCATTCCCCAACATTTTGGTCATTTTGGACCAGATAAATCATAATCAATTTGCTGGTATTAACCTATGATTAAATGATCATTTACTAACCACGGTGTGTAGTATTTTAGGTTAAACATATTTTATTATTTATGGCTACTAGTAGTGTACCCATATGTTAGCCTAACCCACACTAATTTAATAATTAATTGCTGTCGATATTTCATGTATAAGGTCCCTGGAAACACAAACCGTAACTGTCTCTATTTTCCGCTTGTTACAACTTGTAATAAAGTTGTTACATCTTGGCTTAACGTGTTTATGACGTATTAGAACGTTGTTACAACTTGCTATATTGGTTGTTATAACTGGTGTTAAAACTTGTTCGAACGTTGTACCAACGTCGTAGTTTCGGTGTGTGTTTGGCGGGATAACACTAGTGGGACACAGTCAGTTGCCCACAACACTTAAGACCTATATCTCACACCGAGGTAAGAATTTTCAGGTCACCAGGAGCAACAGCTCACAATTTTTACAATAAATCTACATTGACACCTGAGTTAGATTGGCCTCACCATCTAACCATAACTTACTTAGGTGGTAATGACATCCATCCTACTCGTCACCCAGCTGAAGTAATTAATCATTTTAAAACAATAATTTCCTCATTTAAATTAATTAGCTGTTCAGTAGTGTTCACATTAGTGGAATCTCGCCAACCAAGTAATGATAATCGTTGGGAGTAAGTCCTGAATACTACCAACGTGCTGCTAAATACATTATCTTTCGGCTGAGGAGAGGAGTGAGATTGGATGCCACTTACATATACTTTACAGCCAGACCATACAGGCAAAACCTGGCATCAGATGGTGTACACATGTCAGGTGAGTCTAGGTCACATGTAGTTAACACTATCAACCATCATAGAAGGTTGTGGCATGAGGTCAATTTTTTTTTATTGGAGTTAAAATTAACGTAGATATATGACCGATCCTAACCAACCCCACCTAACCTAACCTGTATAGGGGGACAGTACAGAAGCACCATACTGTCCCCCGAGCTTAAAGCGGCAGCTAAAAGCCTTCGTGAGAACAAGGAGATAGTTGTCAGGAGAGGTGACAAGTAGCCAATATATGTCATTCTTAAAAAAGACGAATATCTGGCGAAAATGAACATCATACTCTCTGACCAAACTAAGTTCCAAAGGGTAACGAAGGACACTACAGCCGAATTACAAGCAAAGGTCAACAAACTGATCGAAACTGTGAACGCCAAGAAATCCGGACTCCACCTGCCAAAGATCATTGGGGAATATAAACCTGGATATGCGTATGGAAATATCAAGACGCACAAGCCTGGAAACCCACTTCGGCCAATCATTAGCCAGATACCCACACCCACTTACAGACTGGCGAAGCGACTCAACGGCCTGCTGACTCCTTATGTTCCTTGCGCCTTCAGCCTGAAGTCTCCAAAGGAATTTGTTGACTTACTGCGGGGCACACGGGCCACAGGGATAAGAGCCTCGTTGGACGTAGAATCGCTGTTTACCAACGTACCTGTGGACGAGACAATCGGAATGATAGCCGACAGAGTGTATCGTGATCCAGCCTGTACTCCTCTTGACATACCAGAAAATATTCTGAGGAAACTACTCCAAGCTTGTACTAAAGAGGCACCCTTCTTGAGCCCGGATGGGCACATGTATAAGCAAGTAGATGGGGTCGCCATGGGTTCTCCCCTAGGTGTCCTGTTTGCAAACTTCTACATGGGTACCATCGAGCAAAAATTCTTAGTCGACATGAACTTGAAACCGGCCATATACTGCAGGTATGTTGACGACATTTTTACACAGGTACCTGATGTCAGACATCTGCAGGAGCTGAAGGAGGCATTTGAGCAGAGTTCCGTGCTGCGTTTCACTTACGAGATGGAAAAGGATGGGAAGCTGCCCTTTCTAGATGTAACAGTCATGGAAAAGAGCGGAGGTTTCCACACTGCAGTCTACACTAAGGAAACAAACATAGGAATGTGCCTAAATGCCAACAGCAACTGCCCAGACAGGTACAAGAGGAGTGTTGTTAACGCATATGTCGACCGTGCTCTCAGCCACAGTTCAGAATGGAAGCAAGTCGACGAAGAACTCTGTAGGGTAAGGCAGGTCCTAGTCAATAACGGCTTCTCCAATGGTTTCGTCGAAGACATCATAAGAAGGAAAGTGAAAAGCCATGCAACCTCTGAAGAGACAACTAACACAACACCTATACCCCCTATTAGACTATTTTACAGGAACTTCTTTTCCACAGCTCATAAAACGGAGGAAAGGGTCCTGAAAGATATTGTTAATAGAAACGTTATCCCTACAGACAAAAATCAGAGGATACAACTGACGATTTACTATAAAACCAGAAAAACGGCCAGCCTACTCATGAGAAACTCTCCAGACACAAAACAGAACGCTTTAAAAGAGACTAACGTCGTCTATGCCTTCAAATGCCCTCTTGGGGACTGTAAGCTCCAAAAAACCCAGTATATAGGCAAGACAACAACATCTCTTTCTAGGCGTTTAACGAAGCATAAGCAACAGGGCTCCATTAAGGAACATATAATCTCTTCCCACAACCAAACCATCGCCAGAGAAATCCTAGTAAACAACACAGAAATCATCGATAGATACAGCGATAGCAGGCGGCTTGACGTTTGCGAGGCACTACACATTAAGAAGTCAACACCAGCAATCAACAGCCAATTAATGCACAACTATATTCTACCCAACTATATTACCATCCGAGTTGCCGTCGGGGAAGTGGCTCAAATAGCCTTGGCTATCACTTCCTTTTGACGGCCGTGATGGTCAAGTGGATTAAGGCGCCTTGTAGTTACCAGTTGCGTTGCTCCTGGGAGTATGGGTTCGAGTCACTTCTGGGGTGTGAGTTTTCATTCGCATATAGTCCTGGGGACCATTCAGGCTTGTTCGCATTTGTGTTCCTCACGTGTGCCCCAAAGAATGAGGTAATTTGGTGAAATGCTATGCCCAAGAATACCATCCGAGTTGCCATCGGGGAAGTGGCTCAAATAGCCTTGGCTATCACTTCCTTTTGACGGTCGTGATGGTCAAGTGGATTAAGGCGCCCTGTAGTTACCAGTTGCGTTGCTCCTGGGAGTATGGGTTCGAGTCACTTCTGGGGTGTGAGTTTTCATTCGCATATAGTCCTGGGGACCTTTCAGGCTTGTTCGCATATATATATATATATATATATATATATATATATATATATATATATATATATATATATATATATATATATATATATATATATATATATATATATATTATATAAATCCTAGTAAACAACACAGAAATCATCAATAGATACAGCGATAGCAGGCGGCTTGACGTTTGCGAGGCACTATACATTAAGAAGTCAACACCAGCAATCAACAGCCAATTAATGCACAACTATATTCTACCCAACTATATTACTATCCGAGTTGCCGTCGGGGAAGTGGCTCAAATAGCCTTGGCTATCACTTCCTTTTGACGGCCGTGATGGTCAAGTGGATTAAGGCGCCCTGTAGTTACGATTTGCGTTTCTCCTGGGAGTATGGGTTTGAGTCACTTCTGGGGTGTGAGTTTTCATTCGCATATAGTCCTGGGGACCATTCAGGCTTGTTCGCATTTGTGTTCCTCACGTGTGCCCCAAAGAATGAGGTAATTTGGTGAAATGCTATGCCCAAGATTACCATCCGAGTTGCCGTCGGGGAAGTGGCTCAAATAGCCTTGGCTATCACTTCCTTTTGACGGCCGTGATGGTCAAGTGGATTAAGGCGCCCTGTAGTTACCAGTTGCTTTGCTCCTGGGAGTATGGGTTCGAGTCACTTCTGGGGTGTGAGTTTTCATTCGCATATAGTCCTGGGGACCATTCAGGCTTGTTCGCATATATATATATATATATATATATATATATATATATATATATATATATATATATATATATATATATATATATATATATATATATATATATATATATATATATATATATATACATATTATATAAATCCTAGTAAACAACACAGAAATCATCGATAGATACAGCGATAGCAGGCGGCTTGACGTTTGCGAGGCACTACACATTAAGAAGTCAACACCAGCAATCAACAGCCAATTAATGCACAACTATATTCTACCCAACTATATTACCATCCGAGTTGCCGTCGGGGAAGTGGCTCAAATAGCCTTGGCTATCACTTCCTTTTGACGGCCGTGATGGTCAAGTGGATTAAGGCGCCCTGTAGTTACCAGTTGCGTTGCTCCTGGGAGTATGGGTTCGAGTCACTTCTGGGGTGTGAGTTTTCATTCGCATATAGTCCTGGGGACCATTCAGGCTTGTTCGCATATATATATATATATATATATATATATATATATATATATATATATATATATATATATATATATATATATATATATATATATATATATATATATTATATAAATCCTAGTAAACAACACAGAAATCATCGATAGATACAGCGATAGCAGGCGGCTTGACGTTTGCGAGGCACTATACATTAAGAAGTCAACACCAGCAATCAACAGCCAATTAATGCACAACTATATTCTACCCAACTATATTACTATCCGAGTTGCCATCGGGGAAGTGGCTCAAATAGCCTTGGCTATCACTTCCTTTTGACGGCCGTGATGGTCAAGTGGATTAAGGCGCCCTGTAGTTACGATTTGCGTTTCTCCTGGGAGTATGGGTTTGAGTCACTTCTGGGGTGTGAGTTTTCATTCGCATATAGTCCTGGGGACCATTCAGGCTTGTTCGCATTTGTGTTCCTCACGTGTGCCCCAAAGAATGAGGTAATTTGGTGAAATGCTATGCCCAAGATTACCATCCGAGTTGCCATCGGGGAAGTGGCTCAAATAGCCTTGGCTATCACTTCCTTTTGACGGCCGTGATGGTCAAGTGGATTAAGGCGCCCTGTAGTTACCAGTTGCGGTGCTCCTGGGAGTATGGGTTCGAGTCACTTCTGGGGTGTGAGTTTTCATTCGCATATAGTTCTGGGGACCATTCAGGCTTGTTCGCATTTGTGTTCCTCACGTGTGCCCCAAAGAATGAGGTGATTTGGTGAAATGCTATGCCCAAGATTACCATCCGAGTTGCTGTCGGGAAAGTGGCTCAAATAGCCTTGGCTATCACTTCCCTTTGACGGCCGTGATGGTCAAGTGGATTAAGGCGCCCTGTAGTTACCAGTTGCGTTGCTCCTGGGAGTATGGGTTCGAGTCACTTCTGGGGTGTGAGTTTTCATTCGCATATAGTCCTGGGGACCATTCAGGCTTGTTCGCATTTGTGTTCCTCACGTGCTATCGCTGTATCTATCGATGATTTCTGTGTTGTTTACTAGGATTTATATAATATATATATATATATATATATATATATATATATATATATATGTATATATATATATATATATATATATATATATGCGAACAAGCCTGAATGGTCCCCAGAACTATATGCGAATGAAAACTCACACCCCAGAAGTGACTCGAACCCATACTCCCAGGAGCAACACAACTGGTAACTACAGGGCGCCTTAATCCACTTGACCATCACGGCCGTCAAAAGGAAGTGATAGCCAAGGCTATTTGAGCCACTTCCCCGACGGCAACTCGGATGGTAATGGATGGGGGTCGAGTCGAGGTCGAGGGAGGGGGAAGACGTACTGTGCGCGCTCCGTTAAAATCGTGTCATTAACCGGGATTTCGTAGGACTACTGCCGTGGATTACTGATTACAGACATAACAAAGTGCATAGTGACCCGCTGGAAAATTGAAAATAGTCATTAACAATAGAACTTTGTGCTAAATAGAGAATAAATGGGAGACCACGTGTGAGCCAGTGAACGAGGCTTTGTGTACATGCGTGTATTAGGAAAAAAATAGTGAAGGGTGATTCGTGGAACAGTGAAGTGGAACGGGTATCACAACAACATATAAGTTGGAAGTGAAGGAAAATCGTGCATAGAATATTATAAATATAGAATACTAGAAATACAGAATAGTGGCAAGAGGCGGCATCAGTGGTTATAAATCGGGTAACTGGAAACTGGTGACATCAATCTGGGACAACAAGAGGTCACCTGTATTCACTGGGGACCAGCTTCGCTACCCTACGCTAAGTACCTGCCATAAAGTTTGAACAAAATAACATACATAATATTACTAATATACGGTATACATATAATATTATAAATATTAAACATATAAATATATATACATATAATTTTATAAAGAGTTAAAAGGACTGACATCAACAAGTGATCCATACAGTGACTCTCAAATACAACACAATACACCAGACAATGGAGAGGTGTGGCGAGCGTTCGGGAGTACTGGGAAAACGAAATGCAGGCGTAACGTGCTGCATCTGTAACATAAGATTCCACTTGGGCTGTACAGAATTAGCTCCAGGATGCATAAAAAGGCAAGGAATTTACTGGGTTTGCAAAGATGACAGATTAATGTTAGAGAACATAACTAAACTGATGAAAAACATTCCCGAGTCACAGAGATTATCATTCACAGACAAGTTACCAGTGATATATGCGGACTGGGAAAAGTCAACATTGGATAACGACCAAAACTCAGGAACAGATAGTTTAGAGAACTGCAGCAGTAGTGTGGAGGAAGAGGGTATTGTGGTACAAAATAACAGCAATATTACAGAGTCAGATAATATAAACAATGAGAGCAACAGTGAGACAGAGTGCATAGATGATGGAATTGGGACGATAAACGGAGATGGCTCCAATAAAGAGGTAGACAAGACAGTCACAGATATAAATACCTTGAAAAACGCAAAACCGGAACACATTTGCAAATTCTACGCTAAAGGAATATGCAAATATGGAAAATTAGGAGCAAAATGCCATTTTCTGCATCCTCGAAAATGCAGGAACATGTTGGCGAGGGGTACATGCCGTTTTGGAACAGAGTGTAGATACTTCCACCCTAAATTATGTCAATTTTCAATTAGGGACAAAAATGCTACAATCTTCAGTGTCCGGAATTCCATGTGAGAGGTACAGAGCGTTATAGACGGGAAGATCAATATGACACTACTGGAAATTTTTTAGAGGAAGGCAGAAACAGAGTAGTAAATATAAGAGAGAGGAAGTCAGATGGAACCACTACAGGATTACAGAGGGGAACGGAGATACCCACAAGACTGGAATTCAAATTACCAACAAGCACACAGGTACTACACCAGACAACACCCGTCCTACTACCAAAACTGGACGAATCACTTCCAAAACGACACACCCTGGACGCAAACACAGTGGCCTCCTTATCAGAGCCTCAGATATTAACACCAAGTAAGGCTTCCAGCACTTCCACTAACACGATAACATCATTTATATTTGCCAACATCCAGGGTATAAAAACACGCAAAACCAACAAAGTTCAATTTATAGATGGTCTCCTTCATGAGGCAAATGCAGTGTTTGCAGCCCTAACAGAAACCCACAGAAAGGACTACCATGATGGTGAAATATGGATCTCAGAGTACAATCTTTTCAGATGTGATAGGAAACACCGGCTTCAGGGTGGGGTCAGCCTCTACATCAAAGACACACTCATCTGTACTGAGCTGGTAAACACCTCAAATGATATGGTGGAAGTGCTGATAATCAAAATAGAGATCCTAAATGTAGTTATTGTCCTCGTGTATAAGTCACCGGAGGCAAACCCTCAGCAGTTTAAAGACCAACTAATGAAAATAGAACACTGCTTGGAAAACCTCACAAATCCAGCTCCGAACATCATCCTGCTTGGGGACTTTAACCTACGGCACCTGAAATGGAAGCACCTGGCTAATACAGTAATATCAGAAAGAATACCAGGAAGTAGCTTAAATGAACAGGCACATGCAAATGACCTGCTACGGATGTGCGACAGGTTTGCCTTAAACCAGCAAATAGTAGAACCAACTAGGAAGGAGAACACGCTGGACCTCATTTTCACTAATAATGATGAATTGATCAGGAACATAATGATTACAAATACCTGTTACTCAGATCACAACTTAATTGAAGTTATGACAACCATGGGAAGTAGACCTTCAAAACCAGTCCAGATTCACGGTGGAGGAGATTTCAGCAAATTCAACTTCAATAATAAACAGATAAACTGGGAGCAAATAAACCAGGACTTCACAGAAATAAACTGGGAAGAACAGCTAGAAAATGCAAACCTGAACCAGTGCCTGGAAAAAATAAGCTCAGTAGCACTAGAAATATGTTCAAACCGCATACCTCTAAGAAAAAAGAGGAAGAGATGCAGATTGGAACGGGAACGTCGTTCCCTATATAAGCGAAGAAAACGAATCGCGGAACAACTTGAGAGTCGCACCCTATCTCAAGAACGGCGAAGAAGGTTAGGTAGAGAAATAGAAACAATTGAACGGAAGCTACAAGAATCATACAAAACCCAGGAGAGGCAAAGAGAGCAAAAGGCCATCAGTGAAATAGAAAGAAATCCGAAATATTTTTTCTCCTATGCAAAATCAAGATCAAAAACCACATCTAGTATCGGGCCCCTGCGAAAGGGAGATGGAACTTTCACCGATGACAACAAAGAAATGAGCGAGCTACTGAGGACGCAGTACGACTCTGTTTTCAGCGAGCCATTAAACACACTAAAGATTGATAACCCAAATGAATTTTTCATGGATACGATACAACATCAAATCATATATCAGACGTCACCCTATCCCCACTGGATTTTGAAGAAGCCATAAACAGTATGCCTATGCACTCTGCACCAGGCCCGGATTCTTGGAACTCCATATTCATAAAGAACTGTAAAAAACCACTATCGCAGGCCCTCCACATTCTGTGGAGACAAAGCCTAGATACTGGCGTTATTCCTGATATACTAAAAACAGCAGAGATAGCACCACTTCATAAAGGAGGAAATAAGGCAGAGGCAAAAAATTACAGACCGATAGCGCTAACATCGCACATCATAAAAATTTTTGAGAGAGTGCTAAGAAGTAAAATCACAAAATACATGGAATCACGGCAACTCCATAACCCCGGACAACATGGTTTCAGAACAGGGCGCTCTTGCCTGTCGCAGTTGCTGGACCACTATGATATGGCATTAGATGCTATGGAAGACAAACATAACGCGGATGTAATTTACATAGATTTCGCAAAAGCTTTTGATAAATGTGACCAAGGTGTTATTGCACATAAAATGCGTTCAAAAGGAATTACCGGAAAAATAGGCAGATGGATCTACAATTTCCTGACCAACAGAACCCAATGTGTAATAGTCAACAAAATAAAATCCAGCCCATCAACCGTGAAGAGCTCAGTCCCCCAGGGTACTGTGCTTGCTCCAGTACTTTTTCTCATCCTCATTTCGGACATAGACAAGAAGGTCTATACCTATATAGATACAGTGCTATACCTATAGCACTGTATCATCCTTTGCAGATGACACTAGGATCTTCATGAGAGTAGGCAACATAGAGGACACGGCGAACCTCCAGTCAGATGTAGATCAGGTCTTTCTATGGGCTACAGAAAATAATATGGTGTTTAACGAAGATAAGTTCCAGCTCATGCGCTATGGAAAAAATGAAAATATAAAAACGGAAACCACGTACAAAACTCAGGCAAATCATAACATAGAACGAAAAGGCAATGTAAAGGATCTGGGTGTACTCATGTCAGAAGACCTTACCTTTAAAGAACACAATAAAGTGGCCGTCACAACTGCAAAAAAAATGACAGGTTGGATAACAAGAACTTTTCACACTAGAGATGCTATACCGATGATGATACTTTTCAAAACGCTTGTGCTCTCTAGAGTGGAGTACTGCTGCACAATGACAGCACCTTTCAAAGCTGGAGAAATTACTGAACTGGAGAGCGTGCAGAGATCCTTTACTGCTAGAATCCACTCAGTAAAACATCTAAACTATTGGGACCGACTAAAGAGCCTAAAACTGTACTCCCTTGAGCGCAGGCGGGAGAGGAACATAATAATTTACACGTGGAAAATATTAGAGGGGCTGGTCCCAAACCTGCACACAGAAATAACATCACATGAGACCAGAAGACATGGCAGGATGTGCAGAATACCCCCGTTGAAAAACAGAGGTGCAACTAATACTCTGAGAGAGAACTCTATCAACATCAGAGGTCCGAGACTGTTCAACACGCTTCCACTACACATAAGGGGCATAACTGGCCGACCCCTCACAGTGTTCAAGAGAGAACTGGATAAGCACCTCCAAAGGATACGTGATCAACCAGGCAGTGACTCGTACGTCAGGCTGCGAGCAGCCGCGTCCAACAGCCTGGTTGATCAGTCCGGCAACCAGGAGGCCTGGTCAACGACCGGGCCGCGGGGACGCTAAGCCCCGGAAGCACCTCAAGGTAACCTCAAGGTAAGGTAAGGTACCCACCTCATGACTCCGCTCCAATATAGAAGCATCAAGAAATATGGACCAATAGGCTTTCTACAATCACTTCCATTTCAATATCCATTGTTTCGTGTTCTGTCTTGTGTTGATGAAATTAATACCCTATTAATGCCACCTCTTGTTCTGTCTTGTGTTGATGAAATTAATACCCTATTAATGCCACCTCACCCCATCCACCTCACTCAAATGTAGATATAAACAAAATCGGAGATGCGTAAGTTCTATTCAGTTGTGTATTTGTAAACTAAAGTCTTTGAAAATGTAATAAGTTTTACGAAACGCGCTCGTGTCGCGTCAGACTAGAAATAAAAATGAACTTTGGAGAATTGATTTTTGAATTACCTCCAACAGTGAAAAGAAATGTACGAAAGATTGAAAAAATTCGTGTTAGAATTATTAATCTTACTTTTTCGGTCATATTTAATAATATATGTCTACAGGAAAGACTGCTACCAAAATATACTAATATATATATATATATATATATATATATATATATATATATATATATATATATATATATATATATATATGTCGTACCTAGTAGCCAGAACTCACTTCTCAGCCTACTATTCAAGGCCCGATTTGCCTAATAAGCCAAGTTTTCCTGAATTAATATATTTACTATAATTTTTTTCTTATGAAATGATAAAGCTACCCTTTTCACTATGTATGAGGTTTTTTTTTTTTATTGGAGTTAAAATTAACGTAGATATATGACCGAACCTAACCAACCCTACCTAACCTAACCTAACCTATATATATAGGTAAGGTTAGGTTAGGTAGCCAAAAAAAGCTAGGTTAGGTTAGGTTAGGTAGGTTAGGTAGACGAAAAAACATTAATTCATGAAAACTTGGCTTATTAGGCAAATCGGGCCTTGCATAGTAGGCTGAGAAGTGAGTTCTGGCTATTAGGTACGACATATATATATATATATATATATATATATATATATATATATATATATATATATATATATATATATATATATATATATATATATATATATATATATGCAAGGCTCGATTTCCCTAATAAGCCAAGTTTTCCTGAATTAATAAATTTTCTTTAATTTTTTTCTTATGAAATGATAAAGCTACCCATTTCATTATGTATGAGGTCAATTTTTTTATTGGAGTTAAAATTAACGTAGATATATGACCGAACCTAACCAACCCTACCTAATATATATATATATATATTTATATATATGTCGTACCTAGTAGCCAGAATGCACTTCTCAGCCTACTATGCAATGCCCAATTTGCCTAATAATCCAAGTTTTCCTGAATTAATATATTTTCTCTAATTTTTTTCTTATGAAATGATAAAGCTACCCATTTCATTATGTATGAGGTCATTTTTTTTAATTGGAGTTAAAATTAACTTAGATATATGACTGAACCTAACCAACCCTACCTAACCTAACCTAACCTATCTCTATAAGTTAGGTTAGGTTAGGTAGCCGAAAAAGTTAGGTTAGGTTAGGTTAGGTTGGTTAGGTAGTCGAAAAACAATTAATTCATGAAAACTTGGCTTATTAGGCAAATCGGGTCTTGCATAGTAGGCTGAGAAGTACGTTCTGGCTACTAGGTACGACATATATATTATATATATATATATATATATATATATATATATATATATATATATATATATATATATATATATATATATATATATATATATATATGTCGTACCTAATAGCCAGAACGCACTTCTCAGCCAACTATGCATGACCCAATTTGCCTAATAAGCCAAGTTTTCATGAATTAATGTTTTTTCGACTACCTAACCTACCTAACCTAACCTAACCTAACTTTTTCTGCTACCTAACCTAACCTAACCGATAGAGATAGGTTAGGTTAGGTTAGGTAGGGTTGGTTAGGTTCGGTCATATATCTACATTAATTTTAACTCCAATAAAAAAAATTGACCTCATACATAATGAAAATGGGTAGCTTTATCATTTCATAAGAAAAAAATTAGAAAAAATATATTAATTCAGGAAAACTTGGCTTATTAGGCAAATCAGGCCTTGCATAGTAGGCTCAGAAGTGCGTTCTGGCTATTAGGTACGACATATATATATATATATATATATATATATGTCGTACCTAGTAGCCAGAACGCACTTTTTGGCCTACAATGCAAGGCCCGATTTGCCTAATAAGCCAAGTTTTCATGAATTAATGTTTTTTCGACTACCTAACCTACCTAACCTAACCTAACCTAACTTTTTCGGCTACCTAACCGAACCTAACCTATAAAGATAGGTTAGGTTAGGTTAGGTAGGGTTGGTTAGGTTCGGACATATATCTACGTTAATTTTAACTCCAATAAAAAATAATTGACCTCATACATAATGAAATGGGTAGCTTTATCATTTCATAAGAAAAAAATTAGAGAAAATATATTAATTCAGGAAAACTTGGCTTATTAGGCAAATCGGGCCTTGCATAGTAGGCTGAGAAGTGCATTCTGGCTACTAGGTACGACATATATATATATATATATATATATATATATATATATATATATATATATGTCGTACCTAGTAGCCAGAACTCACTTCTCAGCCTACTATTCAAGGCCAGATTTGCCTAGTAAGCCAAGTTTTCCTGAATTAATATATTTACTATAATTTTTTTCTTATGAAATGATAAAGCAACCCTTTTCTCTATGTATGAGGTCAATTTTATTTTATTGGAGTTAAAATTAACGTAGATATATGACCGAACCTAACCAACCCTACCTAACCTAACCTAACCTATATTTATAGGTAAGGTTAGGTTAGGTAGCCAAAAAAAGCTAGGTTAGGTTAGGTTAGGTAGGTTAGGTAGACGAAAAAACATTAATTCATGAAAACTTGGCTTATTAGGCAAATCGGGCCTTGAATAGTAGGCTGAGAAGTGCGTTCTGGCTATTAGGTACGACATATATATATATATATATATATATATATTTATATTATATATATATATATATATATATATATATATATATATATATATATATATATATATATATTTATATTATATATATATATATATATATATATATATATATATATATATTTATATATATATATATATGTCGTACCTAATAGCCAGAACGTACTTCTCAGCCTACTATGCAAGGCTTGATTTGCCTAATAAGCCAAGTTTTCATGAATTAATTGTTTTTCGGCTACCTAACCTAACCTAACCTAACTTTTTCGGCTACCTAACCTAACCTAACCTATAAAGATAGGTTAGGTTAGGTTAGGTAGGGTTGGTTAGGAATTATATATATATATATATATATATATATATATATATATATATATATATATATATATATATATATATATATATATAACTGAAAACTCACACCCCAGAAGTGACTCGAACCCATACTCCCACAACTGGTATGTACAGGGACGCCTTAATCCGCTTGACCATCACGACCGGACATAAGGAAGTGATAGCCGAGGCTATATGAACCACTTCCCCGCCGGCACTCGGATGGTAATCTTGGGCATAGCATTTTTATCAAATCACCTCATTCTTTGGGGCACACGTGAGGAACACAAATGCAAACAAGCCTGAATGGTCCCCAGGACTATATACAACTGAAAACTCACACCCCAGAAGTGACTCGAACCCATACTCCCACAACTGGTATGTACAGGGACGCCTTAATCCGCTTGACCATCACGACCGGACATAAGGAAGTGATAGCCGAGGCTATATGAACCACTTCCCCGCCGGCACTCGGATGGTAATCTTGGGCATAGCATTTTATCAAATCACCTCATTCTTTGGGGCACACGTGAGGAACACAAATGCAAACAAGCCTGAATGGTCCCCAGGACTATATACAACTGAAAACTCACACCCCAGAAGTGACTCGAACCCATACTCCCACAACTGGTATGTACAGGGACGCCTTAATCCGCTTGACCATCACGACCGGACATAAGGAAGTGATAGCCGAGGCTATATGAACCACTTCCCCGCCGGCACTCGGATGGTAATCTTGGGCATAGCATTTTATCAAATCACCTCATTCTTTGGGGCACACGTGAGGAACACAAATGCAAACAAGCCTGAATGGTCCCCAGGACTATATACAACTGAAAACTCACACCCCAGAAGTGACTCGAACCCATACTCCCACAACTGGTATGTACCGGGACGCCTTAATCCGCTTGACCATCACGACCGGACATAAGGAAGTGATAGCCGAGGCTATATGAACCACTTCCCCGCCGGCACTCGGATGGTAATCTTGGGCATAGCATTTTATCAAATCACCTCATTCTTTGGGGCACACGTGAGGAACACAAATGCAAACAAGCCTGAATGGTCCCCAGGACTATATACAACTGAAAACTCACACCCCAGAAGTGACTCGAACCCATACTCCCACAACTGGTATGTACAGGGACGCCTTAATCCGCTTGACCATCACGACCGGACATAAGGAAGTGATAGCCGAGGCTATATGAACCACTTCCCCGCCGGCACTCGGATGGTAATCTTGGGCATAGCATTTTATCAAATCACCTCATTCTTTGGGGCACACGTGAGGAACACAAATGCAAACAAGCCTGAATGGTCCCCAGGACTATATACAACTGAAAACTCACACCCCAGAAGTGACTCGAACCCATACTCCCACAACTGGTATGTACAGGGACGCCTTAATCCGCTTGACCATCACGACCGGACATAAGGAAGTGATAGCCGAGGCTATATGAACCACTTCCCCGCCGGCACTCGGATGGTAATCTTGGGCATAGCATTTTATCAAATCACCTCATTCTTTGGGGCACACGTGAGGAACACAAATGCAAACAAGCCTGAATGGTCCCCAGGACTATATACAACTGAAAACTCACACCCCAGAAGTGACTCGAACCCATACTCCCACAACTGGTATGTACAGGGACGCCTTAATCCGCTAAGTTTTAATCAACTTAACTTAATCAACTGAGTTTTCAGTTGTATATAGTCCTGGGGACCATTCAGGCTTGTTTGCATTTGTGTTCCTCACGTGTGCCCCAAAGAATGAGGTGATTTGATAAAATGCTATGCCCAAGATTACCATCCGAGTGCCGGCGGGGAAGTGGTTCATATAGCCTCGGCTATCACTTCCTTATGTCCGGTCGTGATGGTCAAGCGGATTAAGGCGTCCCTGTACATACCAGTTGTGGGAGTATGGGTTCGAGTCACTTCTGGGGTGTGAGTTTTCAGTTGTATATAGTCCTGGGGACCATTCAGGCTTGTTTGCATTTGTGTTCCTCACGTGTGCCCCAAAGAATGAGGTGATTTGATAAAATGCTATGCCCAAGATTACCATCCGAGTGCCGGCGGGGAAGTGGTTCATATAGCCTCGGCTATCACTTCCTTATGTCCGGTCGTGATGGTCAAGCGGATTAAGGCGTCCCTGTACATACCAGTTGTGGGAGTATGGGTTCGAGTCACTTCTGGGGTGTGAGTTTTCAGTTGTATATAGTCCTGGGGACCATTCAGGCTTGTTTGCATTTGTGTTCCTCACGTGTGCCCCAAAGAATGAGGTGATTTGATAAAATGCTATGCCCAAGATTACCATCCGAGTGCCGGCGGGGAAGTGGTTCATATAGCCTCGGCTATCACTTCCTTATGTCCGGTCGTGATGGTCAAGCGGATTAAGGCGTCCCTGTACATACCAGTTGTGGGAGTATGGGTTCGAGTCACTTCTGGGGTGTGAGTTTTCAGTTGTATATAGTCCTGGGGACCATTCAGGCTTGTTTGCATATATATATATATATAAGAATTTGAATATATATACATATATATATATATATATATATATATATATATATATATATATATATATATATATATATATATATATATATATATATATAATAATATATGGATTAAGGCGTCTTGTACATACCAGTTGCGTTGCTCCTGGGAGTATGGGTTCGAGTCACTTCTGGGGTGTGAGTTTTCAGTTGCATATTGTCCTGGGGACCATTCAGGCTTGTTCGCATTTGTGTTCCTCACGTGTGCCCCAAAGAATGAGGTGAGTTGGTAAAATGCTATGCCCAAGGTTACTATCCGAGTGCCGGCGGTGGGGTGGTTCAAATAGCCTCGGCTATCACCTCATTTTGTCCGGTCGTGATGGTCAAGTGGATTAAGGCGTCTTGTACATACCAGTCGCGTTGCTCCTGGGAGTATGGGTTCGAGTCACTTTTGGGGTGTGAGTTTTCAGTTGCATATTGTCCTGGGGACCATTCAGGCTTGTTCGCATATATATATATATATATGTGTCGTACCTAGTAGCCAGAACGCACTTTTTTGCCTACTATGCAAGGCCCGATTTGCCTAATAAGCCAAGTTTTCCTGAATTAATATATTTTCTCTAATTTTTTTGTTATGAAATGATAAAGCTACCCATTTCATTACGTATGAGGTCAATTTTTTTTTTATTGGAGTTAAAATTAACGTAGATATATGACCGAACCTAACCAACCCTACCTAACCTAACCTAACTTATCTTTATAGGTTAGGTTTGGTTAGGTAGTCGAAAAAGTTAAGTTAGGTTAGGTTAGGTAGGTTAGGTAGTCGAAAAACAATTAATTCATGAAAACTTGGCTTATTAGGCAAATCGGGCCTTGCATAGTAGGCTGAGAAGTGCGTTCTGGCTACTAGGTACGACATATATATATATATATATATATATATATATATATATATATATATATATATATATATATATATATATATATATATATATATATATATATATATATATATATATATATATATATATATATATATATATATATATATATATATATATATATGTCGTACCTAGTAGCCAGAACGCACTTCTCGGCCTACTATGCAAGGCCCGACTTGCCTACTAGGCCGAGTGATTTTCTTAATTTTCAACAAAAAATTTCCAAATGCTTTTTAATTATTATCATTATATTATACAAGCTGTACCTGCCACGCGTTGCTGGGGCTCACTTTGGTTAAATGGAAAAGAAAAAGAGTAAGCGCACGTTTCTAATATGTTTAATTTCACAATGCTAGTGGGTATATACTATTTTTTGTTCCATTGTCTGTGGAGATATAGAGATTGTCTGGTTTACCAACTCTAGAACACGCAACATATAATTGTTCATGTGAGATGCAATCTGTGTCTAAATATAAACCTCACAATTCTAAAGATTGGCCCAGAGCTATGTTGATGGTAACTGCAAACACCAATCGAACTGGAAATTACAATCTCTTAAATTGAAATGGCATATCTGATGGACTCATAGGAATGCGAGGAATGAGGACATCTTCACCTTTGAAAGGTTCTGTCAAGATTGTTGCTTCTACGAAGTTGCTGATTAAATTTTTTACTGCAAGGGGCGTGGCGTTGCAAAGTTTTCTTCTAGTTGATGTATCGCAACATGATAATTGGCACGCTGATTTTCAATTGCCGTATGTGTGATGGTATCCCAGGCATATCGAATGAATTAAAAAATTCTGTTGGTTAATTAACCTCTTCATCTGCTCCCTCAACAAGGTCGACGGAATTGTATGTGACTGCCTCACTTTGAATGTTAGATTGAACAAAATTGTTAAGTTTGTAGATGTCTTTGTTCTTGGCCGCAAGAATAGCTTGTTCATTCAACAAATCGTAATTCTTATAATTGGTTTGAATAATGGGAAATACTTTTTCAACCAATTCTACACTAAATTGTAGAAGTTATGTGGTAATGAAATTCGTCCTGAGGTCAGATCAATCGTTACGTTTCTGTTCCCAATTTCCAGAAATTGGTGTGAGAATATCTCAGCTGATGGATGGTTTAGCAGCTGGACACGCGTATTTGTGGTTAATTTTAACGTCTTTATGTGGCGCCACAAAGTGGAGTATTTCAGGCAAGCATTTATTTCCTCCGCTGGTGTCGATCAAGGAATTATAGGTAATGTTTGCCTAAATCTCCTGAAAGCAATATTAATGCGTTTCCAAATGGTCTGATGATTCCACGCAAATCTTGCAATGATCAATCAAGAGCCTTGAGCGATTTTTTGTGGGCCAATGTGCATTCATCCCAAACAATAAGTTTACATTTCTGCGATACTTTTCCCATGCCGGATGCTTTGGAAATGTTGTCGTGGGAGTTTTAATGAATTGCATGTTCAATGGCAATTTCAAAGCCAAAGTAGCAATTCTTCCACCTGGTAGCAATGTCGCAGCTATTCCGGACAATGCAAGAGCTAAGGTTATGCCATTTTGAGATCGAAATGCTGCCAGAATCAGAATCATGGCGCATCTAAGAAGAGTTCTCCAAAAACGTTATTGATAGTTTGAACTGGTTGATTGTAAATGCCTTTTAGCTCATACGTTAGCTTAGGAATATTTGATTACACATACAATAACAGATCACCCGTGTTGTAGTTTTGTTCACGGCACAATTCTACATCGAATGAAGCAGCAGGAGATCGATTCGATGAAAGCATTTCAATTGATTTAGAACTTTGTTCACGATTTCTAAGTACAAATCTTCAATCATTATCAAAACTTCGCTGTAGATTTCTGCTGCGAAATCCATGTTCATATTTGAATTTTCCTTGAGTATTTGACGGACAATATCTTCAGCCATGTGCGATTTATATTTTTCCCATAACTCTGTTGGAGATGAAGTAGAGCAGGTGGTCAATATGATTGCAAACAATGCACGAATTTGATTTGGATGTGACGTGTTTGACACGTCATTAATGCATACATCCCAGTGCCGGTCGTTCTCCAATAAATTCAGAGCTTGACATGCACTATGGAAAGTGGCATGTGTTACGTCGTTGACAAATCTCAATTGCTGTAAAGACGTTAGACCGGGCACATTTACCATTAGCATGCGAAGAAAGAAGCATTTATCTTGATTGGGATGCACGGTGAACAGTCTGCCTATCGTAGTTTATCTGAATATGCCAGGTTATCCATCGACTCGCTTTCCTTGTTTGTGTGGTTCAAAAGATGTTCTACTGGCAGTCCATGTATAATACGTAGGCACTTCCGAATACAGCAGTGTTTTCGCAAACGCGTCATTTTGACTTAACGTGATGAAAGCAGTTAACGTTGTAGCCAGTGGATTCATAGCTCTTTGTTGCACATTTGCTGCTGTGAAATAAATGTGTTGTCCATTTTGTTGTTTTCAAAACTAATTAAAAAAATGCTAACTAAATATTTCCATTCAAACGCAGATCAGTCGACACAGCTCAATTTCACCACCAATTGCACTGAAAAATAACAAGAATAGTTAAAAAAAACGAAAAGAAAAGCAATGAAAAAATAAAGCTATTCCCACGAAATAAACGGTATGGTAAACAGCACAGCTCAATTCCAATGCAACGTCACACTAAATAATTAAATAAAAATGAAAATTAATGAAAATCTATGAAAATTTAAAAATGGCAACATACGAAAACATCGTATGTTGCTCTTACCTGCAACAGATAGCGCTATTTCTCAAAAACGCATGTTTTTGAGTGTCACAAGTGTGGCATCTAAATAGTAGGTATATAAAAACATGCACATAATCGAATGGAAAGTTGTATCAAAATTTCAAAGCAATCGGAGAAGAACTTTTGGAGATTACAGTGTGTTGCTCTTACATCCAACAGATGGCACTGATTTTCAAAAAAGCATGTTTTTTCCAATCACAGTCGAGGCATGTATATAGTATGTATATAAAAACACTCACCAATTCGAGTGCAATGTTGTGTCAAAATTTCAAAGCAATCGGTAATGCGGTTTCTAAGATTTCCCTCACATGAAAAACAAACGAAAAACACAGCTTTAAAAAAAAAAACATGTTTTTCACCATCACCGACATAACATCTATATAATATTTAAATAAAGCCCCGCTCGGATGCGAAAGGAACATCGTGTGAAAATTTCAAGGTAATCGATGAAGAACTTTCGGAGATTAACGATTTTGAACAAACGAACATTTCCTTTTATATATATATGTGTGTGTATATATATATGTATACATATGTATATGTATATATATATATATATATATATATATATATATATATATATATATATATATATATATATATATATATATATATATATATATATATATATATATATATATATATATGTCGTACCTAGTAGCCAGAACGCACTTCTCAGCCTACTATGCAAGGCCCAATTTGCCTAGTAAGCCAAGTTTTCATGAATTAATTGTTTTTCGACCACCTAACCTACCTAACCTAACCTAACCTAACTTTTTCGGCAACCTATCCTAACCTAACCTATAGAGATAGGTTAGGTTAGGTTAGGTAGGGTTGGTTAGGTTCGGTCATATATCTACGTTAATTTTAACTCCAATAAAAAAATTTGACCTCATACATAATGAAATGGGTAGCTTTATCATTTCACAAGAAAAAAATTAGAGAAAATATATTAATTCAGGAAAACTTGGCTTATTAGGCAAATCGGGCCTTGCATAGTAGGCTGAGAAGTGCGTTCTGGCTACTAGGTACGACATATATATATATATATATATATATATATATATATATATATATATATATATATATATATATATATATATGTCGTACCTAGTAGCCAGAACGCACTTCTCAGCCTACTATGCAAGGCCCGATTTGCCTAATAAGCCAAGTTTTCCGGAATTAATATATTTTCTCTAATTTTTTTCTTACTAAATGATAAAGCTACCCATTTCATTATGTATGAGGTCAATTTTAATTATTGGAGTTAAAATTAACGTAAATATGTGACCGAACCTAACCAACCCTACCTAACCTAACCTAACCTATCTCTCTATAGGTTAGGTTAAGTTAGGTTAGGTAGCCGAAAAAATTAGGTTAGGTAGTCGAAAAAACATTAATTCATGAAAACTTGGCTTATTAGGCAAATCGGGCCTTGCATAGTAGGCCGAGAAGTGCGTTCTGGCTACTAGGTACGACATATATATACATATGTATATATATATATATATATATATATATATATATATATATATATATATATATATATATATATATATATATACATATATATATATATGTCGTACCTAGTAGCCAGAACGCACTTTTCGGCCGACTATGCAAGGCCCGATTTGCCTAATAAGCCAAGTTTTCCTGAATTAATATATTTTCTCTAATTTTTTTCTTATGAAATGATAAATCTACCCATTTCATTATGTATGAGGTCAATTTTTTTTTATTGGAGTTAAAATTAACGTAGATATATGACCGAACCTAACCAACCCTACCTAACCTAACCTAACCTATCTTTATTGGTTAGGTTAGGTTAGGTAGCCTAAAAAGTTAGGTTAGGTTAGGTTAGGTGTCTGAAAAACAATTAATTCATGAAAACTTGGCTTATTAGGCAAATCGGGCCTTGCATAGTAGGCTGAGAAGTGCGTTCTGGCTACTAGGTACGACATATATATATATATATATATATATATATATATATATATATATATATATATATATATATATATATATATGTCGTACCTAGTAGCCAGAACGCACTTCTCTGCCTACTATGCAAGGCCCGATTTGCCTAATAAGCCAAGTTTTCATGAATTAATTGTTTTTCGACTACCTAACCTACCTAACCTAACCTAACCTAACTTTTTCGGCTACCTAACCTAACCTAACCTATAAAGATTGATTAGGTTAGGTTAGGTAGGGTTGGTTAGGTTCGGTCATATATCTTCGTTAATTTTAACTCCAATAAAAAAAAATTATCTCATACATAATGAAATGGGTAGCTTTATCATTTCATAAGAAAAAAATTAGAGAAAATATATTAATTCAGGAAAACTTGGCTTATTAGGCAAATCGGGCCTTGAATAGTAGGCTCAGAAGTGCGTTCTGGCTACTAGGTACGACATATATATATATATATATATATATATATATATATATATATATATATATATATATATATATATATATATATATATATATATATATATATATATATATATATATATATATATATATATATATATATATATATATATATATAGCTGGAAGAAGGGGGACCCATAGCCTCGGAGGAAACCACGCATAACGCATTAGAGGGAATGTTTAGATCCCCTCCAATACAGTTTCTGTGTGCTTTTCTCCTACCACCCCCTTCCTTTTTTATTTTTTGTGTTTTATTATGCATTTGATGGTTACAAGATATACATGGGTTGATACAAAAATAATAATGCAAAAAGGTGCTTAAAGGTTATGGATCTCTTGAAAAACACAACAATGGGAAACATTGATGAATGTCACAGACGGGTTCGATCATTGTTGCAAGTCAAACACTTCTTCGAATTCCTCTGAAGTTGGACTAGTGCCCAAGACGCAACAGGCATTTCCCCTCTGAATCGCAACACTGAGGCGCTGGAACAAGAAACTTTTTGCTCTCTGGTCTTTTGTAGCGCTGATCAATTTGTCCCCCAATTCCTTCAGGAACTTCAATGCACATTTTCCCCACGAACCGAGGGTCTCCGAGCCGATCGGAACAAAGCTGTAGCAGTGTGCTAGACCTCTATATTTAATAATTTTCTGCGATTCACTGGAAGAAGCAGCACCACCGCTTTCCCGTGTGCTGTAGTGGAGGTAGGTACTGGCCAGTGTGGCAGCGCACGTGTAGTCCCATACCACTTGCTTACCATCCTTCTTAGGTAGCAAGGTGACCCCATCAGGGCGCTTCTGAGGGTCGTTAGGTCTGGATAAGTGTGGTTCTCTTTGTGCCGGGCAGCGGGCTGTGGCGAGGCTCCTCTTGATGATGTCGTTGACTTCTTCATGTCTTGCAATTTTACCCTGTGATTTACGACATATATATATATATATATATATATATATATATATATATATATATATATATATATATATATATATATATATATATATATATATAACTGAAAACTCACACCCCAGAAGTGACTCGAACCCATACTCCCAGGTGCAACGCAACTGGTATGTACAAGACGCCTTAATCCACTTGACCATCACGACCGGACAAAATGAGGTGATAGCCGAGGCTATTTGAACCACCCCACCGCCGGCACTCGGATAGTAATCTTGGGCATAGCATTTTACCAAATCACCTCATTCTTTGGGGCACACGTGAGGAACACAAATGCGAGCAAGCCTGAATGGTCCCCAGGACAATATGCAACTGAAAACTCACACCCCAGAAGTGACTCGAACCCATACTCCCAGGTGCAACGCAACTGGTATGTACAAGACGCCTTAATCCACTTGACCATCACGACCGGACAAAATGAGGTGATAGCCGAGGCTATTTGAACCACCCCACCGCCGGCACTCGGATAGTAATCTTGGGCATAGCATTTTACCAAATCACCTCATTCTTTGGGGCACGCGTGAGGAACACAAATGCGAACAAGCCTGAATGGTCCCCAGGACAATATGCAACTGAAAACTCACACCCCAGAAGTGACTCGAACCCATACTCCCAGGTGCAACGCAAATGGTATGTACAAGACGCCTTAATCCACTTGACCATCACGACCGGACAAAATGAGGTGATAGCCGAGGCTATTTGAACCACCCCACCGCCGGCACTCGGATAGTAATCTTGGGCATAGCAATTTACCAAATCACCTCATTCTTTGGGGCACACGTGAGGAACACAAATGCGAACAAGCCTGAATGGTCCCCAGGACAATATGCAACTGAAAACTCACACCCCAGAAGTGACTCGAACCCATACTCCCAGGTGCAACGCAACTGGTATGTACAAGACGCCTTAATCCACTTGACCATCACGACCGGACAAAATGAGGTGATAGCCGAGGCTATTTGAACCACCCCACCGCCGGCACTCGGATAGTAATCTTGGGCATAGCATTTTACCAAATCACCTCATTCTTTGGGGCACACGTGAGGAACACAAATGCGAACAAGCCTGAATGGTCCCCAGGACAATATGCAACAGAAAACTCACACCCCAGAAGAGACTCGAACCCATACTCCCAGGTGCAACGCAACTGGTATGTACAAGACGCCTTAATCCACTTGACCATCACGACCGGACAAAATGAGGTGATAGCCGAGGCTATTTGAACCACCCCACCGCCGGCACTCGGATAGTAATCTTGGGCATAGCATTTTACCAAATCACCTCATTCTTTGGGGCACACGTGAGGAACACAAATGCGAACAAGCCTGAATGGTCCCCAGGACAATATGCAACTGAAAACTCACACCCCAGAAGTGACTCGAACCCATACTCCCAGGTGCAACGCAACTGGTATGTACAAGACGCCTTAATCCACTTGACCATCACGACCGGACAAAATGAGGTGATAGCAGAGGCTATTTGAACCACCCCACCGCCGGCACTCGGATAGTAATCTTGGGCATAGCATTTTACCAAATCACCTCATTCTTTGGGGCACACGTGAGGAACACAAATGCGAACAAGCCTGAATGGTCCCCAGGACAATATGCAACTGAAAACTCACACCCCAGAAGTGACTCGAACCCATACTCCCAGGTGCAACGCAACTGGTATGTACAAGACGCCTTAATCCACTTGACCATCACGACCGGACAAAATGAGGTGATAGCCGAGGCTATTTGAACCACCCCACCGCCGGCACTCGGATAGTAATCTTGGGCATAGCATTTTACCAAATCACCTCATTCTTTGGGGCACACGTGAGGAACACAAATGCGAACAAGCCTGAATGGTCCCCAGGACAATATGCAACTGAAAACTCACACCCCAGAAGTGACTCGAACCCATACTCCCAGGTGCAACGCAACTGGTATGTACAAGACGCCTTAATCCACTTGACCATCACGACCGGACAAAATGAGGTGATAGCCGAGGCTATTTGAACCACCCCACCGCCGGCACTCGGATAGTAATCGGCACTCGGATAGTGGGGTGGTTCAAATAGCCTCGGCTATCACCTCATTTTGTCCGGTCGTGATGGTCAAGTGGATTAAGGCGTCTTGTACATACCAGTTGCGTTGCACCTGGGAGTATGGGTTCGAGTCACTTCTGGGGTGTGAGTTTTCAGTTGCATATTGTCCTGGGGACCATTCAGGCTTGTTCGCATTTGTGTTCCTCACGTGTGCCCCAAAGAATGAGGTGATTTGGTAAAATGCTATGCCCAAGATTACTATCCGAGTGCCGGCGGTGGGGTGGTTCAAATAGCCTCGGCTATCACCTCATTTTGTCCGGTCGTGATGGTCAAGTGGATTAAGGCGTCTTGTACATACCAGTTGCGTTGCACCTGGGAGTATGGGTTCGAGTCACTTCTGGGGTGTGAGTTTTCAGTTGCATATTGTCCTGGGGACCATTCAGGCTTGTTCGCATTTGTGTTCCTCACGTGTGCCCCAAAGAATGAGGTGATTTGGTAAAATGCTATGCCCAAGATTACTATCCGAGTGCCGGCGGTGGGGTGGTTCAAATAGCCTCGGCTATCACCTCATTTTGTCCGGTCGTGATGGTCAAGTGGATTAAGGCATCTTGTACATACCAGTTGCGTTGCACCTGGGAGTATGGGTTCGAGTCACTTCTGGGGTGTGAGTTTTCAGTTGCATATTGTCCTGGGGACCATTCAGGCTTGTTCGCATTTGTGTTCCTCACGTGTGCCCCAAAGAATGAGGTGATTTGGTAAAATGCTATGCCCAAGATTACTATCCGAGTGCCGGCGGTGGGGTGGTTCAAATAGCCTCGGCTATCACCTCATTTTGTCCGGTCGTGATGGTCAAGTGGATTAAGGCGTCTTGTACATACCAGTTGCGTTGCACCTGGGAGTATGGGTTCGAGTCACTTCTGTGGTGTGAGTTTTCAGTTGCATATTGTCCTGGGGACCATTCAGGCTTGTTCGCATTTGTGTTCCTCACATGTGCCCCAAAGAATGAGGTGATTTGGTAAAATGCTATGCCCAAGATTACTATCCGAGTGCCGGCGGTGGGGTGGTTCAAAAAGCCTCGGCTATCACCTCATTTTGTCCGGTCGTGATGGTCAAGTGGATTAAGGCGTCTTGTACATACCTGTTGCGTTGCACCTGGGAGTATGGGTTCGAGTCACTTCTGGGGTGTGAGTTTTCAGTTGCATATTGTCCTGGGGACCATTCAGGCTTGTTCGCATTTGTGTTCCTCACATGTGCCCCAAAGAATGAGGTGATTTGGTAAAATGCTATGCCCAAGATTACTATCCGAGTGCCGGAGGTGGGGTGGTTCAAATAGCCTCGGCTATCACCTCATTTTGTCCGGTCGTGATGGTCAAGTGGATTAAGGCGTCTTGTACATACCAGTTGCGTTGCACCTGGGAGTATGGGTTCGAGTCACTTCTGGGGTGTGAGTTTTCAGTTGCATATTGTCCTGGGGACCATTCAGGCTTGTTCGCATTTGTGTTCCTCACGTGTGCCCTAAAGAATGAGGTGATTTGGTAAAATGCTATGCCCAAGATTACTATCCGAGTGCCGGCGGTGGGTTGGTTCAAATAGCCTCGGCTATCACCTCATTTTGTCCGGTCGTGATGGTCAAGTGGATTAAGGCGTCTTGTACATACCAGTTGCGTTGCACCTGGGAGTATGGGTTCGAGTCACTTCTGGGGTGTGAGTTTTCAGTTGCATATTGTCCTGGGGACCATTCAGGCTTGTTCGCATTTGTGTTCCTCACGTGTGCCCCAAAGAATGAGGTGATTTGGTAAAATACTATGCCCAAGATTACTATCCGAGTGCCGGCGGAGGGGTGGTTCAAATAGCCTCGGCTATCACCTCATTTTGTCCGGTCGTGATGGTCAAGTGGATTAAGGCGTCTTGTACATACCAGTTGCGTTGCACCTGGGAGTATGGGTTCGAGTCACTTCTGGGGTGTGAGTTTTCAGTTGCATATTGTCCTGCGGACCATTCAGGCTTGTTCGCATTTGTGTTCCTCACGTGTGCCCCAAAGAATGAGGTGATTTGGTAAAATGCTATGCCCAAGATTACTATCCGAGTGCCAGCGGTGGGGTGGTTCAAATAGCCTCGGCTATCACCTCATTTTGTCCGGTCGTGATGGTCAAGTGGATTAAGGCGTATTGTACATACCAGTTGCGTTGCACCTGGGAGTATGGGTTCGAGTCACTTCTGGGGTGTGAGTTTTCAGTTGCATATTGTCCTGGGGACCATTCAGGCTTGTTCGCATTTGTGTTCCTCACGTGTGCCCCAAAGAATGAGGTGATTTGGTAAAATGCTATGCCCAAGATTACTATCCGAGTGCCGGCGGTGGGGTGGTTCAAATAGCCTCGGCTATCACCTCATTTTGTCCGGTCGTGATGGTCAAGTGGATTAAGGCGTCTTGTACATACCAGTTGCGTTGCACCTGGGAGTATGGGTTCGAGTCACTTCTGGGGTGTGAGTTTTCAGTTGCATATTGTCCTGGGGACCATTCAGGCTTGTTCGCATTTGTGTTCCTCACGTGTGCCCCAAAGAATGAGGTGATTTGGTAAAATGCTATGCCCAAGATTACTATCCGAGTGCCGGCGGTGGGGTGGTTCAAATAGCCTCGGCTATCACCTCATTTTGTCCGGTCGTGATGGTCAAGTGGATTAAAGCGTCTTGTACATACCAGTTGCGTTGCACCTGGGAGTATGGGTTCGAGTCACTTCTGGGGTGTGAGTTTTCAGTTGCATATTGTCCTGGGGACCATTCAGGCTTGTTCGCATTTGTGTTCCTCACGTGTGCCCCAAAGAATGAGGTGATTTGGTAAAATGCTATGCCCAAGATTACTATCCGAGTGCCGGCGGTGGGGTGGTTCAAATAGCCTCGGCTATCACCTCATTTTGTCCGGTCGTGATGGTCAAGTGGATTAAGGCGTCTTGTACATACCAGTTGCGTTGCACCTGGGAGTATGGGTTCGAGTCACTTCTGGGGTGTGAGTTTTCAGTTGCATATTGTCCTGGGGACCATTCAGGCTTGTTCGCATTTGTGTTCCTCACTTGTGCCCCAAAGAATGAGGTGATTTGGTAAAATGCTATGCCCAAGATTACTATCCGAGTGCCGGCGGTGGGGTGGTTCAAATAGCCTCGGCTATCACCTCATTTTGTCCGGTCGTGATGGTCAAGTGGATTAAAGCGTCTTGTACATACCAGTTGCGTTGCACCTGGGAGTATGGGTTCGAGTCACTTCTGGGGTGTGAGTTTTCAGTTGCATATTGTCCTGGGGACCATTCAGGCTTGTTCGCATTTGTGTTCCTCACGTGTGCCCCAAAGAATGAGGTGATTTGGTAAAATGCTATGCCCAAGATTACTATCCGAGTGCCGGCGGTGGGGTGGTTCAAATAGCCTCGGCTATCACCTCATTTTGTCCGGTCGTGATGGTCAAGTGGATTAAGGCGTCTTGTACATACCAGTTGCGTTGCACCTGGGAGTATGGGTTCGAGTCACTTCTGGGGTGTGAGTTTTCAGTTGCATATTGTCCTGGGGACCATTCAGGCTTGTTCGCATTTGTGTTCCTCACGTGTGCCCCAAAGAATGAGGTGATTTGGTAAAATGCTATGCCCAAGATTACTATCCGAGTGCCGGCGGTGGGGTGGTTCAAATAGCCTCGGCTATCACCTCATTTTGTCCGGTCGTGATGGTCAAGTGGATTAAAGCGTCTTGTACATACCAGTTGCGTTGCACCTGGGAGTATGGGTTCGAGTCACTTCTGGGGTGTGAGTTTTCAGTTGCATATTGTCCTGGGGACCATTCAGGCTTGTTCGCATTTGTGTTCCTCACGTGTGCCCCAAAGAATGAGGTGATTTGGTAAAATGCTATGCCCAAGATTACTATCCGAGTGCCGGCGGTGGGGTGGTTCAAATAGCCTCGGCTATCACCTCATTTTGTCCGGTCGTGATGGTCAAGTGGATTAAGGCGTCTTGTACATACCAGTTGCGTTGCACCTGGGAGTATGGGTTCGAGTCACTTCTGGGGTGTGAGTTTTCAGTTGCATATTGTCCTGGGGACCATTCAGGCTTGTTCGCATTTGTGTTCCTCACTTGTGCCCCAAAGAATGAGGTGATTTGGTAAAATGCTATGCCCAAGATTACTATCCGAGTGCCGGCGGTGGGGTGGTTCAAATAGCCTCGGCTATCACCTCATTTTGTCCGGTCGTGATGGTCAAGTGGATTAAAGCGTCTTGTACATACCAGTTGCGTTGCACCTGGGAGTATGGGTTCGAGTCACTTCTGGGGTGTGAGTTTTCAGTTGCATATTGTCCTGGGGACCATTCAGGCTTGTTCGCATTTGTGTTCCTCACTTGTGCCCCAAAGAATGAGGTGATTTGGTAAAATGCTATGCCCAAGATTACTATCCGAGTGCCGGCGGTGGGGTGGTTCAAATAGCCTCGGCTATCACCTCATTTTGTCCGGTCGTGATGGTCAAGTGGATTAAAGCGTCTTGTACATACCAGTTGCGTTGCACCTGGGAGTATGGGTTCGAGTCACTTCTGGGGTGTGAGTTTTCAGTTGCATATTGTCCTGGGGACCATTCAGGCTTGTTCGCATTTGTGTTCCTCACGTGTGCCCCAAAGAATGAGGTGATTTGGTAAAATGCTATGCCCAAGATTACTATCCGAGTGCCGGCGGTGGGGTGGTTCAAATAGCCTCGGCTATCACCTCATTTTGTCCGGTCGTGATGGTCAAGTGGATTAAGGCGTCTTGTACATACCAGTTGCGTTGCACCTGGGAGTATGGGTTCGAGTCACTTCTGGGGTGTGAGTTTTCAGTTGCATATTGTCCTGGGGACCATTCAGGCTTGTTCGCATTTGTGTTCCTCACGTGTGCTCCAAAGAATGAGGTGATTTGGTAAAATGCTATGCCCAAGATTACTATCCGAGTGCCGGCGGTGGGGTGGTTCAAATAGCCTCGGCTATCACCTCATTTTGTCCGGTCGTGATGGTCAAGTGGATTAAGGCGTCTTGTACATACCAGTTGCGTTGCACCTGGGAGTATGGGTTCGAGTCACTTCTGGGGTGTGAGTTTTCAGTTGCATATTGTCCTGGGGACCATTCAGGCTTGTTCGCATTTGTGTTCCTCACGTGTGCCCCAAAGAATGAGGTGATTTGGTAAAATACTATGCCCAAGATTACTATCCGAGTGCCGGCGGAGGGGTGGTTCAAATAGCCTCGGCTATCACCTCATTTTGTCCGGTCGTGATGGTCAAGTGGATTAAGGCGTCTTGTACATACCAGTTGCGTTGCACCTGGGAGTATGGGTTCGAGTCACTTCTGGGGTGTGAGTTTTCAGTTGCATATTGTCCTGCGGACCATTCAGGCTTGTTCGCATTTGTGTTCCTCACGTGTGCCCCAAAGAATGAGGTGATTTGGTAAAATGCTATGCCCAAGATTACTATCCGAGTGCCAGCGGTGGGGTGGTTCAAATAGCCTCGGCTATCACCTCATTTTGTCCGGTCGTGATGGTCAAGTGGATTAAGGCGTATTGTACATACCAGTTGCGTTGCACCTGGGAGTATGGGTTCGAGTCACTTCTGGGGTGTGAGTTTTCAGTTGCATATTGTCCTGGGGACCATTCAGGCTTGTTCGCATTTGTGTTCCTCACGTGTGCCCCAAAGAATGAGGTGATTTGGTAAAATGCTATGCCCAAGATTACTATCCGAGTGCCGGCGGTGGGGTGGTTCAAATAGCCTCGGCTATCACCTCATTTTGTCCGGTCGTGATGGTCAAGTGGATTAAGGCGTCTTGTACATACCAGTTGCGTTGCACCTGGGAGTATGGGTTCGAGTCACTTCTGGGGTGTGAGTTTTCAGTTGCATATTGTCCTGGGGACCATTCAGGCTTGTTCGCATTTGTGTTCCTCACGTGTGCCCCAAAGAATGAGGTGATTTGGTAAAATGCTATGCCCAAGATTACTATCCGAGTGCCGGCGGTGGGGTGGTTCAAATAGCCTCGGCTATCACCTCATTTTGTCCGGTCGTGATGGTCAAGTGGATTAAAGCGTCTTGTACATACCAGTTGCGTTGCACCTGGGAGTATGGGTTCGAGTCACTTCTGGGGTGTGAGTTTTCAGTTGCATATTGTCCTGGGGACCATTCAGGCTTGTTCGCATTTGTGTTCCTCACGTGTGCCCCAAAGAATGAGGTGATTTGGTAAAATGCTATGCCCAAGATTACTATCCGAGTGCCGGCGGTGGGGTGGTTCAAATAGCCTCGGCTATCACCTCATTTTGTCCGGTCGTGATGGTCAAGTGGATTAAGGCGTCTTGTACATACCAGTTGCGTTGCACCTGGGAGTATGGGTTCGAGTCACTTCTGGGGTGTGAGTTTTCAGTTGCATATTGTCCTGGGGACCATTCAGGCTTGTTCGCATTTGTGTTCCTCACTTGTGCCCCAAAGAATGAGGTGATTTGGTAAAATGCTATGCCCAAGATTACTATCCGAGTGCCGGCGGTGGGGTGGTTCAAATAGCCTCGGCTATCACCTCATTTTGTCCGGTCGTGATGGTCAAGTGGATTAAAGCGTCTTGTACATACCAGTTGCGTTGCACCTGGGAGTATGGGTTCGAGTCACTTCTGGGGTGTGAGTTTTCAGTTGCATATTGTCCTGGGGACCATTCAGGCTTGTTCGCATTTGTGTTCCTCACTTGTGCCCCAAAGAATGAGGTGATTTGGTAAAATGCTATGCCCAAGATTACTATCCGAGTGCCGGCGGTGGGGTGGTTCAAATAGCCTCGGCTATCACCTCATTTTGTCCGGTCGTGATGGTCAAGTGGATTAAAGCGTCTTGTACATACCAGTTGCGTTGCACCTGGGAGTATGGGTTCGAGTCACTTCTGGGGTGTGAGTTTTCAGTTGCATATTGTCCTGGGGACCATTCAGGCTTGTTCGCATTTGTGTTCCTCACGTGTGCCCCAAAGAATGAGGTGATTTGGTAAAATGCTATGCCCAAGATTACTATCCGAGTGCCGGCGGTGGGGTGGTTCAAATAGCCTCGGCTATCACCTCATTTTGTCCGGTCGTGATGGTCAAGTGGATTAAGGCGTCTTGTACATACCAGTTGCGTTGCACCTGGGAGTATGGGTTCGAGTCACTTCTGGGGTGTGAGTTTTCAGTTGCATATTGTCCTGGGGACCATTCAGGCTTGTTCGCATTTGTGTTCCTCACGTGTGCTCCAAAGAATGAGGTGATTTGGTAAAATGCTATGCCCAAGATTACTATCCGAGTGCCGGCGGTGGGGTGGTTCAAATAGCCTCGGCTATCACCTCATTTTGTCCGGTCGTGATGGTCAAGTGGATTAAGGCGTCTTGTACATACCAGTTGCGTTGCACCTGGGAGTATGGGTTCGAGTCACTTCTGGGGTGTGAGTTTTCAGTTGCATATTGTCCTGGGGACCATTCAGGCTTGTTCGCATTTGTGTTCCTCACGTGTGCCCTAAAGAATGAGGTGATTTGGTAAAATGCTATGCCCAAGATTACTATCCGAGTGCCAGCGGTGGGGTGGTTCAAATAGCCTCGGCTATCACCTCATTTTGTCCGGTCGTGATGGTCAAGTGGATTAAGGCGTCTTGTACATACCAGTTGCGTTGCACCTGGGAGTATGGGTTCGAGTCACTTCTGGGGTGTGAGTTTTCAGTTGCATATTGTCCTGGGGACCATTCAGGCTTGTTCGCATTTGTGTTCCTCACGTGTGCCCCAAAGAATGAGGTGATTTGGTAAAATGCTATGCCCAAGATTACTATCCGAGTGCCGGCGGTGGGGTGGTTCAAATAGCCTCGGCTATAACCTCATTTTGTCCGGTCGTGATGGTCAAGTGGATTAAGGCGTCTTGTACATACCAGTTGCGTTGCACCTGGGAGTATGGGTTCGAGTCACTTCTGGGGTGTGAGTTTTCAGTTGCATATTGTCCTGGGGACCATTCAGGCTTGTTCGCATTTGTGTTCCTCACGTGTGCCCCAAAGAATGAGGTGATTTGGTAAAATGCTATGCCCAAGATTACTATCCGAGTGCCGGCGGTGGGGTGGTTCAAATAGCCTCGGCTATCACCTCATTTTGTCCGGTCGTGATGGTCAAGTGGATTAAGGCGTCTTGTACATACCAGTTGCGTTGCACCTGGGAGTATGGGTTCGAGTCACTTCTGGGGTGTGAGTTTTCAGTTGCATATTGTCCTGGGGACCATTCAGGCTTGTTCGCATTTGTGTTCCTCACGTGTGCCCCAAAGAATGAGGTGATTTGGTAAAATGCTATGCCCAAGATTACTATCCGAGTGCCGGCGGTGGGGTGGTTCAAATAGCCTCGGCTATCACCTCATTTTGTCCGGTCATGATGGTCAAGTGGATTAAGGCGTCTTGTACATACCAGTTGCGTTGCACCTGGGAGTATGGGTTCGAGTCACTTCTGGGGTGTGAGTTTTCAGTTGCATATTGTCCTGGGGACCATTCAGGCTTGTTCGCATTTGTGTTCCTCACGTGTGCCCCAAAGAATGAGGTGATTTGGTAAAATGCTATGCCCAAGATTACCATCCGAGTGCCGGCGGTGGGGTGGTTCAAATAGCCTCGGCTATCACCTCATTTTGTCCGGTCGTGATGGTCAAGTGGATTAAGGCGTCTTGTACATACCAGTTGCGTTGCACCTGGGAGTATGGGTTCGAGTCACTTCTGGGGTGTGAGTTTTCAGTTGCATATTGTCCTGGGGACCATTCAGGCTTGTTCGCATTTGTGTTCCTCACGTGTGCCCCAAAGAATGAGGTGATTTGGTAAAATGCTATGCCCAAGATTACTATCCGAGTGCCGGCGGTGGGGTGGTTCAAATAGCCTCGGCTATCACCTCATTTTGTCCGGTCGTGATGGTCAAGTGGATTAAGGCGTCTTGTACATACCAGTTGCGTTGCACCTGGGAGTATGGGTTCGAGTCACTTCTGGGGTGTGAGTTTTCAGTTGCATATTGTCCTGGGGACCATTCAGGCTTGTTCGCAATTGTGTTCCTCACGTGTGCCCTAAAGAATGAGGTGATTTGGTAAAATGCTATGCCCAAGATTACTATCCGAGTGCCAGCGGTGGGGTGGTTCAAATAGCCTCGGCTATCACCTCATTTTGTCCGGTCGTGATGGTCAAGTGGATTAAGGCGTATTGTACATACCAGTTGCGTTGCACCTGGGAGTATGGGTTCGAGTCACTTCTGGGGTGTGAGTTTTCAGTTGCATATTGTCCTGGGGACCATTCAGGCTTGTTCGCATTTGTGTTCCTCACGTGTGCCCCAAAGAATGAGGTGATTTGGTAAAATGCTATGCCCAAGATTACTATCCGAGTGCCGGCGGTGGGGTGGTTCAAATAGCCTCGGCTATCACCTCATTTTGTCCGGTCGTGATGGTCAAGTGGATTAAGGCGTCTTGTACATACCAGTTGCGTTGCACCTGGGAGTATGGGTTCGAGTCACTTCTGGGGTGTGAGTTTTCAGTTGCATATTGTCCTGGGGACCATTCAGGCTTGTTCGCATTTGTGTTCCTCACGTGTGCCCCAAAGAATGAGGTGATTTGGTAAAATGCTATGCCCAAGATTACTATCCGAGTGCCGGCGGTGGGGTGGTTCAAATAGCCTCGGCTATCACCTCATTTTGTCCGGTCGTGATGGTCAAGTGGATTAAGGCGTCTTGTACATACCAGTTGCGTTGCACCTGGGAGTATGGGTTCGAGTCACTTCTGGGGTGTGAGTTTTCAGTTGCATATTGTCCTGGGGACCATTCAGGCTTGTTCGCATTTGTGTTCCTCACGTGTGCCCCAAAGAATGAGGTGATTTGGTAAAATGCTATGCCCAAGATTACTATCCGAGTGCCGGCGGTGGGGTGGTTCAAATAGCCTCGGCTATCACCTCATTTTGTCCGGTCGTGATGGTCAAGTGGATTAAGGAGTCTTGTACATACCAGTTGCGTTGCACCTGGGAGTATGGGTTCGAGTCACTTCTGGGGTGTGAGTTTTCAGTTGCATATTGTCCTGGGGACCATTCAGGCTTGTTCGCATATATATATATATATATATATATATATATATATATATATATATATATATATATATATATATATATATATATATATATATATATATTGTGACGGTAAAGTGTTGGAGTCCTCTTGGCACGACTTAAGTTCCCTATTTCACCTGCTGGATCTGCACGGAAAGCTTGGAGCCGAAACATGGTGAAATTAGCAAATAAATGTACAACGAATATACTGTTGTGATATGGTGAATGTCAAAAACAGGACAACGTGGCAACTGGTACCTATCCTGTGGAATCGTTAACAATTAATGTTAATTTCAAGATGGTATATGATTAATAAATCAAGATCGCAGGAAATCTTGTACCCGGTACTCAATGTAAGAGGATAAGGGCAAGAAAATCCTACTAAGTAAGCGAAACTGAGTTTCTAAAACAAATGAAACATTTAATTGCCTCAAAAGTGAATTAGGTAGTCCAAGAATGTAGGCATACCTTGCCGAGTCTCTATAGGACATAAGCAAGTTTTTCCCACTGAAATGAAATATGATACTTACAGAATTAGCGAACTTTTGTGCTCTGAAAAAAAGAAAGCTAATTCCCTACCTAAGTATATATCATCATCTCTGACCGACGTGTAGGGGTGCGAGGTGTCAACTGGTGACGAGAACTGCTGCTGAGGTCCCAATTCAGCAACAAAGTTCGTGCTAGAGGAACTATGGCCCTCTATATCCTCCTACAGTCGGATTGCAGAAGATTAGGTGCTCTTGACCCGGGGACAGACCAAAGTACCAGGGTACCAATATGATGATCTGCCGAAAATATGAGAAATATCCTAGGGACAAAAGGTGGTAAACACGAGTAATAACACGGAGGGAGAGATGACCAATTAAGAGAATGACTGAGGCCTACAGTCACCACGTAATCCAAAGTTGTCTCACACTCACCATATGCTACTCTCGGAATGCACAATACACACAGCACCATATGAAAATAAAATTGAATATTGAAAATAGTGAAAAGCAACTGTACCAAAGCTAAGTACGCTTACAACAAATTTACGTTCTGGTACTAGTACCTGAGTGAAGCTCCTTGGACAGGCCCCCATAAAATGTGACGGTAAAGTGTTGGAGTGTTGATGTTCGGCAGTCCTCCAATGGCAGGTGTCAATGCCTTGTCACACTTACAAAAAAAAAAGAGACTGCTTGCCTGTTTGTCTGTGGTAAGGTAATGGGAAGACACGCAAAACACAAAATATAAACAATGAAAATTTAATTACTTTAGAAAACAAAATATGAACAAAGACAATCCCTTGGCTTACGTAAAATTCAAAACAAGTCAACAAACAAAACAACATGAATAATTACTAGATATGAAAATTTACTCTACAATAAAATAATGTGCAATACAATAATAATCAGGTGCTGAGAATATTGGCTATAGCTGCCACCTCCCTTAGTATACGACAGCCAGGGCTTAGTATACCAGAGAGAGATGTCAACTTCTAAGAGCACAGAAATATTCTGAGGAGGACAGCTTGAGCTGGCCCAGACGTCGACTCAGGTAGGGGGGGCGTGAGTGCAGGTGCAGGTGTGCTGTCGGCGATACACCAGCCAATCAGGAGCAGGCAGGTGGAGAATGGGTAGTTAGCTCGTTGACGACGGGCGGTGAGCCGGCGTGACGGGTGGTGCAGGGTACGCTTTGCTTCCTGGTCAAAACGTTTTGTGCTACTGGTGGACGTATCTTGAATGTAGCATCTTGTACTTGTAAAATGACGTGACTGATATAGGGAAGAGTAGGCTCAATCTCTCTTGAAAGAGATTATCGTCACAACCCTCCCTCGAAGCCTACGGTTCGGGAAGAAGTTACGTCTTCATGTGGTAGAGTGATAGGTGGAGCTGCCTCTACTTCATAGACTCTGGAGAGGGCGCCGGCTATAATGTTGTCAGAACCCTTGATGTAGAAGATCTCCAGGTTGAATTTCTGCAGATATCAAGCCCATTGTAGAAGCCGTCGATTGTTGAATTGGGCTTGCTGCAGGAAGTGTAGGGTGTTGTGGTCCGTGTAGATGGTGGTAGACCGAGCACTTTTCAGGTATTGTGTGAAGTGCTGCAAGTTCAGGACGATGAGTAGCTCCCTGTCTATTGTGCTGTAGTTCCTTGTAGCTGTGGTCGCTAACAGGTATATTCTCCTCGCCTCGTTGTTGCATTAGGTCACCTCCGAAGCCGGTACCACTGGCGTCGACAAGGAGGATGAAAGGCTTCGTGATATCTGGCGAGGTGAGAATAGGATTAGAATATGGCAAAGGAGCACTATTATGGTCCTGAAAATGGTTATGAAGATCAGGGAGGATTTCCGAATTGGAAAGCGCTGACTCAGTGTCAGTGCTTTCGGGAGGAGAAGCAGGGAAGGTCTCACTGTGGATGTATGGACCTTTAAAGATAGAATAATGCTACTAACACAGTGGGAGGAGTACCGTTATATAGCTTCAGGAGGTTGACGTGGCACAACTGGGTCTTCCGCCGCCTATATGGAGTCTCTAGAACGTAGTTGTGGTTGTTTCTGCACTCCTTGATGCGGTAGGGTCCTGAAAACCTGTTTTGCAAGGGAGAACCTGGGATAGGGAAATAGGCCAACACGAAGTCTCCCAGTTTAAATTTCCTTACTTTGCTGTTCTGGTCGTAATGAGTCTTCATCCTCTCCTGGGCTTTCAATAGATTATCCTTAGCAAAGTTATGCACCCTCTCTAGAATGTGTTGTAGGTTTTGAAGAAACTGGGGCACATTCTGATGCTCACTGAAGGTGGCATCATGTAGAGAGTCTTTAAAAGCTTTGAGAGGAGTACGGCACTTACGTCCGTAGAGCATCTCATAAGGAGATACTCCTAGAGACTCATTGGGAAGACTTCTAAAAATACACATAATGAGGTCAAGTTGTTTATCCCAATCCTTAGAGGTCTCATTGCAAAACTTCTTCAGGAGTGCTTTAATAGTCTGATGACTACGCTCAAGAGAACCCTGTGAAGCAGGATGATAGGGGCTGGACAATACCTGTTTGATGTTGAACTCTTCCAGTGTCCTCTTGAAGAGATCACTGGTGACGTTGGTGCCACAGTCACTCTGAACCTCCCTTGGAAATCCAAACTGGGTGAAGATCTTCAATAAGTGTTTCACCACAGTAGCAGCCGTAATGTTCTTTACTGGAACTGCTATGGGGAATCTGGTAGTAGGACACAGGATGGTTAGTATATAGGCATTGCCAGAACTGGTCCGAGGTAAAGGACCAACACAGTCTATAATAAGTCTTTGGAAAGGTTCCGCAGGCACCTGGATGGGTGTCAGTGGTGCTCTGGGGATAGAGATGTTCGGTTTACCTGCCATCTGACATGTATGACACTGTTTGACGCTATTTACCATACCTGGCCAGTGGTAGTCTTTACGGATTCCGTGGTAGGTTTTGTTAAAACCGTATTGCGAAAGTGCTCCGTGGGCCAAGTGTAGAATAGTGGGCCGCAGGCTGGTAGGAATCACTAGTTGTTCGAAGTTGGCCCAATCGTCCTCCTCCTTCAGTTTACTGGGTCTGTATCTGCGGTAGAGCAACTCGTTCTCTAGAAAGATCCCAGGTATACTGTCAGGTTGAGTCTCAGCCTGGAAGAATAATGGTGTCAAGGTAAGATCTTCCCTCTGTAACTTACGGAACTCCAACGTGGTAAGATTCAGGGGTAGTTTCTGAGGGTCTTGAGGGACAGCGGTAGCAGTAGAGTCAGCCGGCTGTGGTCGTGCAGCTTGTGCACGGGTGGTCACTAAAACCGGAGGAGAAACTTCATCACTCTCTTGAACCTTTGCTAGAACATACTCAAAGATGGGATTATCCATTACAGAGGTACACACCTGGGGTTTGTCCATGACGATCAGGTTGGTCGGTTGCAGGTCTTCTGCCAAGTCGTTGCCCAGGAGAAGTTGCACTCCAGGCATGGGAAAAGGCTTTTCCCTGATGGCGACTTGGACTTCACCGGTCACGAAGGGACAATCCAGGTGGACTCTGGTGAGTGGATAAGGAGTGGTAGCAGTGAGGTCAGTGATGAAAACGGTTTCCCCGGTGTAGGCGATATTGGGCACAGCTGATTTCAAAATGATTGATTGAAGAGCCGCTGTGTCCCTCAAGATCTTCAGTTTGAAACGTCCTTCCGGATCTGAACCGTTGGTAGAGACAGTTCCAGGATACAGGTGTTTACTGAAGAGAGAAAGATCATTAACATGAACACCAACATTCATCACAGGCTTACCGGACTTAGGAGGAGTCTGTTTGGGTTTAGTGGATTCAGTATTACCTTCGTATTGAGACTTACCACATTTATCTATGGTATGTCCATAGAGTCTACAATACTTACAGTACAATTGCGAGCTAGCTTGATCGGTACTCACTTTCTCGTAACTGTAAGGAGACTTCTTACTGGAAGGTGGTTCTGGTGTCAGCCGGTGGATGAGGCTGTAAGTGTCAGCCGACTTAGCACATTTTAGGTAGTCGGTCTCCTCTTTATCTGCTAAATATAAACGCACAGGAGGAGGCACACACCTCAAGAATTCTTCAACTAGCATGAGGTTGACGAGTTCTGCAAAGGTAGAGACATGTGCTGCTTCCAGCCATTTCATAAAATATCTCCTTTTGGTATTAGCAAATTCTAGAAAGATGGTACTTGCCTTTAGGTGGTCACGGAATTTTCGTCGGTAGCTTTCGGTGGAGGTAGGCGTCCAACACTGCTTGTTTCAGGGTCTGGTAGTCATTCTCAGTCGCCAAAGTACTGAGAGTAACTGCAGCTCTACCTGTGAGATGTACTCTGAGAAGGGTAGCCCATTGATCGGCAGGCCAGCTAAGTTGGTTAGCAAGTGTCTCGAAGGTGGTAAAAAATACGTTGACCTCTGTCTCTACGAATGGTGGCATTAACTTACTTGCATGGGAGATATTGAAACTTACTGGAAGACTGGCGGAAGCTTGCTGGCGTTGAGTGAGGTGTGTAGTTTCCAACGCGAGTTCTTGTTGACGACATTCTATAACCATAGCTGCTTGTTGTTTGTCATGCTCGCGTTGTATCTCCAGGTGGCGTTGTTTTGCTTCAAGCTGTACTCGCTCACGCTCACGGAGTATTTCAATCTCACGTTCTTGTTCTTCTTTCCTGATTGCAGTTTCCTCTTTCCTCAAGGCGGCTTTCCGTTCTTTTATTTGTAGGGCTTCTTTTGCCAGGGTCGCTTCTCGTTCCTTTTCTTCCTTTCGTATTGCAGCTGCTTCCCTTTGTTGCTCTCGCTCGATCTTGGCAAGTTCTAGTTTGAGTTTCATAGTTGCCAAATAAGGTTTATCTGCAATAGAGTAAGTTTCGTGAGTTTCAGAGTCAATTTTACCTTCCTCTAAGAGATGATCCAGTAACAGGTTATGCAGTTCATTTTTGTTGGCTCCATGGGGAACATCTAGTTGATACTCATGTGCAAGAGTTTGTAATTTGGTCCTCTTGGCACGACTTAAGTTCCCTATTTCACCTGCTGGATCTGCACGGAAAGCTTGGACACGAAACATGGTGAAATTAGCAAATAAATGTACAACGAATATACTGTTGTGATATGGTGAATGTCAGAAACAGGACAACGTGGCAACTGGTACCTATCCTGTGGAATCGTTAACAATTAATGTTAATTTCAAGATGGTATATGATTAATTAATCAAGATCGCAGGAAATCCTGTACCCGGTACTCAATGTAAGAGGATAAGGGCAAGAAAATCCTACTAAGTAAGCGAAACTGAGTTTCTAAAACAAATGAAACATTTAATTGCCTCAAAAGTGAATTAGGTAGTCCAAGAATGTAGGCATACCTTGCCGAGTCTCTATAGGACATAAGCAAGTTTTTCCCACTGAAATGAAATATGATACTTACAGAATTAGCGAACTTTTGTGCTCTGAAAAAAAGAAAGCTAATTCCCTACCTAAGTAAATATCATCATCTCTGACCGACGTGTAGGGGTGCGAGGTGTCACCTGGTGACGAGAACTGCTGCTGAGGTCCCAATTCAGCAACAAAGTTTGTGCTAGAGGAACTATGGCCCTCTTTATCCTCCTACAGTCGGATTGCAGAAGATTAGGTGAGTAGTATATTCTGAGCCAGATAGGCGCACTTAACAAACAATGGGGGGTACTTATCATACAATGGAATCAGAGGCGGGGAGCCAGATAGGCCCACTTATCGGACAAAAGGAATCAGAAGCGGGGTGACAGATAGACCCACCTCAAATTGTAGTCTACGGTGTGCCCCCACCACATGTCACTTACACTGTGTCATCTCCGTTTAAACACTACACTCATTATAAATATATAGGACTAATTAAGGATATATATATATTCGAACAAGTCTGAATGGCCCCTCCCTTATATGGGAGTATTTAAGGAGTATTAAATTATAAATCCTCCCCCTCCCCCAAAGGTTAAAAAAAACATCAAATAATTTATTAAATGCTTTATTAGGTAAAAACTACAAAATGTATAAGTAATTATGTTAGTTAATAATTGTAGTTTACAGAGTGCTCTTGCCATATTTCACTTACTACAGCTCTACCCCTCCCCTCCCTATCCCACACCCCCATCCTCGTCTGAGTAGAATTGTGACGATTCCTCATCAGTGAAGAGTGGGGGAAGGTCTTGAGCCCCATCCCCCCCCTCTCTTGGGGGGGTGGGGTGAGTTGGGTGGACACCTTTTGGCTGAGTTTCCTCCTCTCTCTCATCGGAAGTGTTCTGGAAAGAGATGGGGGAAATAATTTATAGTGATTAAAGGTTTTTTATATAATTATATATTTTATTAGAAAAATATTATATTTTTCTCTAAGAACAACTAGTACATACCTCTTCCCCTGCAGGAGCGGCCTTGTGTCCTCTACAGCAGGCGTCGTCAATTAGACTACGTAACAGCATCTTGTTTGGGGCAGACCCCCCACGTAGAATTACTACTCTACAAATGTGGACGGGTCCCAAGAACTGCACTGGAGAAAAACATAAGAGGTGAAATAGAGGATATACAAACTTTTTTTTTTATTGAGGGAAATAAAACATAAAATAAATCTATTAGCAGAAAGATAGGGTAATACTAACCAGGTCCTTCAAGGACTTCAATCTTCCCCGCAGGTGTTTTTTGAGAGACACCTCCCATTTCGTAGGAGGAAGACAGTCTTCTGAGGGGGGTGGGTGGGGGAGAGGGGTTTTTATAGGAGGCTACACCCCTTGTTAGGTAGGTTGCCTAGCTAACAAAAATATTCTCTACACCACCTATAAGAACCAACCCCTATACCTCTACAAAATGTCCTAACACAATGATGTTTCATAGGAAAATATCGTCTTGCATAAGCAAGGGCTCGTTTATCATTTAATTTTAAAGTAATGCTTGAAAATACATTATGTAAGTAGTGTACTGTTGAAGGCAACCCCAGGTGGCTCACCCTATGAACGAACATGACGCAATACAGTCCACAGGCGAGAGTAAAATCACTCTGGAGTCTGTAGCGCATTCCAAACACCTTTCTTATTTTGTTAGTTTTAATAAATCCTTGAAAATGACGTCCGTAAGTAACTGGCGATATTGCATAACTATCAAAAAAAAACATCCGATGATTAACTTTATCAACATAAATTCCTACCCAATGTCCCATAGTGATTCTGCTATTTGAAGGTAAAATATTAGTTATGAAAACAATAGGTTTTCTTGAAGATATATTTAAATGTTCTATCTCATCAGCATTATAACAACCTAGGTAGAGTGTTCGATCCCCTAGATTATTTTTTAAATTAATATTTATATCATAACAATTCATTATGTTTTTTTACGCTCGCACGTCACACAGAACAGTTCTCTGCCCATCGATGGATAGTACCCCGGTCGTTTCCCCAAACAGTAAAACCAGCCTGTTATATGTAACACCCCCACCAAATTCAAGCTCCATACGCAAGTTGCCAGATTTCTCCACAGGGAGGGAATCTTTTGTTTGAATGGTGGTTAAGTCAAAGGCGAATATTGATCTTCCCTTATTAAAAGAGTCATAGGCCAGTAGTGAATCACGCTCTAAGCCTAATGTCTTCAAAGTTTCATAATAAAGGCGGGAATAATGGTTATCGAAATCGCCACCAATTCGGTAAATTGCATTATTGTTCAAATACATAGCAATACTTTTCAGCTTTGCATTTTCAAAATATAATCCATTACCTTGGTGAAGACCGGCGAAATAATTCATTGGAACGATTATCATGTATATCTTGTGTGGAATTACTTGCGCCCATGGTTGATCAATTAAGAGACTAGTTTGATTCCCTGCTAGAACATATGTTTTAGAAATGGTTCTATTGAAAGTATAGGTTATGGGGTCGGGGGATGCTAACAGTGAGCTGTTTAAGGCCAGGTAAGCACTTGGGTAGGGGAACACCCGCGTCACCCATAACTTAGCATAATCCATATGCAGGCGATACTTAGAGCCATCGTCCACGCTTGTATTTAGGACCCAGGCATGGGGGGAGAGCTCCAATCTTAGTCGCATATCTATATTATCTAATATGTATTGGTCTAGGGATGATATATCCAATAGGAGGGGGAAACACATCGACAAACCTTTACTTTTTAAATCACCCATAAATTTTTTATCCTTGGCGGTTGCTCCAGTAAAATAAGTATTTGTAAACTCATTAGTGATTATACCGTCGTCATCTCTCCAGTCCCTACGAAAGCCTCCAATTCTCCCCAAGGAAGACATTTTTGATGGAGGCATGGAGGTAATTAATTTAATAAACGACCAATAATTAAAATTAGTATTTGTTTCAACTACCTGCTCTCCTAAAAACACCTGAACACCTTTAAACATGGTATTTGACAACCCATTCACAAATTCCACATGGTCATCCTCTTCCAATTTTGTGGTATCGTCATCTTTCGTTAAAGATACCTTAAAATCTATAACAATATTAGCTAGATCTAAGAAGGCGCCCTGGGTTCCAGGGATGCGGAATTCTAAGTAATTATCCCGCAAACGTTGATTAATGGGGAGGTTGACAGGTAGAACGTCTATTTGCTGCGTAGAGGCAATTGAACTCTCCACATTACGTATTCTGTTACTTCTAGGAAATTGGTCAATAATACTGGAACTATAATATTCTAGTGGTATTTTGACCCCAGCTCCGCTAGGCTCCCCCATGATCCCTCCGAAAGTTGAAGTATGACTGCTTACGTTAGCGAAAACACATCATTTTTATACCCAAGGCCTCGTTTACATTTTTTATTTTTATTTTTTCGCCTAGAGAGTCTTTTAATTTTACCTCCCATTACCAATTTCTTTCCCACACTCTTAAGAGCATCAATACCGTGAGTTCTCAGAGCACTTTTTACATCCCGTTTACCACTGCTTAAATCACCAAGGACATTTTTCCCCAAATCGATGGCGCTAGGTGTTACAGCTTTCATGAAAAATGGTATGGCCCGTCGAGCAATACCAGCCAAGGTCCCAAAGAAACCTCCACCAGATCTGAGATAAGGCGCTTGGAATGTGCGTATGTCATTCATCGCCCCCCCTCTCATCCCATGTCTCCTAGGGGGAGGTGCGAATATCTCCCCGAACTCCCCCTGGGAGGGTGGGTGGAACGGTATTCGCATTCTGAGGTCTCTTCCTATAATAACCTAAGTCGAGGCTAAACACTTCTTTATATATATGTTGCTATACCTTAGGGCGGATATGTAAGACCGCCGTAACCGACCTCCCATCTTCAAAACTAACCATTCGACCAAACTGATCTGTTATTTTAATGCTAACTTTCTCCAACGTGTTAGTGTTTAATGTTTTGTACACTAGAGGGTGAGCCCCTCTAGAATATGAGTCATGATAATTGATTGCATCTAAGATATTTACAATCTGCCCTCCGTATCGTTCAGGCTCGATGACGTCACTATAAATGAGTAAATAGTCACAACCCCCGTCAATGTCTGGGGGCGATAAGGCCACAGTCTTGGAGGCTGACGTAATGTCATCTGTTTTTGCTCGATAAATGGTGTATTTGCGACTGCTGTCAAAACCAAGTACATTAGCTATTCTGTGTTTAAATTGAAAGCTGAGAGAATTTAATGAGCCAGTACTTCCACTGTTAAGAGTTGAAGCTAGTAATACCCTCTCTACAGATTGGTCATAGGTGAGGATTGGTTCTTTATCTGAGAAGTATATTTTGAAATCATCCCTAAAGCTAAGCTGCATGTCGGTTGTTATTTGTCGACTAACCACGTCTGTAATGAATTTGATGTTTCTTGATAATATGTTGGTTTTTGGGTGGAAGGTGTATATGAGGTGTTCTGGACTCTTAGAAAGAGTTCCACGTTTAAAAGTGGCATAGATATCTATACCAGAGTCCTCCTCATCTTTTATGATGGCATTAATTCGCCTGGGGAGGAGTAAAGACTAAAGCTGTTGACTAAAGCCACTTCATGTTTAATGGAAGGGTTTAAATGTAGTGTTGGGATGGTGTTTGTAAATGCTGAACTCGTGTTGTTGTAAATATCTCCTTGATCGAGACTGGTAAGATATATGTAATGTTCTTCCCCCATTGTCCCGTTATGTACTGAAAGGCCAATATACAGGGGATGGGTTTTTGTAAGAAGGGAGAAAATAAACAACATAACTTATATTTTATTTTATTAAACTACTTAAAGAACTACAACAGGTGAAGATTCCCACACATTTTTTAAGAATAGTGATTAACCACTCCCCCCTCGCTACTACTACTGCTGGCTGCTGCTACCTCCACTGCTGCTTCCGCCGGGGCTACTGTAGCTGCCACTACCTCATCTTCTTTACTGGAGTGGTGGTTACAGCTTTCGTTGTTTTTTCGGGGGGGAGGATAACAGGAATATTTCCTGCGACTCTCCATCGAGGATGGAGTCGATACGGCGATTCGCCCCCGTTTCAAAGTCGAGGAGTGGCTCAATCCTCCGTTTAACTGAGGTTGACGTTGTAGGGGGCGGTGGAGAGGTGGCGGTGGAGGTGGAGCCGTATTCCTGAGAGTGTTTCTTCTTCCTGGGTGTGGCTGGCGGTGCTGGAGGAGTAGAACGAGAAGAGGTTCTTGGTGTGGTACCACCCTCTCCCACCACGGCGTCGAGCGTTATAGTAAGATTATCAGCACTTGGGTCGTCGAACGGGAGGGGTGCCACTGATGGGGTAACAGCGGCAGGTCGTTTGAGGATTACTAATTCTTTGTTGACTTTGGCGAGTTCTTGATGAAGAGACAGCAGCATGGGTCCAATGTCCTTGTGCCAGTTGACCATACCGTCGCGGGAAGCCCCTAAGCCGTAGGGTACCACTAGTCGAGTCATGGATGGGGTTGCCGCCATTAAATTGCCCACCTTTGTTAGGCTCATCTTGAGCCAGTATCTCCTATTCTTGGCGGTATCCAGGGTGACATTAGTGACGTAGTGAGTGTCGGCGGAAGTCTGCACTTGTTCCTGGGCTATTGGGTTTGACTCGAAGGGGGCTCCTGCCCCGAATGCAGAAATCAACCCCACAAAAGTGGGCCTGAAGTAAAGGACGGGCTCCTCTATGAGATCTTGTCCGTCGGAGGGGAGAGGGGCTATCTTCACAACAATGTCCCCCGGGGTAGACCGACAACGAATTATTGCCCTATTGGCATTACCCAGTCCTTCACGTTCCACACGGGCGTAGGAGAACGTCTTCCAGATGACGGAAGCCAGTCCATAGGGTCGCACAACAGCAGCAGCCAGATCGTAGATGATGACGTCCCCCACCCCAAAGGCGTGGGAGTCAGTGATATCGTCGCTGACGGTCTTGATACAAGCCAGAGACATGGTGAGAGGGCGGGTGCTGGGGAGCTCGTCGTCGTCAACTGTAGTATAGTGTTCCAGGAGCGGCGGTGGGCGACCTTTAAATACACCTGTGACCCACCTGGGGGGAGAGGGGTGAAGGGGTGTGGGGTAGAGATCACCTTATGTGCCCATAGACACTCCGCCCAGACTCAAAGGCTGTAATCATATCACGATGTTGGAAGGTTAATTTTTCCATCTGCCAAATCTCTGTCTGGATCTCCTGAGATGAATACTCTTCATACCTTTTCACCGTTTCTCCAAATGACTTAAAAAACCGTTCTGGGGGAGCACTCAACACAAGACGGTCATAACAATCCCATAAGGCATATATCAATCTACTTTTGTGTTCGACAAACTTGTAGTAACGTTGAGTAGCAACCAAACGCTTCAATAGGGGAGATTTTTCTCCCTCCTCTACTGCTGCAGGTGGGGTAGAAGCTCTCTCCATGGTGGATACACAACTGAATATAAAGTCGTTTAAGATGTGCTTCATATAGGTTTTTTTTTCAATACGGTTCCCAATGGGGCCTCCTATGGATACCCCTACCCCCTTTTAACTGTGATCTGGCGCGAGAATTACGTATAAAGGATGGGTCTACACCGGCCACCTTCAGTAAAATCCTTACATCTGCCTTGTCACCCGTCCTAAATTGCCCCTTAGTAAAGGCTATAGTTTTAATTATATCTAAAATATTTAAATTTTGCACAGGCTTTAATAAATTCCCGCGACTATCCCATACCACCTGTTGACTGTTTTGTTCAAACATGTTCAATAATGTTTTGACGTGGGGAATTTCCCCTATTTTAAAATACACATTTATTAAGTTGTCCAGACTTGGGTTTTGGGGTGTGGTGGTGGTGGCTTTGTGGCGAGAGGGCCCAGCAACAGCTACCCGCATCTCAGGCGGTAGAATGGAATGTATCCTTTTTTTTATTTGTCTTTTTAAAGGGCGACGGTCGCACCTGTCCCGCGTTTTTTGTTGAAAGAAGCCCGCGGCGGCGGGCACCTGCGCGGCGGCCGGCGCTGCGGGGGGGCGGGCAATATCTTTTAAAGGTTGTCTGACCAGTCCCCCCTGTCTGGTAGGGCTATATCGTTCAAAGGAGCTACCGTGGCAACACCGTCCACAAGTTGTTGTTGCTGGAGGGGGTGTGGGGGGAGTGTCCACTCCCCCCACGCCATCATCACCACCGCTAGAGTCACAGCCAAGGTGCTTACAGCCGCCACCAACATTATTAGCCGAATTGTCCCATTTGCTTTCGTTTTTTAAAGAGAAGGACTTATTTCCACCTCTACCACTGGTGGAAGAGGGTGGAGCCACCTCATTAAGAGGCGATGGAGTACTCTCGTTTTTATTAAATAAATATTTTTCGGCAACGAGTCGTGGTACTAGGCAATATTCTTTCACCATTTTTTTCTCTTCTTACGTAATTACTTAATTAGAGAGGAAATTAACGATACAGCCAAAGGTAACAGAGCTGCCAATATAGCACCACCTCTCCTAGAGGTTAAAATGATTTTCTTTTTGTACAATGGAGTTTTCTTACGCGCCACAGAACGAATGTCTTTCTGATACCTCTGTAGTCCATTAATTATCTGAGGTTGAACTGGGATGTTTCGTTTCAGAAAATTGGCAAAAATTTCACAAATTGATTCAATTTCCTGTCGTTTTAAAGCCTTGATTAGTTTATTCCGCTTCTTGGGTGATAAATTGTTTAATAAAAATAACAGTTGATGGTGTTTCTCTACGAGAGAGTCCTGATGAACTGTCATTTTTTTTTTTCAAAATTTGACGATGTCTTGAGCTTTAATCCAGCAATTGCTGGAATCTGGGTACCCTCTCCACTTGACGAAATATTCTCTGTGTCCTTTCGATGTCTTCCTAGACTGTAATATCGTTATGGGGAAATAGTCTGGAAGCGTTGTTGAAATCAATTCTTGCTCATAAAACATACCACTGATCGGCTCGTTGGTTAAATCTTTGACTTTATAGGTTGGAATTGGTTGTGTTCTATCGATATGAGACACTTGAAATATTTCTTCTGTATTTTGGGGCCAAAAGCCCTTGTGAAATGTATTCCTTCGCTTTGCTAGTCGTACATACTGCCCAACCTGCAGTTGTGGACTGATGGAAGTTATGGGGTGGTCATTGTTTAAATACATGACCTTAAACTGTCTTCGTATATCTTCAATGTTTTGCAACTTATGGATGGCAT